>NW_028258467.1:2047696-2415634 GCF_053883595.1 Heterocephalus glaber | reverse complement strand
CACCTCAAAATTCTACAGCCTTAGCCTTATCCATCAGGTGATTTGTGAGCCCTCTGAAAAAAATTATGAAAATTTGCAATAAAAGTAGGCTAAGAAGCCACACCAAATCAATCTCATTTTATTAAAATCAAGAAAATGAGAGAAAAAAAGAAAGAAAGAAAAAAGAAAATGAGGGCCAGGGATTTAGCTCAGTGGTGCTGCTGGCTGCCTTGCAAGCGCAAGGTCCTAAGTTTGATGCCAGCTACAAAAAAAAAAAAAGAAGTAGAGTAAATGTTCATTTCAGCAAGGAATCTGGTTTAGCTCAGCTGAGGTAGCCAGAAGTAACTTCCATGGGTAGTAAACTCCCACCTCAAGTCTCTTATCTGTGGCATTCTTAATGGCTTTGTATTAATTATCCAGATATACTTTAACTCCTGTTTCTTTTCAGATTCACAGTCAGGGTCTCATCATTTTGAATCCATCAAAACATTTCAAATAAGGGGTGGGGATTTAGCTCAGTGGTTTCGCAGCCTGCTGCACAAGTCCGATCACTGGTACCAAAAAAAAAAATTTCAAATATAAAAGTTTAAACAACATACAAAAGATTCTTGGAATGAGGTGGAGAGGGAAAAAATGACCTTGTATACAACCAGGTGCACAGCTGAACCTGATCCCAAGGGTGCTGGTTATATGTGTCTTATGTATCATTATCTGATGTTGGGCCCCAGGGCTCTTAGCTTATCATCTGCTAGTCAATATTTTGACCAATTAATTACTCTAGTCAAAGTCACACCCAGAGATAGTTTTATTATCCACTAAAAGATCTGTTTTGAGATTGTCAACATAGTAAGCTAACAAGACTCTTAACAGGTTTCATTTTCTGTTTATTGTTTGCTTTTTGTTTTGTTTTGTTTTGTTTTTGAGAGGGGGTCTTGCTATGCAGTTCAGTCTGGCCTTGAACTTACTATGTAATCCAGGCTGCCCTCAAACTCATGATGAATTAATTCATGGCAATCCTCCTGCCTCAGCCTCCCAAGTGCTGGGCTGATAGGCATGCACCACCATGCCCAACTCTTAACAGGTTTCAAAGGCCTGTGTAATAAAAAAGATAAATGTACATAAACTCAAAATACTACATTAAATGCCAAAAAAATAAGCTGGGCACAGTGGTACATGTCTGCAATCCCAGCAACTCAGGAGGATGAGGCAAGAGGATTACATGTCTGAGAACTGTTTGGACAATCTAGTGAGGCCCTGTATTGAAATAAAATATAAAAGGGCGAGGGATGTAGCTCAGTAGTAGTTCAACCTCTAGTACTACAAAAAAAACCAGATTGACCAAGCAAACTGGGAATATAGCTCAGTGGTAGGTTCAATCCCCAGTGTCACCCTTTCCCCCCAAAAAAGCAAGGTTTTCCTCAAAAAGCAGCTCTAAAACAAAATGTCAACCAAATATAACATGTGGGCCTTCTTTGGATACTAATTCTAATAAACCAAATGTATAAAACATTTTAGATAAGAGAAACTTGTACTCTTTTTTTTTTTGGCAGGCGGTGGCACCACTGAGCTAATTCCCAGGCCTAGATAAGAGAAACTTAACAGTGAGAAGATATTAAATGATATTGAGGAAAAGTTGATTTTTAAGGTATGATGTTATTAGAATTTTTTTTTTTTTTGGTACCGGGGATCAAACTCAGGTCCTTGCACTTGCACAGTAGGCGGGGAAACCACTGAGCTAAATCCCCAGCCCTATTAGACTGTTTTCTAAAAGTTTTTATTTTCTATCAACAGTATTAACAATGTAGTAGATATGAGTAAAATGAAGTAGATATACATAGCGAGATTACTGTATTATTCAGCCTTAAAAGGAAGGAAATTCTGACACTTGCTACATCTTGAATGAACTTTGAGGTCATTATGCTGAATGGAGTAAGCCACCATAAAAAGATAATTATATATGATTCCACTTATATGGGGTACTAGAGTTGTCAAATTTATAGACAAAAAGTAGAATGGTGGTTGCCAGGGCTTGGGATGGAGGAGTCATTGTTTAAAGGGGACAGTTGCAGTTTTGCAAGATAAAAAGAGTTCTGGAGTTGGATGGTGGTGATGCCTTGTGTAACAATTTGTATTGGCCGGGGATTTAATTCAGTGGTTCTGCCACCTGCCTTGCAAGCCCAAGGTGCCAAGTTTGATCCCCAGTACCAAAAAAAAATTTGTACTTATATCACTGACCTAATAGGTACACTTAAAAATAGTTAAGCCTGGGCTAGGAATTCAGCTCGGTGGTACAGCACCTGCCTATCAGGCATGAGGGCCTAGGCTCAATCCCCAAAAGTACAAAACCAAACCAAAGTAAAATAAATTAAAAATTAAGGTTAAGATGATAAATTTTATGTTACGTGTATTTTTGGAAAAAATTAAAGTGTTCTCATCTAGAGATACATCTTCAAGTACTTAAAAACAGAACTTTGTGGCATCCTTTTTCAGCCAACCAACAGTGATGGTAATCTCCCTGGCGTGTAGGCATCAGGAATTCTTGAGCAGAAGAAAAAAATGTAGAAGAAACTGAAAGCAGCAGGGTCACTTAAGCAGGGAAGGAAGAATCAGGAAGAGCAAGAACAAGCAAAGAGCTATAAAGGATGCTAACAGGGGTCCGACAGCTACTGCCCATGGAATATATTACAAAACAACACCATCAAATACATGCTGTGATCTGTATGTGATCATAAGAAAAGATCTTATGCTGTATTATGTTATAAAAACAAAGGGCAAGAGAATATTTACACAGCAGGATTCATTTAATCATTTTTGAAAAGGAATAGTGGTTTCCTTAACAGTGATTTTCTCTGGTGAGAAGTGGAGGTTAAACAGAAAGCCTTTAATTTCTACTTGTACTTTCTATCTGGAGTTTTTCTTCCCTTGTATATGAATTACTTTAAAGTTTGTTCCAGGCAGACTTTGCCCTCTGGTGCAGAATGCTGAAATACCTGGATGAGAAAACCTCTAAAGATCCTCCTAGGACTTAGTAACTCTTTTAACTCGATAAGACTCAAAATGTACTAGGACTCTTGTGCAGTTTAGGAATTCAGAATATTTTCATGGGCCGAGGATTTAGCTCAGTGGTTCCAGCACCTGCCTTGAAAGTGCAAGGTCCTGAGTTCGATCCCTGGTACCAAAAAAACCCCCCAAACAAACAGAATATTTACATGTGTTACACAGTGATGATTTTTTTCCCCAAAGAGGCCTGGTTTAAATTCACTTACTATTTGGTCACTCGTGATGCTGTTGTGGTGGGCATTTTCACAAGACAAACCCTCCAGACATCTGGGATCAGACAGATGTTTACTCTCCTTGCTTTGTAAATAAGAAAGTCATAAGGTGACTGGCCAATATGTACTGTATTTCGAATATGAGGAACTGCAGTCCACTAGCAGGCAAAATTTATTAGCTTACACTGTACCTTAAAAAAGTTTTACATGGATGTGCAAACATTTTTAGGGCACAATGAACCAAATGGAATCATAACATAAACCACATTTTAAAAAATGAAAAAAAAAAAAAGGCTGGGGATTTAGCTCAATGGTTCCGCTGCCTGCTTTCCAAGTGCAAGGTCCCGAGATCAATCCCCAGTATCAAAATAAATAAATAAATAAATAAATAAATAAATAAATGAGATTGTGCCAGGCATGGTGGCACGTGCCAGGCATGGTGGCACATGCCTATAATCTCAGCACTTGGGAGGCTGAGGCAGGAGGATTGTCATGACTTTGAGGCCAGCCTGGATTACACTAGGAATTCAAGGCCAGCCTGAACTACATACTTGGGAAGCTGAGGCAGAAGGACTGTAAGTTTGGAGCCAGTCTGCAAGACCCTAACTCAAAACTTTAAAAGGCTGGGATGCAGTTCAGCAGCACCATGGCAACACAAATCAAACATGGGCTACTGTTAGTGTCTCCTTATGGAATGGCAGCTCAGAACCCTCTAGACAGACATAGGTATGTACTGGGTTCCATTTTCAGTTCAAGCTCAATCTACTCCTTCATATAGTTCTGCCTTTCCCCTTACATGTAAGAAGCTTCAAATATCAGCCTCTTAATTATTTACAATGACTACCATTTCAGGTGTTCAGAGCTTTATTCATTTAAAACCTACTCTATGAGGTAATAATTAATTTGATACAGTTTGGACATGATTTTAGGACATCCTCCAAAGGTTCGTATGTTAGAGGCTTGGTTCTCAGTGTGGCAAAGTAAGGTGGCAGGACATTTAAGAGATGGAGCCTATGGGAAGTCACTGGGGGTCCTGGCTTTTAAAGATATTAAGGCAGTTCTTGTGGGACCTTGAATTAGTTTCTGTGAGAGGACGTTATAAAAAGAGCAAATCCAGCCCCTCACTCTGGCTCCCATCTCACCATGTGGTCTCTTGTTCTCTGACACACTCTTGCCCTTGGGTGGGATCCCGTCTATGGTCCCATCCACCATGAAGTACTCCCCAGAGCCAAGCACCATGTCCTTGAATCTCCAGAGTTGTGAGGTAAATAAAATCCTTTTCTTTATAAAATTACCTAATCTCCAGTATTTCATTATAGTGACAGAAAATGGATTAATACAATTTTTTATCCCTATTTTTAAAAGTTTATTTTTATTAGTACATGTTTGCAGTATAAAATGATTACATTTACTGTAGGGAACTGGTACATGCACATAGCCCATCTCAGTTCTTTTTCTTCCCCCTTCCCCTCTACCCCTCTTTTTTGCCAGCATCAGATTGATTCATAAATCTTTTTTTTTTTTTTGCTTAAATTCTTTTATTGGTACATTTTAGGTATACAATACATTTACATTTATCATTGGGTACTTGTACCTGTACATGATGTACCTTGGTTATTTTTCCCCATTACCTGTGCTCCCTTCACCCCCTCCACCCTTCCCTATTTAGAAAGACTTTGTTTCCATTTTTTCCTTTTCTCATAATTTTTCCTTTCCCTTCTTTCCTTTCCCCTTCCCCTCCCACCTCCCCTACACCTTTGGACCTTTTCTTCCTATTTCAAATTATCAATTATTCATTTTAATAATTTTAATCCTTATTTATACTTTCAGTTTCTCACACTAGAGAAACTTCGGTATTTACACATGTCCTATTTATTTCACTTAAGAGTATGGCCTCAATATGCATCCATTTAGCTATAAACATCTCTAGTTTCTCGTTCTTTATGGCTGAGTAGCACTCCATTTTATTAAAAAAACCACATCTTCTTTATCCAGTTTCCAGTTGATGGGCACTTGGGCTGTTTCCAAGCTTTAGCTATTACAAACTATGCCACTATAAACATGGAAAGATAGGCTCTTTAATAAATGGTGTTGGAAAAACTGATTTTAACCTGCCAAAGATTAAAACTAGACCCATATATATCACCATGCACTAAACTAAGACTGAAGTGGATTAAAGATTAAAACAGAAACACTAAACTTGCTGGAAGATAAGTTAGGTAGAACTCTTGAAAGACATTGGCATAGGAAAAGACTTTATGAACAAAACCTCAGTAGCACGGGAACTAGCACAAAGAATCAACAACTGGGATCTCATCTTATTAAAAAGCTTCTGCACTGCAAGAGAAATCACCAACAGAGCTAAGAGACAACCTACAATGTGGGAAAAAAATTTTTAGCAGCTGTACCTCAGACAAAGGACTACTATCTAGAATATATAAAGAATTTTTAAAAATCAGACCCCCCAAATTTAAAGACCCAATTCAAAACTGGGCATCTGAAATGAACAGACATTTCTCAGACAAAGAAGTAAAAGCAGTAAACATATGATTCATAAATCTTTATAAAGTTAACTATTATACATACAGATTAACAGCCAGATTTACTTCTATTTCATAGATAAAGACATGGATGCACAAAAAGGTTACATACAAAAATAAACAAAAAAGGTTACATACATTGGCCCAAATCACAAAACCAATATATTAGTCCAGATTCATGCCTTCAGTCTAGACTAAATCTGAATTGCCAGCCCCCAATTCCCTCATCATACTGGGGACTAAACCCAGGGACTTCACACTGAGCTACATCCTCAGCCCTTTTTAAGTTTTTATTTTGAGATAGGGTCTTGCTAAGTTGCCCAGCCTGGGCTTAAACTTGTGATTCTCCTATCTCAGCTCCCCAGAGTGCTGGGATTACAGGCATGTGGCACCATGCCCGGCTCATTCTAAGCTCTTAACCAAGGCCTGCTATTGCCTCTCATAAATACAATACTGAAGCTTGTCAAAAATACACAGATATCTTGGGAACACTGATCACATAGGAATACATAAAAATTCCCTGGCAGTGCACAATTAAAAGATAAAAGGACTCAAATAGATTCCAAGCTCAGGCACAAGAGAAGCCCACAAGAGAAATGGTGTGGCAGAGAGGTAGGAGAAACTCTAGGAGATTGTGGCATCCCCAAAAGCAGCAGAGGAGGTTCCTAAGGAAGAAAACAAGTATAGTGTCAAGTGTAGCTGGAAAGTCATGGAAGATGTGGGAAAGGGGAAGAGTACCACACTGCCGCAGAACAGCTGCAGTCGATGCAGGGTAGGAAAGGGAGAGGTCTCGGGCAGGCAAGTGAGAAAAGAACCGTCACAAGCAATGTGCAGGTTCCCTCTGAGAAGTCTCAGGGTCTGATTTATTTTTATATCTCTAAGCACTAGCTAGGGAGCATTGGGCGGAACATGTTTACATTTTAGGTTGCCTTAGCAACATCTAGTGAGGTAAAGGTTATTTTTACTAAACAGTATATTTTTCTAAACTGATTCATCTCATTGAACATCATGAATACATTTCTTAAAAATCACAATTGTCCCCTTATTTTCCCAAACCTAAGTAGAACAAAATGTAACTTAATCAAAATCTCCAGAGGGTAACTTAATTAAAATCTCTATAGCAGCGGGGGTACAAGCAAGATTTAATTAATTAAATGTCAAACTTGTGGTCACCAGCTAGTCCTTGAGAAACTGCACAACAGTTAATATAGTTTGCTATTAGCTCTCTACCTCTCTATACCTCTATTTATCTTAACTGTCATTTGGGTTCATAGTTCATGAGCAGGAGATATTTTCAGCACTGTGAGAAATACTGAATAACTTGCCTCCTTAATGCATTTACCTGTCCCAACTTTCTCTCTATTTCTCATTTCCCACTATTTCTTACATCTAAAGTCTGTCCTTCTAATTTCTTTATAAGACCCCTTTAGTAAAAGGAACGTCAGCAATAAGAGAGGGAGTTACAGTTAGTGGGAAAACAGAGGGAGTTTCAGGAGAGGTTTCTTTAGAAGTAGATGAGGTAATAGAACTAAGAGAAACTGGAATTAGGGACTTTTGAGCCAGATCAGATTTCAATACATCATTGCCAATTTGCCTCATGGAGAGTTTGTTGTTAGTCACAAACACAATGACTCCTGTGACCAGAGTAACAATTTTAAACATTATGGCAAGAAAAAAAATAAAACATGAGGGTACGATGTGTTCCACTCTTCTTTTCCCCCAGCTGGAACTTTGTCAAGCAGCATTGGAGGTCGGTTGGGCTTCGCCATCCCCCCCTTTTTTATTTTTTATTTTTTTGGCAGCGTGGAGTTCAAGTTGGATATTCTTGAGGGCTCGAATTAATTGTCTGAAGATGACTGGAAGACAAAATAGGAGGATTAATATGACTACAATAGTGATTCCCAAATTGTTAATAAAAGAGAAAAAGGGTTTTGTTGAAATAGAGGAGGAGAGGGAAGACAGGAAAGAACTAGCTATTACTTCTGCCGAAGAGGTTTGTAGTCGTGCCTGACTAATAGCACTAACTTGTGAATGTAAATGTTGTACATCTATAGACAGGGGAGTATTTCTCCATACTCCCTTTAAATGGGCCTGTACCTGTTCCCATGTCATACGACTATCATTATAGGGTAATGGTGTAACACAGATCCAACGGAAACCAGAATGGCAGGCAGCAGATGTATGAACTTTAATGGCTTATATCTGGTTTCCTATATAAAACACTGCTTCTTCTAAAGCATTTATTCTGGATTCTAACTTTCTATCAATAATTTCTTGAGTGACCAATGCTAGAGAAACATTTTTTGTCAGATCATTAACATGATGTGCAGTATGAATTTCTTTTTCCAGGGCAGTCGTGGAGACAGCAAGTGAAGTTATGATGCTTATTAAAGCAGTGATGCCAAGAATGAAAGCTGCAACAAATCGTTTGGGGCGTGAAAGGGCATCTACAATTAATTGAAGAGCCTGTAGGCCTGGATTATCATACCATTGTCCTGCAACATTTACTGGAAGCATAACATAAGGTGGCTGTCTTACCAAGAGGAACGTCTGTTGTCCAAATGATGAATTAAGGCAATTAGTTAACACACAATTATCACATTGAATATCATAAGTAGAGTGATTAGTAACAGAAATTGACATAAAACCTGTTTTACCAGTACTTAGAATAGCATAAGGGGAGAGTACACAGGCCTGTAAGGCTATTAGGGAAGTAATTTTTGTACTTGGTCTATAAAAAGTAACAAGGCCTGTGGAAGCAAACAGACGATATAAGTCTGTCTGTATCTTACTTGAGGTTGTTAAAGTATATATGGGGGGCCACCCATCCAGGAGAATACCAACGTTTTACAGGTCCGGTTAAGGGTAAATTGGAGCTTGACCAAGAATAAGTGAAGGAATTTCTTTTAAGATAATCAGTATAATCATACTTGAGACTTGACACGGACCAATCATATAAACTTTGATTAAAGAATGGTAACGGGTGAGAAATTGTGGAGGTGATAAAACCACAGGAAAACCACGTGGGAAATCCGCGGCGCCTGTCAATATTTTTCCAAATATATTCTGCATCGGATGCTGATTGACAAGGGGAGATAAGATTAGGCATAAAGCTAGTGTGTTTTGAAAATTAGGTTAAATTTCCAGGTAGCCATAACGAGAGGGACCATAAATCTCATTTGTTTTTTCCCTCAGCAGGGAAGTCAGCATACATATTATTATAATATAGAGAGATACATCCAAGAAGGGAAGTTTGGATAGTGGCAGCACAAATAGGTATGTCATCAGCGTGACCTGTATAGTTAAAATGATGAGTATATTTAAGGGAGATAAAGGAATTATCTTTTCCTCCCATAAGTTGAGGATAATTAGTTACTATTTTAACATTATCACAATCCCAGGTGACTGGGTGAAGTACAGGAGGTTCTGGGACATAAGCCCAATAGGGAGAGGTCATGGCTGAGCAAGGTAAAATTACCTGAGTAGCAATGACAGCTAACATTGCAACAAACAGCCTATCAGAAGTCACAGGGAGATGCTGACTATAAACGAGACCCTTGGCCTTTTCGGTGAGGCTCTTAATCGGGCCCCAGGTCGGTGGAGGGCTTTGTCTGGTAGAGCATGCAGGACGGTGACGAGGACGTCCCTGTAGTTGAAGCTGGTGGAGACGAGCAGACAGCTGATCAACTCTGAGCTCTGATCTTTTTATAGGACGTCATCTAAGGAAAATAAATCAGCCTACAACTGTGCTTATTATCATAGGTGGCTGGAGCATAAGAGAAAGGCAAATATCTGAATCAAAAGGTTATTACCATAAACAATGTTAGAAGACCCATACAATTAGAGGGCATAAATACATTTTGTACACAAGAAAAGGAGCAATAACATTACAGTTATATAAAACATTATGTTCTTTAATGTAGTTTGGTACCAAAAGCATCTTCATAATAACACTTTTGTTTATGGCACAGAAATTAATCTTCTGAAGATGACCAAGGTAGACATATCACAATAACATATTTAGAACTTAACCAGTGTGAACATTTTATAATAACATATTTAGAATTTAAACTTCAAGGATAACCAATATAATCAATTTATAATAACATATTGAGACAATGTTTATTGTGGTCTGTCTCCCATAAGATTGTGAAATTTACTAGGGGGGTCCCTTTAGTGAATTAAGACCAGAATAATTATTTTCTGGGTGGCCACTTCTTTATTCATCAAAGGGAGTCCCCACAGTCTCTATTTACTTTGACAAACAAATAATATGAATATATATATCTTTTTATTTTACAACTGCTTATTGTAATTTGATTATTGCATGTAGGTGACAATACACATTACTTCTATAAAATAAATCTCGGTGAAACTTTGACCAATTAGCAATCTGGGAAGGAGGGCATGCCTTTAATTTAATAACATTTTTCTGTAAGCCAATTTAACAATAGGTGAATATCTTTTAAAAAAAAAAATTTTTTTTTTCAAAAGGTGAAAAGGAAAAGAGAAAAAGAAAAAAAAATTGAGCTCAACAGTACAAACAGACAACAGATAAACATATAAGACAATTTATAAAATTAGAGTGCACTCAAATATATTTGGCCAAATTGAATTATAATATCCTCTTTATGATTATTAGATTTATAATTGTATGACTGGTCAAAACTTTGGAATAGTCAATTAACAGAGATCTCTTGAGATGAGAATCAGAAGGAATAAAAGCGCTTTTATACCTGTAAATATAAAAAGAGCATTTTGAAGCTGTCTCCCCCTTGTTAAATTTTTTACCATAAATCTATAATTATTATTTCTCTGGGGGCATCATTAGGTAAGTGCATCTGTTCCTGGGCAGTTACCCATTCCCCATTTCCAAGAGCATATCCATAGTGATTTTCTTCTTTTGTCTATGTGAATGACCTAATTCTGTTTTGACCTTATCTTCATATTTCATTTTCCACAGTAAATAATCCCCTCCAGGTAGGCAGGCTTTTGCTACCTGTTGCCAATCGTATGGAGTCATCCATTTTCCCCCTAAGGTTTCTAGCAGAGTCATAGTATAGGGAGAAGAAGCCCCGTAAGAATGTACAGCAGCTTTAATTTCTTTTAGCAGTTTAAAAGATAAAGGTTCCCATACCGGCTCATAGTCCCAGTCTGCGTCAAAAATGACAGGAAGACAGGAGAAAGTGGCATTGCCCGCCGCAGCAGCTTCACGAACAGCTCCTGCAAAGCCAACCTGATTTGGTGGTGGAGGAAAAGGTTGCCTGCGAGCCTTACCTTTAGATTTTTTAGGGCTGCACAAAGCTGTGGGCTGCAAAGGTGGCCAATCAGGATCGTGATATCGAGCTGCTTGTTCCTCTAAATCCTTCTTCTTGGAAGGAGACAAAAGCTCATCTGAATCATTTTCATTTTCTACTACACCATAAATGGAAGGAGATTTTTTAGTCTTTAACAATGGAGTTTCCTCTGTGGGTGCTGAAGGAAAAGTATCTGAGGGACAAGAATTAATCATAGAAGAGCCCATAGATTGATTAATCACAGACCAATAAGAGAAAGCATTAACAGGAGTTTTTTCTGGCCCATATTCAGTACAACATTTCTGTATGTCTTTTCCCACGCGTCCCCAAGTATCCGCGTCCAAAGTTCCTTCATCTGGGAACCAAGGACAACATTCCTGAATGAAATCCAGGAAGGCTGATAAATCTTTGGTAGCAACCTTAACCTTATGAGATTGCAAACAGTGTTGTAAAATATCAACAAAGAGTCCTCTTTCTTTAGACCCCTTGTGGCCCATTATCTTCTCTATAAGTTCTGACTATTCACCCCTCTAATGCCTACTCTTTTTCTCTGAGTGCGGGGCCTGCAGTGCCCTATGGAGTGAAGGCCGCCCAAGACCAAACTATAATTAATTGATTACCCCCCTTACCTGCCCCACGTTGGGCGCCACCTGCCGCAGACCAGCTGCAGTCGATGCAGGGTAGGAAGGGGAGAGGTCTCGGGCAGGCAAGTGAGAAAAGAACCATCACAAGCAATGTGCAGGTTCCCTCTGAGAAGTCTCAGGGTCTGATTTATTTTTATATCTCTAAGCACTAGCTAGGGAGCATTGGGCGGAACATGTTTACATTTTAGGTTGCCTTAGCAACATCTAGTGAGGTAAAGGTTATTTTTACTAAACAGTATATTTTTCTAAACTGATTCATTTCATTGAACATCATGAATACATTTCTTAAAAATCACAATTGTCCCCTTATTTTCCCAAACCTAAGTAGAACAAAATGTTAACTTAATCAAAATCTCCAGAGGGTAACTTAATTAAAATCTCTATAGCAGCGGGGGTACAAGCAAGATTTAATTAATTAAATGTCAAACTTGTGGTCACCAGCTAGTCCTTGAGAAACTGCACAACAGTTAATATAGTTTGCTATTAGCTCTCTACCTCTCTATACCTCTATTTATCTTAACTGTCATTTGGGTTCATAGTTCATGAGCAGGAGATATTTTCAGCACTGTGAGAAATACTGAATAACTTGCCTCCTTAATGCATTTACCTGTCCCAACTTTCTCTCTATTTCTCATTTCCCACTATTTCTTACATCTAAAGTCTGTCCTTTCAACCTCTTCATAAGACCCCTTTAGTAAAAAGAAGGTCAGCAATAAGAGGGGGGAGTTATAGTAGTGGGAAAACAGAGGGAGTTTCAGGAGAGGTTTCTTTAGAAGTGGATGTGGCAATAGAACTAAGAGAAACTGGAATTTTGGGACTTTTGAGCCAGATCAGATTTCAATACATCATTGCCAATTTGCCTTATGGAGAGTTTGTTGTTAGTCACAAACACAGTGACTCCTGTGACCAGAGTAACAATTTTAAACATTATGGCATGAAAAAAAATAAAACATGAGGGTACGATGTGTTCCATCCTTCTTTTCCCCCAGCTGGAACTTTGTCAAGCAGCCTTGGAGGTCGGTTGTGCTTCGCCACTACACGGAGACACAATGTGCCTCTCAAAACATATTATCTGGTCCTTTATTAAAAAATGTCTCCAGGATCACATGTGGCCTTGGCAAGAACTAATTCAGGGAAATGAGGAGATGAAAACTAAATTCCAGGTTACTGAAGAACACAAAGGAGTAATGGAAGAGATAAAGCGATTTTTGACCATGTCTGGCTTTGAGAGAAGAACTTCAAGGGAACAAGGGAAGAAGGGGTTTGTGAGCACTGTTAAACACAAACAGGAAGAAGCCACTGAAAGGGAATTGATGAAACTCCAGGAAAGAGGAGCTGCTACTGGGCAAGGGCCCCACTAGAGGGAAGGTTCAGAATGGGAATACAGGCAACGCTAAGAATACCCCTTCTGAAATAACAACAGGAAGGCAGGGAAGCGTGGCTGCAGACAATGTGCAAACATAGAGGTGACCACATTGCAATGTATGGTTTCCATTTTCCCGGAGTCATCTGCTGGCAGCAAAATGGGAGTGGAAGGAACAGGCATTTAAGGAACAGGTTAAAAAAAAAAAAAAAAGGAACAGGTAGAAGTTCAAAATGTCTGCAGTGAAGGCAGAGTGTTGTGCTGACAACAGAAACAGAATGCAGAATGCAGAGCATGGTCAAACACCACTTAAAAGTTGGAGACCACAAACCACAAAGTTTCATTCATATGGCCTGCATGCTACAAGCCACAATATTTTCCAGACAATGAAAATATATCCTCAAGCCATTATAAACTTTAATAGAAACTTAAAATCTACGCTTTTTTGCTTAAGAACAGGCTTTGAGCAGGGCATGGTGGTGCACACCTGTGATCCCAGCACTCAGGAGGTAGAGGCAAGAGGACTGTCCTGAGTTCAAGGCCAGCCTGGATTACACAGGGAGACCCTATTTCCAAACAACAACAACAACAAAAAACAGGTTTTGGAATCAGAACTGAGTTGGAATCCAGCTTTGTCATTTACCAGCAGTGTGATTTTATCTGAGTTAATGATATGTCACTGTCTGAGTTTTCATGAAGATTAAACAAGATTCATTAAAGAAAAAAAAGGTCCAGTGTATATGTGGCAAGAGAAACCAAAAGAAACAGCTCAGTAAATCATAATTATGACATTATTTATTACTATTAGCAGCAGCAATATTTGCTACCTCACATTACTGGCACTGGCTCACCTTAGAGTTAGAATTAAGTCCACAGAGGAGACAAATGTTAGGACACAACCTCAACCGTAGCACCAACCAAATGACCTAGGCAGGACACTCTAGATACCAAGTTTTCAATCTGTAGAATAAGGGGACTGGACTGGTCATTATAAAACTCCCAAGACCTTTGTCATTTGGATACAGAGCCAACAGCGTTCTGAACTTGAAAATATGGCCTTTCAATTGACCACATTCATTGCTGTACAGCTCTGTTGTCGACTAGATTTGAGTCTGAATCCTGCTCTTCTTAAAGAGGTATTTAACTTCTCTGACTCGGTTTTCTCATCTATAAAACAGTGAAAAAGACCTAACTTACTGGATTGTAACGATTTAACATAAAAGCTCTTAGGATGGAGCCACTGGTTTTTACTTCTCTAGTCTCATCCCCTCTCCTGTAATCTGTGAGACCTCTCTCCCTTCCCAGGACTTTGGGAGTGAAGGGCTCCACTCGGTGCCCAATTTGAATCCTGTTCACACACACATGGCCAGTCCTTATTTTCCCCAAGCACAAATTTATTAAAACAAATTGGAGCCAAGGATTTACCTCAGTGGTTCCACCGCCTGCCTCGCGAGGGCAAGGTCCTGAGTTCGATCCCCGGTACCAAAAACAAAACCAAACAAAAAATACCAAAAATGAAAAACAAATTGAAACTTCATTAAAAAGCCAAACTTTGGGAGTGTTAGCGCATCCAAAGGGTCTCATTAAACCAAGCGGTATCTAATTTTCCTCTTGAGCCATACATTTTGACAATCCTCCACCCCGAAGCCACCTTGGAGTCCAAACAACGCACAGACGCAAGTGCAAAGGATTGCAAGTGCAAAGTGGAAAACTGAGGACTGGTCGCGGATCTTAAGAGTTAAGAAACCTAGAATGGCAACACTTAAAGCTTTCCCCAGGCACTAACGAGAGGCGCGCAGGCAGTTGTCAGGCTCCCATTTCGGGAGCTCTTGCCTGTCCAGATACCTAAGACCCTGCCCAGCCGCCCTGCGGGAAACAGACTTTGGCGACAGCGCCATGAGTGGGTCTGCACGTGCGGCCAAGGCGCCCACGCCCTGAAGCTCTCCACCCGAGGTCGGAGGTCGCAGGTCCCCGCAGGCGTCCAGCAGCGGCTCGGCGGGGCTGGGGGCACGGCTGACAGAACGGGTCGCGCGACTCGCCTCTCCGAGGTCCGGCGGAATTTGGCGCCCGAGCCCGGCCTCACCTGGAAATGGTCTTGGAAGTGGATGGGGAGAATCTGCGCCATTGTGGGTGCGAGACCGAGGTAGTAGGGGTTCCCCTGGCGCTGGCTGACGAGCAGCGGCACAGGGGAAAGCGCAGGCTCACTGCCTCTGGTCTCCAAGTACTGCGGTTCTCCAAGTACTGCGGTGCTCCGCGCGAGCGCCCGGAAGGGATCCCTCCGCCTGGCCCGAGGGTCTGCAAAAAGTAGTCCCGCGCGCAACTGGTTTTTTGTTTTTGTTTTTGTTTTTTTTGTACGGGGGATCGAACTAGGGACCTTGCGCTTGTGAGGCAGGCGCCGGAACCACTGAGCTAAATCCCGGCTCCTAAAAACCATACTTTTGACGTCCTCGGAATGGAGCGCTTTGGCGCTGCCTCGGGCTGTTGTCCCGGGCAAGTGTGCTCGAAGAGGTAGGGAGGGTCCAGAACTGCCTGGGACAGGTGTGCGCAGGAATGTGGGCTAGGGCCTAGGGTGTATATGCAAAGGTGGGCTGAAGCCCAAGAGTGTGTTCAGGAAGGTGTTCGGCGTCTGAAGCTGCTGCCCTCGGACAGTGCCCGGGACAGGTATGGGCTGACTCCTGCAACTTCCTGGAGCTAAAGGTTTGTGCAGAAATAAATGAAACTATCCGACTACCCATACCCAAAGTTTCCCCGAGTAGAGAGAGGGCAGCGTGATAGTTCTACCTCAAACTGAGCTGTTGAGTTTAGAGCCACTGTGATTGTTTCCCCCTCCCCCTCCCCCCTCGGGTGCACACTCCCAATCCTTTTTATTCTTTTCCTTTTTTTTTTTTTTTTCCTCTTTTCTGTACTAGGGATCGAACTCGGGACCTTGCACTTGCGAGGCGGGCACCGGAAACACAGCTAAATCCCCGGCCCTTTTATTCTCTATTTTTAAGACAGGGTCTCGCCAGGTTGCCCAGACTGTCCATGGATTTTGGATCCTGCCTCAGCCTTCCAAGTAGCTGGAGTTACAGGCGTGTACCACCGACCCCGGTTTAGGGTCACTTTTTCTTAAGACACATATGTTACAAAAACACAGATGTGTTCCTTTGCAAGGTGCAGGTGCTTCTCCTTAAAGAAACACATTTTCTGGCTCAAAACGGTTTCTAGAAAACACTCCCAGAATATTAATGCTGAGATTTCTAAAAGATCATCTAGCAGCAAATGACCAGTCGAAGGACCACCCGGATTACCTCAGCTCCCTTAAATAGTAGAGTAGGCCAGAACTCTAGACCACACTTAGTTTGCCCAGTGGCCAGTTATTTTCTCTGAACCAGCTTTGAAGATGTGCTTTGCATGCAGATGACTCAGCTGCATAAAAGAATCTTGTCAGAAAAGAAGCCTGTGGCATTCAGCACAGGCACTCCCACAGTGTTATCGGTATCTCTTGTTTCACATGTTGCTCACTGTAAATTTTAAGAGATGAATGGTCCACTGTGAATAACACAGTGATGGTGCAATTATTTGTACAGTAACTAGGAGCTAAAAATAATGTTAAAAAATAATGTTAAAGAATAGAACAGTCAAGCATAGTGGTGCACATCTGTAATCCCAGAACTCGGAGACTGAGGTAGGAAATGCAATTTGAGCCCAGCTTGTGCAATTTTATCAAGACCCTTTCTCAAAAATAATAAAAGGGAGCTGGGCATGGTGGTGCAAGCCTGTAATCTCAGCCTTCTTAGAGGTTGAGGCAAGAGGATTCACAGTTGGAACCCAACCTGGACAATTTAGTGACTTAACAAGACCTTGTCTCAAAATTTAAACACTTAAAAAAGGGCTGAGGATGTAGCTCAGTGCAAAGTCCCTAGATTTAATCACTTTCAAATTAAACTCTCTTGGGCCAGGGATTTAGCTCAGTGGTTCCACCTCCTGCCTTGCAAGCGGAAGGACCCGAGTTTGATCCCCGGTACCAAGAAAAAAAAAGAAAGAAATTAAACTCTCTTTTCCGTTATTACCCAAGATCTCTGTAGATTGCCCTTTCAACATCTGTGTGTCCTCATCCCCTAAAAATAGAGTAGATTTTTGCTATGGACAGTAGTGCATTCCCCAAATCTATTTTGGAAATAATGCTTTATTCCAAAGTATCTTTTACCCACCATATTAGGTATACCTTTTTCTTTTTCTCCTTTTCTATACTGGGGGTTGACCCAGGGCTTCCCAGTGAACTACACCCTTAACCCTTTTAAAGTTTTTTAAATTTTGAGACAGGGTCTTGCTAAGTCACCAAATTGTCCAGGCTGGCTTCTAACTCTAGATTCTCTGGCCTGCGCTGCCCAGAGTGCTGGGCTTACAGTCATGGGACACCATGCCCAGTTTAAATCTTTATGTATTAATTAGTATCTTTTTTAAAATCACCTTGCCCAGGGCTTTTTTGGGAGAGTGAAAACTAAAAATTCAGTCAGGCATGCCACCACTTGCCTGTAATCCAAACACTTGGGGAGCTGAACAGGAAGATCATCACGGAGAGTTTGGGCTACATGGCAAGACCCTGTTTCCAAAAAGAAAAAAGTGTTGTAAATAGAAATTAAAGAAAATTATGATTAAGCAAAACAATAGAATTCTTAATAAGTCAGGACTTCGCCTATTGTCTGTATTTGTAAAGAAACTAAATGTAGTGACCTTAAAAGGATTTTAGTATTCTCACCGCCAGTGGATAACTTGCCAGGTCGTACAGAAAAAATTTTTTTCAATTCTTTATGCTGGTTATTATCTTTGCAATAGAAATGGTGAGCTCCTATAACTCCTCAACCAAGCAGAAAATTGGACCAAAATATAGGAACTAACAATTCATAAAAAAGCAGTTTACAACTGATTGTTAAGCATGAAAAAAAATACAATCTTATAAACAAAAGGCAAACTAAAATACACTGATTGCAGAGGGGAGAGTAGTGGAAAAGTGGAAAGGACTAAGGGTACAGAGGAGGGCAAGGCAAAGGGAATAGTGGGGGTGTGGAGATCTCAGTATGTTATGCATGTATGACGTATTAGTCCATTTCCCATTGATAGAGGGTGTATGATATAGGACCTCCAACTAATCTAAATACTGTAAGGGAAATATTCTAACTCCCAACTGCTAGATATCCGAAATGTTGAGTTCATGTTCTCTAAAATCAAAGAATGAATTCCAGGAACAATGGAGGTTAAGAGTAGGAAGAATTTATTGAGAGAAAGATAGCTTCTAAGAGAGACAGAAGGGGAACCAGAAAGTGGGTTGCCCACCCACCTCCACTCAAAGGTGTTTCATTGAGCAAAGCCACAAGGTGAGGATGGTATAAGATGGGACAAAAATAAAGTTAATAGGGTTATAAGTGTAACAAATGGCTAGGAGGGATGAGACCACCGAGCAAGCTTGTGAAAGCAAAGAGGTACAGACTTTATTCACCTGGGCAGAGGTGGAGGGACGGCAGGCAAGAGGCGGCCAGCCCCAAACAAAGAAAAGGCAGAAGGCTTTATACGGCATTGGAGAGAGGTCTGGCACATCGATCATGCATAGGGGTCAGAGCAAATATTTATGGTTGGGGTCCATGCAGCCGATCAAGGCAGGTGTGTGGATATTTTCAGGTGACTTGGCATTGAAAAGATGCTATACTTTGTGGTGGTTATCTCTATATTGGGAACATTCCTCCTGTGTTCTGTGTCTCAGATACCACAGCTTTTGTCGGGCAGAGACAGCACCTGCATTGGGTGCCTGTTTTGTTGTGGTTTTTTATATCTTGTCAAAATGTAGCTTGGAATTAAAGAGCATATCCATTAACCATTTCACAACCAGGTCAAGCCTGACAATGAGTATAGTTGTTTAAGTAATATTGATCCAATGGGAAATCACAAGGTGATATTATAGACAGCTGATTTAGATAGAAATATTTTAGGCAGTCAGATAGGGCTAGGTCCTCGAGAGTCAAGACAAAGGTGAAATACACCACTGCTGTGGCTGGAGACATATTGGTTGGAAACCAGGCCTCACGATAAAGACAAGATGACCAGACCTGCATACTTCTCAAAGAACAAACAGTGGGCCTAATGAAGTCTAGATAGATATCAGCTACCCTGGTGGGTAAACAGAGACCTGTGGACCCACCACTTCCTAGGAGAAGTCTTTGTTCTTTCCATCCGAGCTTGTTCCCTGACTTGTTTCTCAGTTGGATCACTATTACCTAAGTGACCACACTGCTGCCCCTCAGGAGCTTTCCTATCAATAAATACCTTCCTACTCTTTTTTTTTTCTTTCCAGAACCCAGGATCGAACTCAGGACCTTGCACTTGCCAGGCAGGTACAGCACCACTGAGGTATATCTCCGGTCCTATCTTCCTACTGTTAACCTCCATTGTTCCTAGAATTCATTCTTCGATTTTTAGAGAACAAGAGCTAGGGGCCAGGGATTTAGCTCAGTGGTTCCGGTGCCTGGGTCCCATCTTCCTACTCTTTTTTTTTTTTTAATTCTTTTATTGGTACATTGTAGGTATAGAACACAATTACATTTCTCATTGGGAATTGTACCTTTACATAATGCATCTTGGTTCTTATTTTTTCCCCATTCCTAGCCCTCCCTTCACCCCCTCCGCCCTTCCCTATTTACAAAGACTTTATTTCCATTTTTTCCATTTCTTATCAATTTTTCCTTTCCCTTCTTTCCTTTCCCCTGCCCCTCCCAACTCCCAAATTTAAAGACCCAATCCGAAAATGGGCATCTGAAATGAACAGACATTTCTCAGACAAAGAAGTAGTAATAGCAAATAAATACATGAAAAAATGTTCAACATCACTGGTCATTTGAGAGATGCAAATGAAAACAACGCTTAGATTCCACTTCACTCCAGAAAGAATGGCTGCTATCATGAAATCAACCAATAACAAATGCTGGCGGGGCTGTGGGGAAAGAGGAACCCTGCTCCACTGCTGGTGGGAGTGTGGACTGGTGCAAGCACTGTGGAAATCAGTATGGAGATACCTCAAAGAACTAGGACTGGAAGTCCCATTTGACCCCATTATTCCACTGCTGGGGATCTTCCCCAAAGAATTAAAAGAATCATACCACAGCGATATATGTGCACCCATGTTCATAGCGGCACAGTTTGTGATAGCTAAAACTTGGAAACAGCCCAAATGCCCATCAACTGGAGACTGGATAAAGAAAATGTGGTTTTTTTATAAAATGGAGTACTACTCAGCCATAAAAAATGAGAAATTAGAGATATTTATAGCTAAATGGGTGCACATTGAGGCGATGCTCTTAAGTAAAATAAATAGGACACACATGTGTAAATACCGACTAGTTTCTCTAGTGTGAGAAACTGAAAGTGTAAATAAGGACTAAATGTATAATAGGTAATGTGAAATAGGAAGAAAAGGAGCAAAGGGGAAGGAAGTGGGAGGGCTAAGGGAAAGGATAGAAGGGAATGAGATTAATATGAGAAAATGGAAAAATAGGAACAAAATCTTTGTAAATAGGGAGGAATGGAGGGGTTAAAGGGAGGGCTGGGCAACGATGAAAAATAAGAACCAAGAGAGACTATGTAAAGGTGCAAATTTCCAATGATGAATGTCATATTGTATACCTAAAATGTACCAATGATTAGAATGAATAATCGATAATGCAAAATAGGAAGAAAAGGTCCTATCTTCCTACTCTTAACCTCCATTGTTCCTAGAATTCATTCTTCGACTTTTAGAGAACAAGAGCTAGGGGCCAGGGATTTAGCTCAGTGGTTCTGGCGCCTGCCTGTCAAGCACAAGGTTCCAAGTTCGATCCCCAGTACCAAAAAAAAAAAAAAAAGAACTAGGCCTATGAGACAGGTTGAGAGATAAGAGTTTTTCATATTTCATGCCCATTATAATTTCCTCTATCAGTGGGACAAAGCTATGGTCAACCAGTAAGATTTTAAGTATAGTTGCTTAGGTAATATTGATTAAATGGGGATCAAATGAGGAAGCTAGTCATGTAGTAAGCAAGCGTACATGTTGAGAACAAGGATTTCTAGGAAGGAATGGGCTGAAGAGATTTTAGTCCCCACCAAGGTGATTGATAGCTATTTAGAATATCAATCACTGCTGTTCATCCCTAGGGGAAGTATGTGAATGTGGTAGTTCCTCTTTTTCAAATCCTGGCTTTCAGTAAATGGGCCTCAATTGTCTTCTGTATTGGCTCTCTGAAGGGCCTGGTCTTGCCTCACCTGTGTTATAATATTTTCCACCTATCTTAGCTGTCTACAGTACCATCACTGACAAAATATCCAACAGCTACAACATAAAAGAGAAGTTTACTTTGGCTCAGTTTCATTGTCTTCAGTCTGTGATTGGCTGGCTCCAAGGCAGAAATCACATGGTTGAAAGGCCTGGAGGAGGAAACCTGCTCATTTCATGGTGATCAGGGAGCGGAGACAGAAAGGAGGAGCCAGGATAAGGGAATTATATGAGCATTATACAATTTTTTTTTTGGTTGTTTTTGAGACAGGGTCTCGCTATGTAGTTCAGGCTGGCCCTGAACTCACTATGTAGCCCAGGCTAGCCTCGAACTCTAGCGATCCTCCTGCCTCTGCCTGCCTAGTGCTGGGATTACAGGCCTGTGCCCCCATGCCCAGCAGTTCATTATATAATTATATGAACATTAGACATGGTGTGAGTATTATAGATTACCCTTGATTTATACAATCAGTGCAAGTGGAGAAAAATGACATATAAATAAAATTTGTACAAATCAAAAATAAAAACCTGAATACTGTCAGGTAAAAGGCCAAAAACCAAGACCAGACCAGACCACAACAACCCTTTATTAGGGAAACAGATCTGCCGGGCTGTCTCTGAACAAAGGAGAGACAAAAGCAATATGGCCAGGACAGCAAGTGCCTTTTATAGGGGCTTGTAGGAGCTGAGGTGGGGTTGAGTGAGGTAGTGGCTAGGGACTGGAGAAGCCTGTGATGTCACTAGTTGCCAGGAGGAGAGCAAGCATCAGGTTACTCTTTTGGTGGGAGTAGGGGCGTGTTGAAAAGAAGGTAGCTATTATGTACAGCAGCCACCCTAAATTGAAGGGAAATCTATCAAATACCCTTCCAAGTCATGCCCCCAGTGATCCATCCCACTCAGGCCCCACTTCCTAACAGAACACTCAGCCAGGAACTCATCAATCTACTGATGGGCACAGCACCCCCATGATCCACCCACCTTCTCAGAGTCCCACTTCTGTTGTGTTTTTTATTTTGTTTTGTTTTGTTTTTTTGGTACCAGAGATCAAACTTGGGACCTTGGGCTTGCAAGGCAGGCGCCGGAACCACTGAGCTAAATCCCCGGCAAAGTCCCACTTCTGAATGCTAGATATAAACCATAATATATAAATATGCCAAAAAGAAACCCATGATTCTGCATAACTAATATGTGCTAATAAAAAGTAATTTTTTAGCAGTACTAAGAAATTGAACCCAGCACCTTTTCACTGAACTACATCCCCAGTTTTTGTTGTTGTTGTTGTTGTTGTTGTTTGTTCGTTTATTGCTTTTTTAAGACAAGGTCTCCTTATGAAGTTCAGGCTGGCCTTGAACTCACAGCAAATCCTCCTGCCTCAGCCTCCAGAGTGCTGGTGATATAGGGGGAATAGATGTAACTCCCAAACCTGTGAAGAATGAATTCTAAGAAAAATGGATGTTAAGAGTAAGAAAATATAGGGCCGGGGATTTAGCTCAGTGGTTTCGCCACCTGCTGCACAAGTGCAAGGACCTGAGTTCGATCCCCAGTACCAAAAAAAAATTAAAATTAAAGCACAAATTTAAAGAGAAAAGTTTTAACTAGAAAATGAGAGAAAATGGTAAGGGACTTTAGCTTGGGGAGCTGACAAAGGTTAGGCTGTCCCTTAACCAAGAAGAATAAGAAAAATAGAAAAGTACTCCAGCTTGAGCCCCTGTAGAGGGACAGACATGAAAAAGACCAGACTGGCCACCTGCAAAGGCAGAAGGCTGGCTTTTAGGGTTTAGCTGATGGGCTGGGGTCTGGTCCTCATCATCTCAGTCCTAGTTTCGTAGCTCTGGAATCCTCACAGCTGAGGAGCTGTTCCATTCCCAGGAAATGATTGTCTATTCCTGGTTTCAGTCACTTGGGGCTCTGCTTTTCCTGGAATCAGGTGATCACAGGTTTAGGACCATGGCTGGAGTCTTCCGAGCTAGCTGAATGTCCCTGTAAATCCCTTACCTTGGTGTCCTCAGTCTTGAAGAGAGATGAGATCTTGTAAATTCAGGGCAATCAACCCTGTTTTCTCAACTCTTAGACACACTCCCTGAATGACTAACACACTTGCATGCAGAGCCAACAAGGGATTTGACCCTAAACTCCATAGGAACAAAGATTCCCAAAAAATAATCAAGCTTTGTTCTGCTTTCAGTTACCTAGAAGACATCTGTGGGCCCAAGTGAAGAGTTACTGTTTTTAGCTTTTTTTTTTTTTTTTTGGTACGGGGCAATCAAACTCGGGATGGGGGATCTTTTGTTTCAGGCAGAACCACCAAGCTAAATTCCTGGCCCTTAAAAGGCTTTTAAGTCACTGACTGCTTAAGAAAAAGCACAAAAAGTTTGATGACTGACAGGGTAAAGGCCCAGGACTCTGCCCATCTCCCAGTCCCTTGGTGGCCTCTGACTAAGTCGTGACTGTGTCACTACCCCCCACTGTTCCCCTAATCACCCTCCTCTCTCTACCCCCAGTGCCTCTCCTGCAGTCCCACCTCTTGCTTTCCCTCTCCCCATTTCCTATCCCCTGAGTTCACCCTGCTTCCCCACCGTAACCTGTGCCCCTACTCAACCCCTTGCCTGCACCCTCCAACCTCCACCTCCAACCCCACTGCCCCGTGTCCCCTCCCAATCAAGCCTTTGCCCTACTATCCCCACCCCTGCCCCTCCTACCTGTACTTCACTGCATTCCCTTTCACCCTCCTACCCTCGCCCATGCCCTCCAGTCTTCCTTCCCCAGCTCCTCCCCTCTTCTCCCCTGAGAGGGGAATAGTGCCAGAGAGAGGTTATATCCAGAGAGCAGATATAGTTCATCCTGACACACCACCTTCAGCAGCCATCAGCA
Source organism: Heterocephalus glaber (assembly GCF_053883595.1). Classification (NCBI taxonomy): domain Eukaryota; kingdom Metazoa; phylum Chordata; class Mammalia; order Rodentia; family Bathyergidae; genus Heterocephalus; species Heterocephalus glaber. The sequence continues at coordinate 2,391,390 of NW_028258467.1, read as the reverse complement.
GGTGTAGCTTGTGCTGGTGCAGGGGGAGGAGAAGGCGGTGCCCCACCTCCACTCCCACCCGGGGAGTGTAGGCACCTGGGAGGCTCGACTCCTGGGCCCTGAGAGCCTGCCTTGGGTATAGGTTTCCCCACTTGCTCTGGAGTGGGACTGTACTGAAGACCATGCTGGACATCCTGCAGACTCTATCCCTGTCGCTGAGTGCTGTGAGTATCCTGGGTGACCTGGGCTGGCCAACGCACCCACTGTCCACCCTGTGTTGTGGGGTGCTCCTCCAGTGATATGCCTGAGACCAATTTAGGCTATACATGGTGAATTTGCTTGTGGGAGGGGCCCAAATCCTGCCTGATGTTTCTCAGTAAGCCGCAGCAAGTCTGGAAGACCATGGTGGATGGGGCACTGGTGGGAAAGGGTGGCAAATGTACTGCTAGGTCATTGGCTTGGCTGCAGACACCGCAGGAAGGCAGGTTGGAATAGGACTCTCACTGTGCTTACAGGACATTCATAAGGACCAGCCTTGCTACAACATCCCTGATGTGCCCTATCGGATCACAGTTCCTGACACATATGAAGCCCGAGAGGTAGGCCCTACCTGGTCCCTGCACTAAGGCCTGTTTTCACTACCATTCCCTGAGTTTATCAGGGCAAGTACTTGACTACAGGAGGTCCCTCTGTACCCAGCAGTTTAAGGTGTGAGTGGTCTTGGCTTTGTTCCATAGTGAGGACACTGAGCAGTGCTGGAGTCCTGCTGCAGAGGGCAAGGGCTAGCCTTGGCTTTGCCTGCCTCCTGACCTGTGAGTTTCAGATGTGTTCACTTGGAAGTGCACCACCTTTTTGCTGTTATGGTAACAGAGTGACATAGCTTTGGCACTGACTGACAGGCAGAGTAAATAACTCCAAATGAGGACGATGAACTGGGCATCTCCTCTCCCTGACTCAGTCTCAGAGCCCCTGCTATTGCAGGATAAAGCTCAGCTCAGCTCAGCTCTGTGCTCCTGCAGTCTGGGACAAGGACATAGAAACTCATAGAAAACTCACCTGGTTAATCTGAACAGGATCCAGACCAGCTGTCACTGGGGAGTTTTCTTGTGCTGTGATGTGGCAGACGTGAGGATATTTGCCACCTGGAACAGCTCTTCCTTTAGTTATTGACCTGGAACATGTTGCACTGTGCGTGCCCCTATGATATAGGTCCTGCCACACAGCCTTGTGCAAAAATTACAGACCACAGTGTATGTGACTTCCTGTCCCCTGGAGCCTTAGTGTTAGAACATGATCACTATTAGGGCTGCTATAGTCAGGTACCAAATGTAGGAACAGGCAGAACACAGTGCATGCTGCAAGTGGTGCTTGTAGAGATGGTATTTCTCAAAAGCTCGGTAGGGGGAGCCACTTCTCTATTAAATTGGAAGACAGATGAACACCTTTTGACCCTGGCTCTGATGGGGAGCATTTGCATTTGCTGATGAGGATGTTTTGGGGGTGTTTGTTTGTTTGTTATTTTGTTTGCTTACTAACTTTGGGATAAGCCACGTTTCCCTGAATCTGAATTTTTGGAGTTGCTGTTGCACAGGACTTAAAGCAAGGTTTGAATGAGGTTAAGTATCCCTCATTCACAATGCACAGAACCAGAGGTGTTTCAGATTCTGGATTTTTTCAGATTTTGGAATATTTGCATATACATAATGAGATGTTTCAGATGGGACCCAGGTCTAAACACAAAATTGATTTATGCTTCATGTACACCTTATGCACGTAGGCTGAGGGAAATTTTATACAATATTTTTAGGGTACTTGCTCTTTTACTCCAACTCATTACATGAGGTCCAGATGTGGAATTTTCAACAGTGGTGTCATATAAGCACTCAAAAAGTTTCAGGGTTTGGAGCTATTCAAATTTCAGATTTTCAAATTAGAGTTGCTTGACCTACACTCCCCATGCAGCTGATTGGGAGAACATCTAACAATCTAAGAACAATCAGGGCTGATTGGATGAACACCTAAAAATTATTCATTTTTCAAAGATCCTGTTTAACTCTCAAATAACAGAATTTGATGTGGCGGGGTTCCCTTTTTTTTTTTTTAAGATCATCTGAGATGAGTGGTCAAAGGAGCCTTTTGGTTTTCTTGTTCCCTTAAGAATATTTGGAATTTCCAAGGCAGGTGATGGTGACAGTAATTGTAATGCTTCATATTTGTCTGATATCTCAACTGTACTATTCATAGTTCTAAGGAAACATTTGAGTCTGGTAGACTTTTGTGGGAGATCACCCAGTCAGTTAGGGACACCCAACCCTGCCTCTCAGAAGAGGACTGGGACCCTGGGCTTGGTTCTTGTTTTACAAGTATCTTGGGGTTCCTCATTAGGTTATTTGAGCTCACTCTGTTTTTCTAATGGGAGCATCGATTGCAATAAGCTTCCCTCTTCCCTCTGTTTCATTGTGTCCCATAGGTTCTGATGTGTTATACTGTCATTGTTCCAGAAATTGTTTAATTTCTTCCTTGATTTTTTCTGTGACCCATTGTGTGTTCAGGAATGTGTATTAAATTTCCAGGTGTTTCAAAATTTTCTGTAGTTTCTTCTGTGATTGATTTCTAGTTTCATCACACAATAGTCTGATAGTAAACATGGGGTGATTTTGATTCTTCTATATTTATTTAAGCAGGCTTTGTAGACTAGTTCGTGGTCTATTTTGGAGAAAGTTCCATGTGCTGCTGAGAAGAATGTGTACTTTTATTGTAGTAGAGTAGAACACTCTATAGATATCTGTTAAGTTCATATGTTCAAGAGTGTGATTCAGCTCTAATGTTTACTGATTTTTTTGTTTAGTTGATCTATTTGCATAAGTGAGGTATGGAGATTACCTACTATGACTGTGTTAGTGTTTATTTGATCTTTTATGTCCAGCAGTATTTGTTTTATGAAGATAGGAGCTCTATTATTCAGTGCATATATATTTACAAGTGTTAGCTCTTCTTGTTGGATTATTTCCTTAACTAGTATATAGTGACTTTGTCTCTTCTCCTCAGTTTTAGCTCAAAGTTTACTTTATCTGAGAGTAAAATTGCTACCCCTGCTTGTTTTGGAGGTCCATGAAATATTATTTTCTATCCTTTTTTTAGTCTATGAGTATCTTTTTGGATTAGATGAATTTCTTGATTGCAACAGACTGTTGGATTCTGTTTTTTATTTAGTCTGCCAATCTGTGTATTTTATTTATTTATTTATTTATTTTTGATCTGTGTATTTCAGTTAGGGAGCTGAGGCCACATCGAGAGTTATAGTTAGGCTTGGTGGCATATGCCTGTAATCCCAGCACTTGAGAGGCTGAGTGAGGATTACCATGAGTTTGAGGCCAGCCTGAACTAATAGTGAGACCTTGTCTCAAAAATTTAAATAAGTAGGGGGCCTGTGGGACAAGATGGAGTTGGTACAGGTCTTGAAGTGTGGGCTGCAGCAGGTCACTGGCCACGGCGGCCTGCATGGCTTGCTGTGAGTTTTCTTCAGGGCCAATGATGTGAGGGTCGGTACATTGGTGGGAGAAGACAAATACGGCAACAAATACTATGAGGACAACAAGCAATTATTTGGCCGATGGGTTATATACACCACCGAAATGAATGGCAAAAACACTTTCTGGGATCCGGACAGAAGCATGGTGCCTCCCAAGTGGCACCGCTGGGTTCACAGTATGACTGATGACCCTCCAACAACTCACCCTCCAACGGATCGTAAATTCACCTGGAGAAACCATAAGTTCAATGTGACCGGCACTCCAGAACAGTATGTGCCTTACTCCACCACTAGAAAGAAGATTCAGGAATGGGTCCCACCTTCCACACCACACAAATAAAGACGATGAGAACCAGCTGCAACCTGTAAAATACGGGCTTTCCATGGAACTGCACTTTTACTGTCTACTGTTAACTTGATTAAAATTGTTTCACCAGGGAAAAAATAAATAAATAAATAAATAAATAAATAAATAAAAACATTGAGAGTTATTACTGAGAGGTGTTGATTTATGCCTATCATTGTGCTCTTTTTCTGTTGATGACTCCTCTTTCTTTGTTTCTTTGTGTGTGTGTCTCTCTCTGTCTCTCTCTTTATTTCATTTCTTTTTTTTTTTTCTTTTTTTGGTACCAGGGATTGAACTCGGGTCCTTGCGCTTGCGCAGCAGGCAGCGAAACCACTGAGCTAAATCCCTGGCCCTCTCTCTATTTCTTTCATTTCCCTTCCTCGGTGTATTCATTCTGGCTTTGTTGGCTTTGTTGGCTTTGTCATGTCTGTCTAGGATAAGCCTGAGTATTTTCAGGAATGCTGGTTTGGTGTTCATAAATCTCTTGAGTTGTTCTTTTTCACAGAATGTCCTTATTTCTCCATCTTTTTTGAAAGAAAGTTTTGACAGATATGTTAATCTGGGTTACTGGGATGATAGTTGTTTGCCTTTAGGATTTAAAATACTTCAATCTCTTCTGGCCTTTAAAGTTTATGTTGCGAAGTCTTCTGTAATCCTAATGGGTTTACCTTTATATGTGATTTTTTTACTTTTCTCTGACAGCTTTTACAATTCTTTTGGGGGGGGTTGGGGGGGTTGCTTTTGCTTTTTTACATCTGGCATTTATATTGTAACATGTCATTCATTGTAGTTGTTTAGTCTTCTATAACCCTCCCTTATATATATATATATTTTTTGAAATATTAAAAACCGTTAGTTATTTATTTGTATGCCTATATTACAAGCGTGTTTATATGTGGTATATATTTGAAATATAGCTTACTTTTTCATTCACAAATAACCATGTTTACATATGATATTCAAATATCACATTTCAATTCATCATTTGACTTTTTTTATTAAATTCTTTTATTGGTACATTTTAGGTACACAACACAATTACATTTCTTATTGGGAATTGTACCTTTACATAATGCATCTTGGTTCTTATTTTTTTCCCATTCCTAGCCCTCCCTTCACCCCCTCCACCCTTCCCTATTTACAAAGACTTTATTTCCATTTTTTCCATTTCTCATCATTTTTCCTTTCCCCTGCCCCTCCCACTACCCCTACCCCTTTGGACCTTTTCTTCCTATTTTACATTATCGATTATTCATTCTAATCATTGGTACATTTTAGGTATACAATAGAATGACCTTCATCATTGGAAATTTGCACCTTTACATAGTTTCTCTTCGTTCTTACTTTTCACCCTTGCCCAGCCCTCCCTTCAACCCCTCCAGTCCTCCCTATTTACAAAGATTTTGTTCCTATTTTTCCATTTTCTCATATTAATCCCATTCCCTTCTATCCTTTCCCCTAGCCCTCCCACTTCCTTCCCCTTTGCCCCTTTTCTTCCTATTTCACATTACCTATTATACATTTTAGTCCTTATTTACACTTTCAGTTTCTCTTTCCTTACACTTGTGAAGGTATTTATTATGATTTCTGCAAACAAATTTATTATCCCACGTGTGCTATCTTCTAGTTTGTCTCTAACTCCAGTTAACCTTAGGTTGGTCTTCCTGTTGTCAGGTAGTTTCTTTAGAAATGGCTCACCAATCAAAAGTATTCCAGGTCCTTCTTGCCTCAAATAAAGAATTGGACAAGAGGGCCGGGGATTTAGGTCAGTGTTTCAGCTGCCTGCCTCATAAGCGCAAGGACCCGAGTTTGATCCCCAGTACAAAAAAAAACAATAGAATTGGACAAGATAAGCCAAAAGTTTATTTGAAAAGTGTAGCAGGCCAGGGATAGTGATGCATGCCTTTAACCCTAGCATTTGGGAGACTGAGGCAGGAGGATCACTGCAAGTTTGAGGCCTACTTGAGGCTACATAGTGAGTTCAAGGCGACCTTGAGGTACACAGCTAGACCCTGTCTCAAAAAAAAAAAAAAGAAAGAAAAAGAAAAGTGTGGGGTGAATGGATATGGGAGAGACCAGCACTGCAGAGAGAATTTGAGCAAAACGAGAAAAAGAGGATGAAAGCAAAAATAAAAGTACACACTGTAGCCAGGGATTTAGCTCAGTGGTTTTACCACCTGCTGCATAAGCACAAGGATCTGAGTTCGATCCCTGGTACCAAAAAAAAAAAAACAAACCAAAAAATGACCAAAAAAAAGTACACACTGTATCTGGAAAATGCAATGTGCCTATCATGAAAATTCATGATAGCAAGCTCCTGTAGCCTCCATGGCCTTCTTTCATGCCTTCCACATTTTGTGGGCACTCTGGAGAGTTCTACATACTGGGTCCTGGCATTGCCTTGGGATTTTTTTTTGAGACGGGGTCCCACTATGTAGTCCAGGCTGGCCTTGAACTCATTATGTAGCCCAGGCTGGCATCAAACTTGAGACAATCCCCTTGCCTCAGCCTCCCAAGTGCTGGGATTACAGGTGTGCTCCACCATGGCCAGCAAGTTCCATTTTTCTGTTTTTCTAAGTTTATATTTTTCTGAAATGGCATCACCTGTTCAAGGTTGTGGTAAATTCTACTTTCCTGTTAGGTTTTTATCTCTCAGAAATGATATAGCCTATCTGCCTGGAAGAGGAGTGCTGCAGTCTCTCCTTACACTCAAGTCTATTTCATTATCCAAAGGCACTTAGTCCATCTTTAAGAGATGCCAAAATCTCAATAGTTCCAACATTGCTGAAAAATCCATGTCCAAAGTCTCTTCTGAGACTCAAGGCAAACTCTTAGCTGTGAACCTCTGTAAAAATAAAAAACCAAATAAATACTTTCAATATACAATGGTACATAGTAAACATTTCCATTCCAAAAGAGAGAAATATGGGGCTAGGAAGGAATGGGACCAAAGCAAGACTGAAATTCAGCAGGGTAAACATTAAACCCTGTAGTTCCAATATCTGGCACCTGGGGCAGGTGGTGGTGAGATGTGAGCTCCAAAGGGACTGGCCATCTCCTACCCCTACAGCATTGCCAGTTGCAACCTTCATGGCTTCTGTCTTGAGGTGGCTCTGCTCAGTCTGCAGCCTTCCCTATAAGATGTTCCATGTTCCTGGCATCTCCAACTTCCTGGGCTTTCCACTATACTTTTGGCTTCATTCTCATAGGTTCATGCACTTCCCTCCCAGGGTCACACTCCCTGGCCTCCCAGGCCTCTTTCTGGAATGGTGGAAGCCAGTTACTTTACAACTTTTGCACTCTGGCATTCTCCATGACCATAAAACCACCAGAACACAGATGATACCACTGTCTGCTGCCATTTTGAGCAGTACCCAGGCCCTTTCAGATCATAGCTGTTGAGTCTTCTCAGTGCCTGGATGGTTGAGTGTTGTGAACCACATTCTGGAGAACCAGTTCCCTAGGCATCCCTTCTCAAACAGGGATATTTAGTGCTGTCTTCTCAAAGCAGTCTTTCAAAGAAGTTTACTTTTACCCCTTTGCCAGTGAACTGTAGGGTTTTGTTGATTCCCAAAGTGCCCTCAAGCCAGTTTTCCTACTGTCCTGATGCATAGTACTTGGTTTCTTTTGAGTGTTAATCTTTTTAACAACCATGGTCTTCTTTGCCCTGGCTTTGCAGATGCTTCTTTTCTAGCAAAATTGAAAAATTTTAGCCAGGCGTGGTGGCACACATCCATAATCCCAGCACTCAGGAGGCTGAAGCAGGAAGATCACTGAGTTTGAGGCTGGCCTGGACTACATAATAAGTTCAAGCAAGACCCACCTGAACTGCATAGTGAGACTCTGTCTCAAAAAAAAAAAAATCAATAAGATAAAATATATAAAACCTCCTTCTATAGTTTAAAAAAACTGAAAATTTTTATATAGGTTTTTTGTTCCTGATTCTCACTGTAAATCTGGCTAAAAGTCTCTAGTAGTACTCGTGCCACAGCCTGAATGTTGCCCTGCCTTAAAATTTCCTTGACCAGATTAATTAGTTCACTACCCTTAATTTCAGTCTCCTACAAAACCTCAGAACATGGGAAAATGTAGACAGATTTTTCCACTGGAGTATAACATACATGGCCTGTAGACCAACTTCCAGTGGAGTCCTTGTTCCCTGCTGAAACCTCCTGAGAATGGCCTTACTGCCTGCATTTCTATCAGCATTCTGATCTTCTGAGCTCTGACAAGAATCTCCTATCAAACTCAGTTTACATTATTCTAGGACTTCTCAAGCTGGCATCTCCAAACCTTTCCAAACTGCTGCCATGAACCAGTTTTAAAGGTTTCTGAACCACATGGTCAGGTATAGTTACAGCAACAACCCAACTCTGGTTCCAAAATTTGTGTTAGTCACATTCCTTGTTGCTGGGACAAAATACCCAAAACCCACATCTTAAAAGAAGAGGTTTATTTTGGGTTATGGTTTGACTGGCTGACTCCAAAAGCAGAAATGGAATGGTGGTGGAAGGGCCTGGACAGAGGAAATCTGCTGATAGAAATGCTGATAGAAATCTGCTGATTGGGGCTGGGGATTTAGCTCAGTGGTTCCGCCGCCTGCCTTCCAAGCACAAGGTCCCGAGTTTGATCCCTGGTACCAAAAAAAAAAAGAAAGAAAGAAAGAAATCCACTGATAGAAATTCCACAGCAGAATGCCTCTTCCAACCAGGCCTTACCTTCTAACAGCAAATTCAGCTATGAACTCATCAGTGAATTAATCCATTGATGAGTATAGTGACCACTTGATCCAGTAACCATCCAAAACCCCCACCTCTGAATATATGAGGCTTTTGGGGGACATTTTAGATCTCACCCATAACAGTAGGTCAAAAGGATATCTGTTCATTGTCCTTCCTGTATCAGTTAAGATTTCCCAGGTTCTTCCTATGCAAAGTAGTCTTAGATTTTATCCAGAATACATCTGATTTTAGATATGATACTATGGAACTATTTAAACTTGTATGTTGCTAGCTGGATGTGGTGGGGGATGGCTGTAATCCCAGGATTATAATCCTTGTAATCCCAGGAGGCAGAAGGATCACTGCAAGTTCAAGACCAGCCTGGGATACATAGTGAGTTCAGGGCCACCCTAGACTACAAAAAGAGCCCCTGCCTCAAAAAACCAAAAAATTAATTAATTTTTAAAACTTGTGTTTGATAATTTTTATTTTAGCAGATTATATGTTCAGTTGGAGTTAACTAGCTTTCTGTGGGTTGTAGTTTTCAGATTATATCAATTTAGAAAACCTTTGAGATGACATTTGGATCTTTCTTAAATGTGAACTATATAGTGGCCACCTGGTATCTTGGTAGCAGTCTTCATTATCTGTCCGCAGTCTTTTCATACTCATGCAAGAACAGCTCAGTGTGAGCCTGAGTTGCAGAGTGATTTTCTAAACTCATTCCTCTCCACAATCTTCACGTCACTCTCAGACCTTCTCTTCTGGTTTTCTGGAAACAAAACTTAGACTTCAGTTCCTGCAGTCCTGGGCATTTTGTGTGTCTGAGTCTGTGTCTGTGCCAAGTACCAAGAATTCAGAAAGTAACAAAAGTAATGGGAGTAAGTGCCGCTCTTGGGAAATCAGCTCCTCAAATGAGAAAGGAATGTTTCTATTAGCTCCACAGTCACTTCTGTGCCCACAGAATTTCCTGGATTCTGGATGATATAGGATGGAGAGTATAACAGTCATAAATAAAGGAAAATGAGAACATTACAAAGTTGCTCAGAGTATTAGGAGTTCCCTTTATCTTCTTCAAACAGAAGAGTTGGGCTCCTTCTGGAATTCTATCTGCCTTCTTGTGCCCCTTCTAAGTCCCAGGCTGCTTTGATTTCCTCCATTTTTTTTTTTTTTTTTTTTTTTTTTTTTTGGTACCAGGGATCAAACTCGGGACCTTGCTCTTTCGAGGCAGGAGGCAGAACAACTGAGCTAAATCCCCAGCCCTCCCAGGCTGCCTTGAAAGCAGGACATAGGAAGGAGATGGGAGAAAACAAAACTTTCTGCTGGTTGAAACATGTTTTTGTCCCCTTCCTGTCTGCCCTACATGGTTTGCTTTCCTGGGTGGTCATAGATGCTCATGCATGCTGCCCCAGGTTTTGCTCCTGGGTTCAATCAGACTTTCTTTTCTTTCTTTCTTTCTTTCTTTCTTTCTTTCTTTCTTTCTTTCTTTCTTTCTTCCTTCCTTCCTTCCTTCCTTCCTTCCTTTCTTTCTTTCTTTCTTTCTTTCTTTCTTTCTTTCTTTCTTTCTTTCTTTCGACAGGGTCTCGTTATGTAGTTCAGGCTAGCCTTGAACTCACTGTGTAGCCCAGGCTGGCCTTGAACTCACAGTGATCTTCCTGTCTCAGCTTCCCAAATGCTGGGATTACAGGCATATGCCATCACACCCAGCCTTTGTTATTAGTTCTTAGGGTCTGTCAATAACCAGTTTGTTTTTTACTCTTTGTTATTGCTGATTTCTTTTCTATTGTTTATGATGTCATGGTTATTGCTTTTAATTGCATTTTACTGTATGCCATTATCTGGTTTTCGTGTCATCAACACTACTGTATTTCATGCACTCCTCTCTGAGTTATGCTGGGGATCAAGCCTGGACAAAAATACTGGACACTAATAATATTATGTTGACAGGTTGAAAAGTGGTATAAACACCAAAACATAACTAAACCCAAGGATACAATGAATTTAATTAAACAGATAAAGAATTTTAAAAATAAAATCTTCAAGTTGGGCATGGCAGTGTATGCCTATAATCCCAGCACTTGGGAGGCTGAGGCATGAGGATTGCCACAAGTTCAAGGCCAGTCTGGTCTACATAGTGAGTTCAAGATTCAAAGATAGCCTGCACTACAAAGCGAGACCCTGTCTCAAAAAAAAAAGTTCAATAAGTTTAAAGAAACAAACAGGCCTGGTGTGGTGGTGCACACCTGTAATCCCAGCACCCAGAGGCTGATGGAGGAAGATCACTGCAAGTTCGAGGCCAGCCTTGGCTACATAGTGAGTTCAAGGTCAACCTGAACTGCATAGGGAGGCCCTATCTCAAAAAGAAGGAGGAGGGGAGGAAACAAACAATAAACTGAGACCATTTTGGTAAAGAATTAGAAAGTCTGGAAAATAGCAAGCAGACATAGATAATATGAAAAATTCAATGGAAAGTATGGGTAACAGATTTGACCCATATGAAAACAGTGTCAGAAATAGAAGGCAAGGTGGATGTAGTAAATCATAAACTCAGTGATACCCTAATAATGACAAGATACCATGTAAGCTGGATTCAGCAACTGCTAGATAACAAAAAAGAAAGAAAAGAAAAAACCCTCTAATTATAGGAATAAATGAAAAATTAGAAGATGACTCAAAAGGTATACAAAATCTATTCACTGAAATCATAGCAGAAAAATTTCCAGTTCTAGGCAAAGAATTCAGTATTCAAGTATAAGAGGCATATGGAGCCTCAAATACCCATGGCCAGAAAAGAACCTCTCCACAAATCATAAAGTTCCAGCTGGGGATGTAGCTCAGTGGTTCCACCACCTGCCTTGCAAGTGCAAGGTCCTGAGTTCGATCCCCGGTACCAAAAAAAAAAAAAAATTCCAGAAATTCTAAAAAAGGAGAAAATACTAAAAGCTGTTAGGGAAGAAAGAGAGAGGGGAGGGGGAGAAGAAGAAAAGAGAAGAGAAGAAAAAAGAGAACCTACAAAAGCAAGCCCAGCAGAGTATCTGTAGACTTCTGTTTCTTAGAGACCCAGTTTGTGGTATTTTGCTAGAGCAGCCCTAGGAAAACAACACAGGCACATTCTGCTTTATGTACCACTCCCCAGACCACAGCTGTCTCCCCAGTGCACCCCACAACAGGGTGGGGTGGAAGCAAGGCTCTTCACAGGCCGTGGCCATGCCCAGTGGCCCCTTCCCACCCTGACTTCTCAGCCTGATTTCTCCACCAGGCTCCTCAGGCTCCCAGAACCAGTGGAGGGTGAAGACAAGGAGGCGCAAGAGGTTGGCCTCCATGGACCATCACTGAGTCCAGGGTCATTCCCTTGGGATCACTGAGCTTTCTCCCTGCTGTTCTTGGAGCCCAGAAATCCCTCTCATCTACAATCCCTACCCCAGCCATCCAATCTGGAACAGACAAGATGTCCTTTTTAACCTCTGTGTGGAAGGTGCCACAAGAAGCATAGAAAGAGAATGCTCCACCTGCATGGTGTCTCACCTGTGTCCCCTGGGCAGAACAGGCTGGGATGAAGCTGGGAAGGGGAGTGGGGAAGGGAGGGATAACTGTTGGATGCTGGGGTGAGCAGAGGGGGTAAGGAGCCTCCATCCAGACAGGGTGCCTCTCACCCCTGCACAGCACCCCTTCTCGAGGGGTCCAGTCCCAGCTAAGGGTCAGTCCAGGAATTTTAGCCCATTTTTCCCAAAATGGACATGATGCATCTGGGTGACTCAGGGTTCTAGACTTCCAGGATGAGCCTATGGCATGCCCAGAACAGGAGGCAGCAAAACTCCCTAGAGGTCCTCAGGCAGCCCATGACCCTGACTGTGAGCAGCTCCCTCACAGGCACCTCTCTGCTGGGCATCCAAACCCTGCTGGACCCAGGAAAGGCCACAGGCCAAGGCCGGGAGGGGCATGGGACTCTGCGTGTTTCCTGGGAGGGCTGAGGGGTGGCAACCCCCATAGCAATCCAGGACACAGTAGTCACCGCTGCCACCCTCTGAGTCTGGGGAAGCTGGTCTGGTGGAGGACATGGGGGCCCAGTCCTCCTGTGGCAGATAGGGAGATGGCTGTCCTTCCAATTCCACACACCCTGCTGGCAGCACATCCTCTAAGCTCCAGGATTTTGGGAGGCCAGAGCCAGGATTCTCTTTGCCCTCCAGGCCTGAGGGCTGCCAGGGCCATGCTGGGCCGTAAGTGAGCAGTGCGATGGCCTCCCACACACCGGATTCTGAGGCTCCTTGTGGAATGCTATCGCAGTCTTGGGTTGGTTGTGGACCAGCCCTGTGGGCCTCTGTCCAGGTCTGGAATAGAGCACAGCGAGGAGGGAAGCACTCATTCAGAAGAGCAACCTCCTTCTCCAGGAAGCTCTGCAGACACCCACACCCAGTAGCCAAGGAGCGCCTGTGCCCAGAACATCCCGAACTCCCTCTGTGTGCCAGCCTGGCTTCAGGGAGGGACCCTGAGTCGCTTCAGCCTCTCACTACTCCCTCCCAGAACCTCATGCTCACAGGACCCTGAACCAGGGTACAGATGGTACCAGGTGCCCAGTTTCAAACTTGAAATTATATTTTGGAGCAACAGCCTTGAAAAAGGTTGTTTGTTTTCGCATAAGATACACAGGATGAAGATGTCCCTTCCCACAGAGCAGAGAGGCCCAGCGACACCTGACTGGAGGAGCTTAGCATTGAGAGGAGAAACCAGTGACCACCCATGGGTACGCCCCCCACCACAAAGCATGAACCCCAAGAAACCACAGAGATGGTCAGAGTGACCCTCCAGGTTGCTCGTACTTCCCCGTGGCATATGGGAGCCAAATAGGCCCACAAAGAGTAAAATGTAAGGTCCACTCATGAACTATGGTGCCCATAAGTGGTCCACAGTGGCCTCCAAGGGACCCCAGGGCCCTGATGGGGGCCCAGTAGCAGCACAAGCAGCAGAGACCCTTCCCCAGAAACATCTGGGGAGGAGTAGGTGGGAAGAAGTGATGTCAGTGGTGGGTACAGAGAGCTCTCTGTCTACCCCTTGAACTGACCATTTCCTTCAGTGGCAGAGCAGAGAAGACTAATGGGCTATGAGGAAGTTTAGTTTTTCCACCAAGAACTGAGCAAAAACAAGTCAGCAATAGAAAATACAACTAGGTTTTTGCCCACTGGAGACACAGTATGAAAATTTAAACCCACTATACCAAGAAGATTCAGAACACTGACAAAGGCCCCATGCTCATGCCAACCCCCATCCAAGCCATGCCCTGTGCACACCAGACCTCTGTACCTGCCCCTCGCACCCTGCAGTGCCCTCACACACCTGGAAGTTCCCACCGTGCTCAGTGTAGAGGGGCTGGAAGAATGCCACTGGCGAGGGCACGTTCTGGTAGAAAGTTCTCTTCATCCTGAGGCCAGGAAGGGATAGTCTGTAGGGACCCAGGCAGGGGCCTCCCAAGGCCACACTCCAGAAGGCCTGAGAGCACTGTAGGGCCCTGAGCCTTTGTCCAGCCAGCAGGTGCCAGCCCACCACATCCAGGATGCTACCCCTCTCTCCCCATCACTGCATCCAAACCTCCCCTCAGAGGGCTGGGCCTGCTAGCCCACTTCTGCAGTCCTAGCTGCTCAGGAGGCTGAGGCAAGAGAACTGCTTGAGCTCAAGAGCTTGTTTCTTTGGTGTGTGTGTGTGTGTATCATTAGGGATTGAATCCAGGACCTTTACATTGAGCTACATCCCCAGCCCTTTTTTCTTTTCTTTTTTTTTTCTTTCCAGTACTGGGGATTGAACTCAGGACCTTGTGCTTGGGAGGCAGGCGTGGCACCACTGAGCTAAAGCCTGGGCCCTCATTTTTTATTTTGAAACAGGGTCTCTGTAACTTGCTAAGTTGCCCAACTTTAAATCTGGCCTCAGCCTGGGTGCTGAGATTATAGGTGTGTGCCCCACACACTGCTTAAATCTAGGAGTTTGACACAAGCCTGGGCAACACAGAGAGATCGCATCTCAATTAGCACAACAAACAAACTGGACAATCCTGCCATCTGGGCAGGACACAATTTGGCAGGCTATGGGAATTATGGCTAATTCCCATAGAGCTGATGTGTACCAAGGCACATGTCCTTTATGTGGCAAGCTGCAACAGCAGGTTCACAGCTAGAAGTGAGCACCCAGGTCCGTCCTTCCTTCCTTCCTCCCTCCCTCCCTCCCTCTCTCTCTCTCTCTCTCCCTTTTATTTATTTTTTTGGTACCAGGGATCGAACTTGGGACCTTGCTCTTTCAAGGCACACAGTGGAACCACTGAGCTAAATCCCTGCCCCTGTTTATTTTTTGAGACAGGATCTTGCTATGTAGTTCAGGTTGTCCTTGATCTCACTAGGTAACCCAGGCTGGCCTTGAGTTTGCAACAATCCTCCTGCCTCCGCCTCCCAAGTACTGGGATTACAGGCATGCACCACCATGCCTGGCAGCAGCTAGGTTCTTACGCCTCAGAGGGAGCTGCTTCAGGAACCACACCTGTGCTATCAGCGGACAGCCTGTGGCTCCCTGCCCTGTCCAACATCTCCCTGAACAGACCTCCTGTCCATGAGGAGACCAGCAGAGGTCTCCAACCCAACACAGCCAAATCAACCTCCTCAGCCTCCCCAGGCCTGGCCTCCCAAGTTCACACCTCAGGGATTATTCCTCAGACCTCAGTTTCTTAAGACCCTGGCCGTCCCTTCACTTTGCTCCATCTCCTCTTTTCTCACTAGGTCGAGTCAAATTGCCTCTCCATGGACACCACAGGCCCCTTGTATCCCAATGGTTCACTCTCAAAAAAACCTGTTGTGGCACACATTGAACACCCTTCCCATGCTTTCCATGGCTCCAAGGAAACCCTGCTGCTCGGCCCTGCACTACACCCTTGCCCACACCCTCTGGCCCTCGCAATCCATTCGCCTCTCATCTTCTCCAAGACTTGGCCACAGCTGAACAGTCTCTTACAGGACCCACTCCCAGACATGGTCCCATGTCCTCCTGGAAACCTGACAAGTGACACATGAGGCATAGGGGCTTATCTCAGGAGAACCCTTGTCCCTTCTGTTCTCTGAGGCAACCCGTGGGCTGAGAACAGGTTCCTATGCACCCTGGATGGCAAAATGACACTTTCATACAATGTGTAAACAGATGAGCAAACCAGCAACCCCCAAAGGCAAGAGACAAGGACTTTGGGCTCCTGGTTCCCAGTGACTCCGTGTCCCTTCACAGCTGGTAGGGACCGAGCTGTCCTCATCTTCAGTCTTTGTCCCAGAACACCCTTCTCTTCTCTCTTCTGGCTACTTGGGAAACCTCTCCCACTAGCCCAGTGCTGAGACTTGAAGACACTCATCTATTCAGAACCAGACAGGAGAGAGGGAAAGAAGGGAGCTAGGTGTCGGGAGCAATGCTACATAATTTTAGGGACAAATCATTTGGTTAGCCTAGTTCTCCTGCCTACAGTCCAGCTATGGAATTCCGAGACCTAATTCCATTTTGGCCTCTGGTCGCAACTGAGACCTCAGTGATCCAGTGTTGCTGTGATTCTCCAGGACAAGATTACACCAGCTGAAGACATCCTGGGAGGAACAAAATCTTCATCTACTCAGTTCCTCATTGTTCTTGGATTGTTACATCTTGTTTACCCAGATGTACTGAACTCCCAGGGCTTTCCTCTTTGCCACCCAGAGCAGCACTGATCAGACCCAAAGCTCAGCTTCTTCTCAAAGTCTCAGTTTTCTACCTTTCCTGTAATTCGCCTTGTGCTGCCGTGGCTCACAGGAGACTAGGACTTACTGCAGAGGTTCTGGTAACATCCCCTTTCCCTGTTCCCTACAGCTAGGAAGGCTGGTCTGCTATGCCCTGGACAACGCAAACATATACATGCATGTGCTGCTACATTTACACATTCACACACTGATACACATGCATATTAACACATGTGTGCATTCATACCCATGGAGGCACTCACATGTACCAACAGATACACACACTAACAGATGCACACTAGTACACTCATGCATGCACCTTACACATACATTCAGTCACATGCACATATTCACATGCACTAACAAATGCACATTAACACACACACCTCACATGCACACGTATACTGACAGATGGACATACTAACACTCATGCACACACTAACACCAGTACACATGCACATGCTCATATGTACTAACAGGTGCACACTAACACACTCATACCTCACATGCACACTAACAGATGCACACATATGTCACATATTCATGTACTCACACACATACAGGAACAGATACACATACTAACACACCTCACACACACATATGAACACTAATACATTCATGTGTATACATTCGTGTATGCATTGGGCACCTACCTGGATGACAGCTTGAACAGGAGGTAGGTCAGGCCAGTCAGCAGAAGAAAGATGGTCACAGCAACAAGGGCGGTCTCTGGCCACTTCTCAGATGAAATCAAGAGGCCTGTGGGCAGGGCTATGAGCAGTATCCATGTCAGGTTGTATCCCCTAGCCCACCCGTTAATGCCCTAAAGTAGAAAGGATTTAGGATGAAACTTGAAGACTTGCATTATCCCTGCTGAAGTCACCAGGGGTGAATCTCACTCTGGGTCTCTCCCATCTGCCATACCATACTGCCATGCTCCAGTCTGTGAACCTTCCCAGCACCACTGTGCACAAGAGCCAGCCCAGACCTCCCTAAGGAGAATAAGGTCCTTCCAGCTCCAGACAGAAACACCAGCCTGGAGGCCACTCCCAGGCCACATTCACTCCTAACAGCAGCCACTAAACACAGGTTCCTGGGGCCCCAATGCGTGTTTCCCCCTTACACATCTTAGACTCCAGGGGAGGGGGGTTCCAGGAGGGCCAAAGGCAGGAGGCGTGGGAGGGACAGAGGAGAGAAGGCCTAGCCCAGACTGTGGAAGAACAGCCACTGCACAACTCACCATGTGGTTGGGGAGAGAAGAAGCACACAGGCTGGCTCCACTTGCTCCACTGGCCCTCATGACACTCCTCCTCTGCCATGTCCTCTTCCTGCATGGCCATCTGGACACGCAGCCTGGCCTCATAAGTGGAGCCAGGGTCCAACTCAACGGCTTCAAGGGTAAGCAAGGTCACCCCAACTATGTGGTCCTTGTGCTGGGCCCGCTGTGGGGTTGAGGGCCATTAGCAGGTGTTGAATGTAGCTGGGTCCATCAGCCCTTGAGACTATACACACATGCACAAACAGGCCCCCTCATGCACACACACTCAGATGCACTCATGTTCATATGGACAAGCATACACACACATCTACAGGCACATTTTCATACTTCGTGCACACTCATGTACACTGATGTGTGCGCAGGGACACACTCGCCATTCACTCAAGTCCCATGTGGACATATTCAGCACACACGCACTTAAACCAAAGACACAAAACTCTCATGTACACTCATAAGTACACACAAACATGTGTGCAAGTAATGAAAGCACAGGTACTTGGCTCTGGCCCCCTCCCCTCCTCAGCATTCACTCTAGCCACTCCCAGGAAGGAGAGAGAGCTCCTCAGGGAAGCCAACTAAAGTGTCACCTCCCAGGCCTCTTCCTGCTTCTTGAAGGCCAGCTCATAGCTGAGAAGTGCGGCCATCGGCTCCAGGGCAGGACTGATGCTCCAGGTCAGGACACAGGAGCCAGAGCTGGTGTTGCTCTGCAAGTCAGAGGGAGGATCCAGCTTAACTGAAACACAGTGAGGCTGTGTGAGGCTGCGGCCCCATGCTCTGGCCCAGTGCCCAGGATCTAAAAGTTTCCCACAGGGCACTGGTCAAGGCCTCCTCAGACCAGGGCCTCACTGAAAAACTAGGAGAACAGGACAGCAAAGACTTCTAACCCATGCTGCAAGGTGGTTTCCAAATCTTGGCTTCCCTTTCCTTCAGTCTACTGCTGGAAGTTCTTTCCAATGTCTTGCTAGAGTTCTTCCTGCTATGACTGAAGAGCTTTTCCAGGGACTGGAACCAAACCATAGCCCTAAACCAACTAGTCATACACCTTCATTCTCTGCCAATACCAGATCCTGCTGTAGCCACATGAGCCCTCCCCTCCAAGGGATCCAGTCTCCTCCCACTCCTGGGTTTGCTTGGTGAGGACTCTTGGGACCACATGGGTTACAGGCTGTTCCTATCCTCAACCTCCAAGCAGCAAGGCTGCTCCTGGCAAGGCCTCTTGCTCACCATGTCTCCGGGGCAGGTACTCCGAGTCCACCAGGCTAACCTGCTCCTTCCCAGAGACACAGTAGTGGAAAATGATGGTGAAGTTGTCAGAAGGCAGGAGCACCTCCTCGGGCGGCAGCACCACAGTGCATGAACTACCCTGGAAGATGCACTTGTGCTTGCTGCCAGGTGCCTGGTTGCTGGAAAGGCCAGGTATCAGCACCCCATAGAGACCATATGCCCCATCCCTGTCCTCTCCCCAGGTAGGCCTGACCCTCCACCTCACCTGGTGAAGAGGAGCCAGGGGCCACAGCCCTGGCCCAACTCTGGGGCAGACCAATGGCAATCAATCCTGAGGATGTAGTTGGTGAGGCAGGTGAAAGTTTCAGCCCTTGTCTCTGGGGATGACAACCATTGAGGACCACAGTGGATGCTTCAGGGCAGAGCCAATTCAGGGATAGGGGAGGACCTGCAGCATAACCCTAACAAAGCAGTCTCCAGAGAATCCCAGGAGAATTGTCAAGGGCAGGGCTGGGAGACCTGGGAAGTGGTGGGTTCCCACTCTTGATGCATGGACAAGTCAGGCCCTAGAGCAATGGAGGCACACTATGGCACGTGTGACACAGTGGGCTGTTTCTATCACGGAAAGCTCTCAAAGGTTCACCATCACCGTCATAGAGGGTCAGAGTGGGAATCAAAGGTGGGTAGGACCCTTAGAGGACAGGACCCAGCTATCCCCAACCCCAGCCCCTAGCTCTCCACCCAGCCACCTCATCCAGATGCCAGTGCCCAGCCCTCACCTCCTCCCTCCTCTGGGACAGAGACTCCCCAGCAGACACAGGTACAGAGCAGGAGCCAGGTGCCCACATCTTGAATCAGGGCCTCACTCTCCAAGGTCCAACCTGCAAGGGACTGGATTGAGGGGCCTGTGCTAGGCACCATTCTGGGAAGCTGTTCCCCATGAGACCCTCCTCAGCAAAGGCTCTGAGTGGGGCAACCACATATGCCCTGGCCGTGTCCTGTGAAAGAGGCTGAGCACCTCTGTCCAAGCTTCACTGATCATAAGCTGAAACTCAGAAGGGTCACTTGACCTGACCAGACTCCTGGCTCAGACTCAGATCTGCCAGGTCCTGGACTCTGAGACTATGCCTCTATGTCTGCCTAGAAGGCCCCTTTCTGAGACCTACAACCTCTGCCAGCTCATCCCCCTGCCCCCAGGGTCCAGGGTCAACCACAGGACAGTTAGGGTTGGGAGAACCAGTTACTACTAACAGCCACAGGCAGATTCACAGAGCTCCTCAGTGGTGCCTCCCATGCTACTTTAGTTCTGACAATAGCCATGCAAAGAGTAGCCCTGTTTATAAGAAGGAAATAGAGTCTCCAAGAAGGGGAGGCATCTTGCCCAAGGTCATACAGCCAACCTCTAGGTATCCACACTCTCTTTCTCTGCCCTAAAGACCCATCCCAGGGTTCTGCCCCAGAACATGGATGAGGATGGCAACAGATGACACTGCCTAAACTACCTGGCCCAGGTGCACTGAGAATGGCAAGGCCCTGAGCCCTGGGATACCTAGCTCCCTGGGGAGCTAGTGGTTTGCTGCAGACCAGTAGGTATCAGGAAGTGCCTGCCTGTGGAGAAGCTGCTGACGCCCTGTCACCCCATTTGTAGCTACAGATGGCTCACAGATAGCCCCTAAGCAGGAAGCCGCACTGGCCTGGTTATACAAGACTGATTAGTGATAAAGATGAGAAAAGGAAGCAGACATGCACACAGACCACGACGTGCTCACCCTCCAGGAGCGACACACCCTCCACAGGCTCTACACCCACCCACCAACCCCAGAAGCCCATCTGTGCATCCACATCCTTCCCTGCAAGAAGTTTATAGCCCCACACCACCAGCAGCAGCAGCATGAAAGAACAGTTCTCTATAGCACTGTCTGTCTCCTCTTGTAGGAGTTATTGGCAAGGTGTGCATGAGCCGTCAGCCCATTCGGGGTGTGTAACAGCAGTCAGACCAGGACCCAGAGGAAGTGCAGCTCCAAGGTGACCCTCACCTTGCACAATGCACAATCCTGCCCCAGCTAGAGAGGCACCTACATGATCCGCAGAGGTGCAGAATTAGCCCAGCCCAGCCACAGCCTAACCCAGAGGCGGATGGTTGAGAGCAGGGAGTATGGTGGCTCCTAGATTTGCAGGCTCCTTTTCTAGACAGGTGCAGGGGGCAGTGGGGCAGCAGACACCCTGAGGAGCACAACCCGCAGCAACGTGGCCATCCTGAGGGAAAGGTCCCGGCTTTTTCTTTGCACAGAATACTTTCATCTACATCTGGTAAGCTGGGTAAGGCAAGGTGACCACTCTGCTATTGGTGAAGAAAGTGAGGCTCAGTGAGATCAAGGACTTGCCCAATATATTGCACTTAGAACCTCTGTTCTTGGCAGGTGTCCTAGCAGCTCCCACAGAGTCTGTGAGCTTCTTGAGAGCAGTATGTGACTCCCATCAGTGCATGCCCCACAGAAGACATTACAAGTGCTTCACAAGTGGGGTGAAGCCTCAGGCAGAATGTATGCCATGTATATTCCCCAGGCCACCATGGACCTCTCTCTCCTTAGGGCTTCTTGAGCCAGGACAGGACATTACTAAGCCCAGGCCCACCCCTCCTTGACCAAGGGCCAGGGAATCAGAGCAGGTGCATACAGCACATCTGCACACTCCCTGGTCCTGAGAGAGGTGTAGGATGAGCCCAGGGAGGCCTGACCACAGACTGGATGCCAAGCCACAGGATAGCATGAGAACAGGAGGGGAAGCCAGTGTCTGCCATTGTTGGCAGGGCTGCTCCATGATACCCCAGTTCTGTTATCCCTGCCTGACACTACTAACTAGTATGGCCTTCCTCATCAGGAGGAAAGGGGACACAGCCCTCAGCCCCTATGGCCTCAGGGTCCTGATCTGGCTCTGATTGTCTGCCTGCCCATTTTCTGGAACACTATCAAGCTGTAGGATGAACTGTGGCTGGATCCCTGCCTTTGGCCACAGGCTGGGCCAGACCCAGAGAAGAGTCTCTATATAGATCCTACCCCTCACCCTTCCTGGCTCTCAGGTCCCAGTACTTAACCCAGGCCACAGCAGGTCATGATGGGAGCCAGCCAGGTGACTCTGAGCTCCTTGGTACCTTGCAGCACACTTAGAGCCAGTTCCTGTCATACTGTCAGATGTAACCTAGTATATTCTGTGTGTGTGGTGATGAACTCACGACCGCATGCATGTCAGGCAAATACTCTCCACTCAGCTGCACCCCAGCCCTGCTCTATATCTTAATGGGAGGAGGTAAGACCCCTGTTCTTCTACCAAATCATGAAGCTGGATGACATAGAGGCAGAGGTTACTATTTAAATGAACTCTTCCCCAGCACTGTCTTTTCTCTGCTGGAGGTGGTAGAATTCAGACCCTGATTCCCCAGAAGCAGCCAGAGCTGGGGCACAGGAAGTCTGTGCCGGGAAATGGGAAGAAATGGGAGCAGGAGGAACCTGACCCTCTTTGGACCACATAAGGCATGGAGGCCTTCTCCCAACAGCCTGGGAACCTCTAGTTCTGTTGGGCACAGGGTGCACGCTGATGGGGGTGGAGAAGGGGCGGGACAGAAGGTATGGAGCCGGCAGGCTAGCCAGGTGAGGACAGAGAGGATGGGGGTGGGGAGCACCTAGGATCAATCCCCTTCCCACACACTTTCAGGGGGGTGGAGGGACATCTAGGGCGCAGACCAGCTTGTTTTGTTTTGTTTTGTTTTCTGTACCATAGATCGAACTCAGGACCTTGCACTTTCGAGGCAGGCATGGCGCCACTGAGCTAAATCCCCAGCCCTGCAGATCAGCTTGATAGCTATTGCTGTCAGGATTTCGCTCTCCTGTACCTCTGGGTATTTCCATCACCTTTCTAGTCGGCACATACAGCACCTCCCATGGTTTAATAATCCCTGCAATCGTCAGGCGTGGTGGTGCAAGTATGTAATCCCAACCCTCAGGAGACTGAGGCAGGAGGATTGCCATGAGTTCAAGGTCAGCTTGAGCTACACAGTAAATTCAAGGCCAGCCTGAACTATCCAGTGAGAATTTGTGTCAAAAACCAAAACAAGGGCAGGGGATTTAGCTCAGTGGCACTGCACCTGCCTCTCAAGTGCAAGGTCCTGAGTTATATCTCCAGTACCAAAACGAAACAAAACACAAAGGGCTGGGGATTTAGCTCAGTGGTTGCGCTGCCTGCCTTGCAAGCCAAGGACCCAAGTTTGATCCCCAGTACTAAAAAACAAAACAAAACAAAACAAAACAAATAACCCCCCCCCAAACAAAAAAACACTTTGAATCTGAAATTAAGAAACTTAAACTTTGGTAGGCAACAAAAAACAAAACAAAACATGTGATGTCTGTGGGCTGGGCCCAGAGATGTTGGATAGACAAGGGCACAAATCCAGGCCACAGGGGAGAGGGCAAGGATGGAAGTCAAGAAACTCAGAAAAGTACGGTGGGGAGAGACCCAGGGAGCCTCCTCCACAGGCCTGAGCACAAGTGGCCTTCTAGCCATCTTGCGCTCTGTCCCTTCTGCCTGGTGTCCTTCCCATCCAGTCCCTTCCCTAAAGCTCTCCCCAACCCCCAGTCGATCTCCCTGGATCTGGGACAGCAAGAGTCAGGCAAAGCCAGTTTTGTTTGCACAGCACCTTAGCGGATAGGACAGAGGGGAGTGGCTACAGCCAGGGCTGGAGTAGAGGTGTCACTTCTCTGCAGGGTCTGGGGGAAAGGACACCCTTCTGCTCCTGCTGCCTTGGTAAGGAGGCACCACCTAACCAGCACTCCCCTTCATCAGATCCTGTGCTAGGTCACTGCTACGCTGGGTCCAGTCTGGCTCCTCGGTGGTGAGAACTTGCATTTCCTGCACCCACCCCAACTCCTTACCAAATGCCCTCCTGCCTCACTCAGTGACCACCCTTGACACTAAGTTCGGGGCTCTGGGACATAACCTGAGGTCATACTGGCAAGATTTCCACTCTAGACCTCATAAGGCCAAGCTCTGAGAAGACAGTGAGCCCAGAACAGCAAGTATCACAGGAAGAACAAGGAGGGCAAGGAGGGGAAGAGTCCTAGCAGGGCTCCTATCAAGCCCCTGTGAGAATGACTAGCCTAGAGCCTCGGGGAATGCAGAGGGGTTACTTCCTCCAAAAGAACTTTCTCCTCTTTCCCCTGCTTGGCTTCAATGACCTCCTGGAATCCCAACCATGCCCACTTCCGTCCAGCTCCTCTTCCCTGAGGCCCCCAAAGCTCTGGGGGCTGGGAGGGGATTTGCCAACTCTGGGGCCTCTGCTCTGCCTCATGGCTATCAGAGCTGAGCCAATCTGCCCCAATATGCCCATCTGCCCTCGTCCCCACACAGTCATTGAGGAAGCAGTTTCTTCCATAGTTAGAAGTGCTTCCTGACAAACTGCCCTTCTTTCTGTTCAGTTGCAGTATGGACACACTGACCACATCAGGCCCGGAAATTAGTCTGTAATTCTAACAGCCCAAACTGCTAGTTCGGCCAGCTCTGAGAAAAGCCCAAAGCCAGGACACCAAAGGTGAAACTAAGGTGCTGGGCCCCCACACACTTTCTCTGGCCCAGGGAGGGGAATCACTCATCCCTCTCTGCCTCCTGAAGTCTGCACTGACTCGAAAATTTGGGGAGCCTCAGACTTACCTTCCCAGATGGATCTGCCTAGTGCCATCCAAAGTCTCAGGTGCCCCCAGCCTGGAGGTGACTTGCTGCAGACTGTCCCGTGGAGTGCACCCAAGCCCCTCACCTGATCCAGAAGATAACTGCAGCAAGGCAGTGACATGAGCCACACGGCAGGCTCACACAGGCCGCCCACATCTGAAACCACGAGCATATCGCAGAGCTGCTATCTCCGGCAGAGCTGAGGTGCCTGGCACCACAGACCACCAGCCCGGGAATTGTGAGGTGCGAAGGATTCGAATGACACAGTTGCCTCCCATGATTTGTGATTTGTTTCCTCACTGGCAGATGAGTGTTCACTGCATTCCTCCCAAGAAACCCCACTGAGATGCACTGAACTAGCCCCAGGAGGAGACCTGGGGCAGGTCCTCATGGCAGGTCCTCATGGCAGGCCAGGGCAGGTGTTAAACATAAACATAATGCAAACTCAGTTAAAGAAAAACAATACAGAAGGGAAAGTTTGAAATGGGAGCTCTCAGCTGGGCATGGGGGTGCACACCTGCGATCCCAGGAAGGCTGAGGCAGGAGGATCACTACGAGTTTTAGGTCAGCGTGGGCTCGCTGCTTGCAAGGCAGGCACAGCGCCACTGAGCTACATCCCCGGCCCATGTGCACATTTTAAGAGAATCATACTATGCTATCAGCTTTGGGATCGCCTGTACCTCTGGGTATTTCCATCACCTTTCTAGTTGGTACAAACCTGTGCCTTTGACAACAGCACCTCCCATGGTTTAATAATCCCTGCAATGGTCAGGCATGGTGGTGCATGTCTATAATCCCAACACTCAGGAGGCTGAGGCACGAGAACCGCCATGAGCTCAAGGCCAGCCTGAGCTACATAGTGAGTTCAAGGCCAGCCTGAACTATTCAGCAGAACCCCATGTCAAAAAACAAAACAAAACATCCTGGCAATGGACATTTGGATTATTGCCTGTATCCGATAAAGGCAATGAGCAGTTCTGGGCATGGATCTTTAATCAACAGAATCAGTACTTCTACACGAAAAATTGCTAGCAGTAGAACTGTGGGGTCTCAATTTTACAATATTGGTAGATACTGCCAAGTGGCCTACAATGTTACACCAATTTCTATGTGAAAATGCCTATAATCTTTACCACGAACAAATATCAGTCTTTAATCTTTGCCACTGCAATAGACATATTTCAATGTTGTTTTACTTTTGTACTTCCTTGATAATTAGTCAAAAGAAGCATCTTTTCACGCAGGTATTGGCCATATGTTCTTTGGGGTACTAAATAAGTTCATTTCTCAGTGTATATGTGTGTGTATGAGTTCATGTACACATGACTGTGTATATGCATATGTGTGCGCTTATATGTGTACAGTGAGTCATAAAATTTTAAATAATTTGGTTACCTCAGAGCTACAACTGTCAAGTCTAAGAATGCCAGGACTTGTGATGAGACAGGATCAAAGGTTCAAGCCATGAAACATCTTAGCAGTAGCCAGGGACATGTACTGCTTTCTAATATTTAAATATTAATGAATATTGCCCTCATCTTATTTACTACAAGCATATACTTTTCTATTCACCAGAGACATCCCTTCTCTAGTATCCTTACTAAACAGGGCTTCCTTCTTTCTGTCTGGGTCCTTTTCATCTTCTTGAAGCCTTACTTTACTAACTAGAGACCAGCAGATCACACCGCCCATACCATGACCCCAGAAGTGGAGACCACAGAACTGGAGAGGAAGGAAATCCTGGGGGAAAAAAAATCCAGAGGAGAGTCCCAAATTCTGTATCTAAAGCCTATCCAAATCTGTCAGGCGCAGTGCATCTCAAAACACTAAAAAAACCTAGTCTATCCAAATATAGTCTCTGAATGACTCATGAACTACAAAGGTGCATGACAACTCCAAGAAGCCCAGCTAAGGTTAAAAAAAAAAGTTTCAGCAGCTGCCCAACTCAAAGACACAGAGTTTGCAGCCTGCTAAAACAACAAACAAAAAAAGTCAACACTCTTCAGAGAAACATTGCAAAATTCAGTTTCAACCATGTTTATCATTCTCAAATTCCAAGATAAATACAAAATTATTAAACATATGAAGAAAGAGAACTATGTTACCATATTTAAGAAGAATAACAATACAGACTTACTCCCAGAATCAAGTTGCTGGAAATAGAAAAGGGTTTTTTTGTTGTTGTTGCTTTTGAGACAGGGTATTTTGCAGTTCAGACTGGATTTGAAGTCACTGTACAACCCAGGCTGGCCTCAAACTTGCGGAGTTCCTCCTGCTTCAGCCTCCTGAATGCTGGGATTACAAGTATGCACCACCATGCCCAGCAGAAATAGAAATGGTTTTAAAGCAGGTACTCTAACTATGCTAAAGGAAAATATACACCCAATGAATATGAAATCTCAGAGAAATAGAAACTATAAAAAAAATTAGCCAGAAGGAATGTAAGAGAAAATACATTTTAAATAAAAGTAATATATCATAACACTACGTAAAACAAAATGAAGCACTGACTATATGGAATCCTCTAAAGGCAAGTAGGCAGGCAATCGAGGTTTGGCTGGGTAGTCAAAGGAAACCACATCTGAAAACACCAGAGAGGATGTCTGTGAGAGCTGCCACAGTATCTTCCCTGGGCAAGAGGAGCTCAGTAGAGTCCTAGACAGTGGGGAGGATTGGTCGAAGCCCTGCATTCACAGCAGCCAAGCCGCCCAGCTCATTCCAACCAACTCTGCACCTGCCACACCTAGGAATCCAACCACAGGCCAGCTGCTTAGACCAAGGTCAGCGGGCCTTCCCACTGAGGATGGATTCCCAGTCCTTGTGCCCCTTTCCTACCCTTCCACTTCTAGAGCAGAGCCTGCTCTCTCTGTGCACCCTTGGGGTACAGGTTGAAGCCCCACACACACACACACACACACACGAGTTGCGTCCCTAACAGCCACCACCAGAGGCCTGGCACTACCAGCCAGCCTGTGACTGCAAAGTGACACGGCCAAAGGCACTGTCTTTTTTTTTCTGGTACTGGGATCCAACTCAGGACCTTGCACTTGCAAGGCAGGCTCGGTGCCACTGAGCTAAATCCCCACCTCTTCACTGTCTTTATTGAATTTTGTGTTGAAGACAGTAAAGATGTTAACATAAATTTTGAAAAATCCAAATTTACTTTAAATTGTCTTGGAAGAAGTGGTAATTTTAGACATTTAAATGAAATTAATCTTTTTCACTGTATTGATCTAAATGATTCTAAGCATAAAAGAACAGACAGATCAATTTTATGTTGTTGACAAAAGGGAGGATCTGGCCAGCCACAGCCTGTCAGTGGTAGTGAACCTATGGCATGTGTGTCACGGCCAGCTGTTTGTAACCCCTGAAAGCTCTAAAAAGTTTGTCATCATTGGCCTAGGTTAACAAAAGAGCAAAGCTTAATTAGCTTAGTGAGACTTCACTAACTGGAAGAGTAGGACTGAATCCAATGAACACATATATTTTGATCATTTCTCTGAGATGAACACCCTAGGTGGTGATGAGCATGTATACTGACCAGAAGTAGATGCAGCAGAGGATGATTTACAAGGCAGCGATGATGAAAAGAATGCTAGACCTGGGATAAGGTATTGTTAGGGTTTGGGTCTGGATGGCCCCCCGAAAGCCTCATTCGGTCAGAGGGAGCTGAATCTGGGATTCAGGGAGTGTGATTACTAAACTACTACACAGGAGTGCTTTAGCACCACCCTACTCCCGGTAGTCTGGATGGGATAAGAGACAGAATGATATGACGAAGCTCTCTCTTGTTGCTTTTGCCATCTTCCGGTGCCATGAACTGAAGCTCCCTTGTTGCTACCTTATGCACGCCAGTGTTTTCTCCTCTGCAGTCCCTGCCTTGGAGCAGGCTGATTATGGACTGAAACCATTATGAACTGTAAGCCAAATTAAACTCATCCCCCTACTTTTTTGGTACCAGAGATCAAACTCAGGACCTTGCGCTTGCGAGGCAGGCGGTGAAACCACTGAGCTAAATCCCTGGACCATAAACTTATCCCCTTTAACTCTGGGTGTCAGGTACTTTGCCTCAGCAATAAGAGAAAAGTAACTAACACTGGTATGTCATCACCTGGATTTTGAGAAATAAAAATAACTTCTCGGGCTGGGGATTTAGCTCAGTAGCACCGCACCTGCCTTGCAAGCACAAGGTCCTGAGTTTGATCTCTGGTACAAAACAAAAACGAACACTTCTCTGTAAGATTTCATAATTGAAATGAATTCCTGAGTTAATAACTCTAAAAAGTAGATGCTGTATTTGCCTTTTTTGCCACCCACCCCCCCTTTTTGAGACAGGGTCTCGCTTTGTAGTTCAGGCTAGCCTTGAACTCATGGTGATCCTCTTGCTTCAGCCTCCCTGGTGCTGGGTTTACAGGCATATGCAACCACATCTAGCTAAACCTGCTTATTTAAGACTTAACTAAGGGTTGTGTGGGGAGACTTTTGGCCAAAGGAGTGACTTCCTTAGTGTGATAAGGAAGAGGCGCTGGAACAGTTCCCATGCTCCCAGAATGTATGGTTAGAGTACAGAGCAGAATATACAGGACAAGAGTTAGCAGAATTAAAAGCAGTTTGTTCTCAGAGATGTTTGCTTTGGCCATTTTGTCCCCTCTGCCCCAATAAGACTGCCTAAACTAAGCTGAGATGTGTCACACAACAAACCATCCCATTCTGGCCATTCTGTCACTGACAAAACTCTTAGACAATACAGTATGTCGCAAATGCTTCCCTTCTGTATCTTTGTTCTCATGTCCTTGAGTTACAAATATTGTCACTTTTATTTTATTTTTCTTGGTACCAGGGATCAAACTCAGGTCCTTGCGCTTGTGCAGCAGGCGGCAAAACCACTGAGCTAAATCCCCGGCTTGAGTTACAAATAAATAACCACAGAGGTCTCAGCTCACTGTTTTCCTGAGACTTTGGAATCAGCCCCTCTGAGCCTCTCAGTGACTGAACTAAATTTCACCTCTGAGTAATCTTTTTCACACTGAGATGGGGTTGACAATATACCATTTTATAGTGCAATTTAAATCAGCTAAAGCAGTATCTTCTTGTATGAACATTTCCCAGGCTTCCACGAAGCTGCCAAGGTCCTAGGCAACTGATAGAGCAGTTGTGATGAGGAAGAACATTTCGCCTAAGTCTCCTTTACTTTATAACATAGTTCCGGACATGGCAGGAAACTTTCAGCCTAGGGAAAGGTAACTAAATTTTAGACATTATTTGGCCTCCAAGCTTTTACATCTCTCAGTATAGAGGAAGAAAACTATATGTTGTTAATTTAGCCTGTACATTTAGGCCAGATTTGAATTTGCACTGTCAGTATGACAAATGAGTAAAAAAAAAAAAAAAAGTTACTATACAATTGGATTTTTTGTTTTTTGATTCAGTTTATACCCTGGTTGAAAATCCTCAACTTACGTTTATGACAGTTTTAAATGTCTATGTTCTAATAAACTGTTGGAAGATGAGAAAGAAAAAAAAATGCACTAACAGAACACCCTGCCTGATGTTCCTGACCTTCTCCCACGATAGATACATAAAAAACCAACATCCAGCCAGATGAGGTGGCACATGCCTGTAATCCCAGCTACCTGATAGGCTGAAGCAGGATGACAAGTTCACAGCCACCAGTGCCACTTAGCAAGACCCTGTCTCAAAACTCAAAAAAGAGTGAGGGGGATACTGGAAATGTAGCTCAATGCTCCCTGGCTTCAATCTCCAGCACCACACTTTAAAAAAGTGTGTGTAGGGGAGACAGAAACAGACAACATCCACAGATGAGAAACCACCAAAGAGTACACAACCAGATACCTGGAGAAAACCAGCACAAGGCAGGCATAGTGGTGCATGCCTATAATCCTACCACTTGGGAAGCTGAGACAGGAAGATTGCCCCAAGTTTAAGGTCAGCCTAGGCCACAGTGAGTTCAAGGCTAGCCTGAACTACACAACAAAATCCAGTCTCAAAAAAACAAAAACAAAACCCAGCAAAATGACAGATATATAAGGATTTAATATATGCTTAACTACATAAAATTGTCACAACTCTTATGAGGTTGAAGGGGGTCAGCAAATTACACAGGTCAAAAACAGACTACAATTTTTAAAACCAGTGACTTTAGAATGGATTGTACATTTTTTTCTAACAGTGCTGAGAATTGAACCCAGAGTCTCATGCATGCTAGGCAAACCCTAGCACTGGGCTACACCCTCAGGCCCACTAAAATTTTTTTCATGGATTGTGAGATACATGAAAATAATATAAATTTCAAACAGTTGTGGGGAGTGGCAGTGGTGGCGTTTTGCCTTCTTTCTGTTTTGTTTCATTTGGCTTTTTTTTCTGTTTGATTTGCAGTACTGAGAATTGAACCAAGGGAGCACTGAGCTACATTCCCACCTTCACCCGCCTTTTCATCTTATTGTGAGGCAGGGTTTCACTAAATTGGCTGCTGGCCTTGAACTTGCACTCGCACTCTTCCTGCCTCCTAAAAAGCTGGGATTATGGGAATATGCCACTGCACCTGGAGATGTGGGGGGTTTTTGTTTTTGTTTTTTATACCAGGGATTGAACTCAGGACCTTGCACTTGCAAGGCAGGCGGCAGAACCACTGAGCTAAATCCCTGGCTGGATAGTTGTTAATAAATATTTTTTATTGTGCTAAAATATACTTAACTTAAAAATACATACCCACTAAGATACTTCACTGTTCCCCCCTCACCCAACCTGACAAATATTTGGTATCTACCCTTCTACTTTCTGTCTCTATAAACTTCACTACTCTAGGTTCCTCATATCAGTGAGATCCTTAATTTTATGACTGGGTTTACACATAGCCACCTCTGTTGTCTTCTGGCTACTACAGGGCATGTCTTCCCCATCTTTTCACTTTCATCTAATTTTTGTCTTTAGATCTAAATTCCTGTAAATAGAACATGGTTGTATTAGGGATTAGCAAGCCTGAGGGACAAAGAGGATTAAAACAATATGCTTTGCTAATGACAGGTAAGTAAAAAAACAGAAATAAAGACCTCAGGGTATAATAACATAATCATCTATTAGGTCTCAGAGCAAAATTATCCCTGCATAGCACAATGAAACCTTTAGGTCAGAGCTGTGCAGAGCTGCACTGCATGGTCAGCCAAGATTTCAGGGTCGTTGACCTTTAGCATTCCTGGCTGCTACAACCAACGCCCATTGATAACACAAACAAGTACAAAAGTAATATTTCAAGAGCTACCTGTGGTTTACACTAAAATGACCTAGATTAAAAATTTTCTCATTTAGGTTTCTTTTAAAAATATGATTAGCTGGGGGCCAGGGATTTAGCTCAGTGGTTTCGCTGTTGCTGCGAAGACACAAGGACCCGAGTATCCCCGGTACCAAAAAAAAAAAAAAAATATATATATATATATATATATATATATATGATTAGCTGGGTGTGGTGGCTCACGCCTGTAATCCCAGCACTCAGGAGGGTAAGGCAGGAGGATCCCTGAGAGTTCGAGGCCAGCCTGGGCTACATAGTTCAAGGCCAGACTGAACTACACAGCAAGACCCTGTCTCAAAACAAACAAACAAACAAAAAGATTAAATCCCCGAGGACAATATAGTACACTTCAAAGAAAACACTACCTGGAGAGAATACATTTTGCAACAGTAAAAGCTAAGACACTCCAAGGTAACTTCTAAGGTAAAATAATGATCAGCATGATTACCACTGAAACAATAATCATTATAGCTCCCCGAAGCTCCTGAAGTGTCCTGTGTAGAAAAAGAAATCCAAACTGCCACTCTGCAACAGCCACCTTGGCTCTTGCCTGCCTTTTGGCCTTGTGCTATTTGCACTTTCCAGGAAATTCTGCCTGTTTTTACAATGCTTTTTTGTCTGAACCGAATTCTTTCTTCAAGAACCCAAGATTCCCAATGAAATGTATGCATACATTTAAAAAAGAATACAAAGACCAAGGAACTCTCTCGCCAGTCCATAGTTGGAATATGGTTTAACTATAAAATGACAAAGTATAATTGTATATATTTATGGAATATAAGGTGATGTTATGATTTATAAAATGGAATGATTAAATGAGGCTATTTAGAATATCCATCAACTGAAATATTTACCATTTTTTGTGGTGAGAACATTCAAAGTTTACTCTTAGCAGTTTTAAAATCCACATACAGTAGTCTTCCAACTATTTACAATTTTGCTTTCCAAGATTTCAAAATGCTTGGAAAATATTAAATAGAAAATCCTAAAAATAAACAATTCAGGAGTTATTTTTGTTGTTATTATTTGTCTTGGGATACGGTCTCTCAAAGTTGCCCAGGCTGACCTTGAACTTGGGATTCTCCTACCTCACCCTCCCATGGAGCTGGGGGTTATAGGAATGTGCCACCACACCCAAAACAATTCATAGGTTTTAAATTGCACACCATTTGAACTGTGTGATGAAATCTTATGGTGTCCCCTCCATCCTGCCTGGGATGTCAATGTTCTCCATCCAGAATGTCATGTTTTACACTACTCTTACCCATGAGCAACTCAGTGGCTGTCTCAGTTATCAGAACAACTGTCCTGGTGTCCCTATGCCTGTGTTCAAGCAATCCCTATTTTACTCAATAAGAGCCCCCAAACCCAAGAGTAGTGATGCTAGCTTGGCATGGTGCCCCATTCCTATAATCCTAGCAATCTGGGAGGCCAACACAGAAGGACTATAACTTTGAGCCTCACCTAGACTCAAAATTAAAAACAGGCTGGGTGTATATAGCTCAGTGCAACAGTGTCTCTGGGTTTAATGCCCAGGACTTAAAACAACAATAACAACAACAACAACGAAACAACAGTATTAGCTTTCAATTTTTATGAAATATTCAGAATAAAGTTTTTTTTGGTACTGGGGATTGAACTCGGGACCTTACGCTCAGAATAAATTTTGATTAAATAAGCTAAATATTTAGGGCTATTTAGTGTGCAACAGTGCAGACTGTTGGATGGTGGTAAAGAAATGTCAACCTCCCAGTAAATCTAAAAGATGAAGGAACAGGACTTTAAACTGAGTGTACTTCTTTTTTTTTTTTTTCTTTTGGTACCGGGGATTGAACTCGGGTCCTTGCGCTTGCACAACAGGTGGCAAAACCACTGAGCTAAATCCCTGGCCCCTGAGTGTACTTCTTTTCAGGTCTCCTCCCCACACACAAAAACTCCCTGGACATTAATGACTTCACTCACTCTAATTGGCAGATGATTACATTTCCTGACAGGCTGGCCCTCACCCCAAAAGGGTCAGCTTCTCTCTATACTGATAAACACCCCCAGGACACACAGTTCCCACTCCCAGCAGATACTGAGGCAGCTGCACCAGTCTAATCCCTCCAGCGGTGTCCGCACTGGGCATTGCAGCACTTGTAGAAGGTGGTCATCGGCTCATCTGCAGAGCGGGTCTGAAGTTGCATGAAGTAGGCACGAGGATGTTCGCATTTGGGACATGGTTCTGGCAATGAGAAAAGTCAAGTGACCCACATTACACAAAAATGACGCTTGTGAAGAACACACCCCTTAAGAGTAGGTGAAGACCAACTTGTTCAGCTGGTCTCCCTTGACACTAGTAAATCTAGTGACATCAGCCTTTCATGCACTAACACTGAGGAAGTCAAGGAGACCTGCAACTTTAAAACACTCCTCTCCCCTCCCCAGATTCCTCTTTTCTTTCAAATTTGATTGAAGACCAGATGGAAACAACAGATGGTGACCATCTCAGTCTGTTCTGTGCTACTGTAACAAAATACTTGATACTGGGAAATAGATAGAGGCTGGAACAATTTTCTTTCCTTTTTTTCTTTCTTTTTCGAGATAGGGTCTTGCTATAGTCCCAGACTGGCCTTGAATGTGGGGACCCGCCTTCCAAGTAGACAGGAAACACAGGTACACAGCACTCCCACCCCAGCTAAAACTAGAATAGTTTTGTTCTGTTGCTTTTTTGGAGACAGCTTCTCTCTACGTAGCTCAAGCTGGCCTTGAGCTCACTATGTAGTCCAAGGTGGCCTCGAACTCGTGGTGATCCTCTTGCCTCAGCCTTCTGAGTGCTGGGACTATAAGCATGCATCACTGCATTCAGCGACTACAATAGTTTTGAAGTGAATGCTGGAAAAAGTTTGTTACTGTGAATGGAACATTAGGTTTCTGGGAAGGACTCAAAACAAAAGAGCTATAAGGGCTGGGGATTTAGCTCAGTGGTTTCGCCGCCTGCTGTGCAAGCGCAAGGACCCAAGTTCGATCCCCAGTACCAAAACAAAACAAAACAAAAGAGCTATAGGGAAAGCTACTTCTTCCTAGAGACTGCTTAAGTGGCTCTAAACAGAATACTACAGAAAGACCATTCTGAGGAGGTCTTAAATGGAATGAGAGTATCTTGATGGAAACTGGAGGAAAAGCCACCCAGGGATTTTGTAGAAAGTAGAACTGAAGAGGACTGAGGCCCTGTGTACCTTGCAGCCCATTGCACAGGGCTGCTGCAGGTCTGTTCCCTGCATTCCCACAATGCTTCTTCACCAGACCTCCACCAGCCCCTCGACCTTGGACTTCTTCCCAGCCTCCAGAATTTCTAAATTATCCAATCTGTGGTATTGTTATAGCAGCCCAAAGGGACTAAGATGGTACCTCATGGATGGTGTGTATTTTGGGGTCAACACCAGATAGATTCTCCTAGTAAGGGTATCACAGCTCTCTAAGCAATAGACATGTGGTATCTCATTTTCCCAGTGGATGACTATGTATATGAAACCATTTTAGCAACAGCTCCTCCAGCTGCTTTAACACAGTAAATTTATATGTTTAATTTTAACTTTTTTTTGGTACTGGGGATTAAACTCGGGGCCTTGCGCCTGCAAGGCAGGTGGCAGAACCACTGAGCTAAATCCCCGGCCCTAATTTTAACTTTTTAACATAGATTTATATGTTCCTCTTTAGGGGGAAAAGACAGCATTAATCATGAGTTAACCACTCCCCCTATCAAAACAGGTTACACTCTAATCATTTTTTTTTTTTTTGGTTTTTGAAACAGGGTCTCACTATGTAGTTTAGGCCGGCCTCAAACTCAAAGCAATCCTCTTGCTTCAGTCTTCTAAGTTCTGAGGTTTACAGGCATGTACCATCATACCCAGCAAAATAAACATATTTTTAAAAGGGCTAGGATATAGCTCAGTAATAGACCACTTGCATAGCATGTGCAAGACCCTGGGCTCAATCCCCAGTACTGACAGGGGAAAAAAAAACAGGTTGTAAAGGGCCCTTCTCTTTTGTTCTCTTTCACATCTGTCTATCAAATATTAATCAAGACTTAAAATATGCCAGGCGTGGTAGCACATGCCTATAATCCCAGCACTCCGGGAGGCTGAGGCAGGAGGATCACTGTGAATTTGAGGCCAGTCTGGACTACATAGCAAGACCTTGTCTCAAAAGAAAATAAACAACAAAAAATTGTTTATTTTATCCAACTCACACTTTAATCCTTCCTGGTACTAACTTTCTAAAATCCATATTAAAATAAAAATACTTTTTTGATGGCTGGGAATTTAGCTCAGTGGTTCCGGCACCTGCCTCAAAAGCACAAGGTCCTGAGTTCGATTCCCAGTACCAAAAATAATAATAATAAACAAATACATAAATAAATACAGCATAACAACCTTAAAAAAATATTTTTTTGTTTCTCCAATCTCTGACTTGTTTCTGATCACTGTTGCTGTCATTAGAGCTGTTACCTATATAGTGCTTCTTATATGCCAAGCACTGTGCAACTCACTTCTCTCACAAGCTTTGCATATGACTGAGCCAGAGATTTCAAGAGATGCAACCAAGGGCCTATAACAAGAGATTACCTGAGACTCTAACTCCAGAGCTTATACCAATATTGTCTGTGTAACAAATTTTATATAATAAATTATTATTCGCCGCCTGCTCTGTAAGCACAAGGACCCGAGTTCGATCCCCGGTACCAACAATAATAAACTAAAGAAAAATGCACTTCCCATTTTTAAAAGCCTGCATCACACAAATACATCACCGATTCTGACATGCAGTGGTATAGTCAACAACACCACAGTTGTCCACAGCTTGGTAATGGAAAAGGCCTTCCTTCTTTTTTTTTTTCTTAAATTCTTTTATTGGTACATTTTAGGTATATGCTTACATTTATCATTGGGTGCTTGTACCTGTACATGATGTATCTTAGTTCTTATTTTTTCCCCATTACCTGTGTGCCCTTTACCCCCTCCACCCTTTCCTATTTACACAGACTTCGTTTCCATTTAAAGGCCTTCCCTCTTACCTGCAGTAGAGTCAACATTCTCCCAGGCTGCTGATCCTCCAAGTACATCATCCACTTCTTTCAGCTTTGGATACTTCCGGTTTGTTACCTAACAAAAACAAACCTTCAGTCTCCAAGTCAGTGAACAGCACAAACATAAGCCACTAAACTGCAACTATCCCCAAATGTCTCCTTAACTTCTTTTCCTCCACAAAAAGTGAAGAGATGCCAAATGAACAAAGTTCCTACTCTTGAGAGCAACACACCATTGGAATGTAGAGGTTCCACTGGTATGTTCCCCAGGCAGAAGAAACAGGTTCAGCTGTCAAACACCTCTGTAAAGACTGGAAGAAGCACCAGAGGAGCAGGAGGAATGGCTTGGATGTGACTTGTGCTCCTCCCATACCTCTAACAGGATACCTTTTATCAGATAATACCCTCCCATACCTCTTATGAGATGATAACCCAAAATGAAAGAAACAAAGAGGGGCCGGGGATTTAGCTCAATGGTTTCATCACCTGTTGTGCAAGCGCAAGGACCCGAGTTCGATCCCCAGTACCAAAAAAAAAAAAAAGAAAGAAACAAAGGGAAGCCAATCGGTACCACTTAGCTGGGTAGCCCAGCCACTCCCAGGAAGGAAATTTCAAAGCAGGTCACACTTGATTTCTTTCCCAAATTTGATCAGACATTCTGGAAATTTCAAGATTACATAAAAGCTTGTCTGCCCGTAGTTTCATACTCTAAAACCACACCGCTGTGAGGTGCAGTAGGCAAACATTAAGAATGAGGGAGCAGTAATGTGTCCTAATTTCTAAAAAGTAAAGCTGGATTATAAGGAAAAATTACAAGCTATGTATAATACAGTGTGCATCATTCACACCTACAGACACTTAATATATTCTAGATACTATTCTGTGTTGAGCCTAGAACACATGAGAAAACAAAACAGAAATTTCTGCCCTCCTAAGCTTATATCCTAATATTAACAAGGCACACAAACTACCAAGTACATTAAAAAGTTACAAGTCCCATGGAAAAAAATAAAACAAGGAAGGAAAATAAACTGGAAGGAGAGGCTACAATTTTAAACGGGGTAATCACAAGTAGGACAAGACCAATGAGCAAGGTGGCTATCTAGGTCGGAAAATAACATGTGCAAAGCCCTAGTAGTGCCATGTGCACGATGGCAGATCTTCCAGCAGGCCAACGTGACTGGGGCTGGGTCAAAAGAGTTAAGAGGAGCCACACAAGAACCTGAAATCAGACAAGCAACATGGGAAGCGGGTCTGGAAAACGCTGGGGAACTGCTCTACGTTTCCAAGCACAGCTCGGACTCTGTCGAGGCTCTATCACTATCACTCCGGCCACTGTTACGAATACCGCGAAGGGAGCCGGCACGGGAGTGCGGGCCTGATGGAGAGGTCCCCGATGATCCAGGGGGTGGCCACGGCCTAGGTAGGGGGGACAACACCGAGGGAGGAATGGCTGGACTCCAGGTGGGTCCGAATGGAGAGCACCCAGGATCCACCGCCGGAAGGAGTGGTGAACACGCAGACACGGGCCGACTCAGGGTCGCGGGGAGGGCGGCAGCGTAGGATGCAGCAGCCGCGCGGGCCCCCAGGTCCCACCTTGCGGGTGATGTTGTGCACGTAGGGGCACGTGTTGCAGGCAAAGCGGTGACAGCGCTGCCCCTCCTCCACGATCAGCCCATTCCCACAGCCCGGGCAGAAGAGTAGCATGGCTAGGACTCCACCGCGTCACACTCCGGGAGCTCACCCACACCCACAGCTTACGTAGACAGCATGAATCCTACTCCTCCAACCCCTTCGCAGTCCGTGCGCTCCCAGCTGGCCTTGCGGCAGGCGGTCCCGTATTTCTCATTGGTCATTGCTGCCGCCCGCCCCTCGGCTCACCAATGGTTGGACTGTCTCACCCTGGCTGGCTCAGGGTGTGTGCGTGCTGCTCTGACCCAGCTCCCCCGCCCCAGCTGGATGGAATCAGCCGGGAAACCAGAGGCTCTGGAAGACTCGGAGGTCGCGTGTGGATCGGAGGTGCTGGAGGACGATGAAGATGAAGAGGAGACGCTGCCTCACTCCGAGGCCGTGGACGTGTTCCAGGAGGGTCTCGCCATGGTGGTGCAGGACCCGCTGCTTTGCGACCTACCGATCCAGGTACGCAAACTGCCCTATCAGAGGACGGGCCCCTGGGCGGAGTGGGGACTCTAGAAGCCGCTCTGGGGGTAAACCGCATTCGCACCCGGTGAAGACTACAGCCTCCGAGTACTGAGTACTGAGATTACAGGCGTGGGCTACCCCGCCCGGTTGACTTCCTCCCCACCACCTGGTGCTGGGGATTGATGAGCTGCATCCCCTACCAGCTTCTACTTTCTTGAATGTTTTATTGAAGCTTTTTATCTTAACTTCTTAGTCCCCTGTGATTTTTGCACACCTGCGTTACTCTAGGTCGGAAGGATGGCTTGAATGCCAGTGGAGGGAGAACTGTTAGCCCCAGCGTTCCTCCCTCTATTCAGTTCCATCCTCATGGGGGTTCATTCTCTTCAACTGTTTCTTTGCCCTTCTTTCCACAGTCTCTGTCCTCTGGATAGTATATATAAAAATGTGGAGAGCTGGGGTGTAGCTCAGTGGTAGAGCACTTGCCTAACACAGATGAGGCCCTGAAATCTATCCCCAATACGGCCTAAATAAGTAAACAAATAAATGGATAGGAGGGCCGGGATTTAGCTCAGTGGTTCTGCCGCCTGCCTCGAAAGTGAAAGGTCCCGAATTCATCCTGGTACCAAAAAATAAATAAATAGGGTACTAAGAAACTGAGAAAACCCTAACATACAGGCAACAGCTTATTCTCCTTCTTACCGTTCATAAAAAGAGGCATTACTTTTTGGCCACTGTCAGCTTGTTTTTCTTTGTTGTTTTCAGTGATAGAGGGTCGGGGTTCCCACCTCAACCTATGGTCTTTTCTAGGTTACTTTGGAAGAGGTGAACTCCCAGATAGCACTAGAATATGGCCAAGCAATGACAGTCCGAGTGTGCAAGATGGATGGAGAAGTAATGCGTAAGTGCTGTCCTCTTCCTTTTATCCCTGACCTTGCTCCAGGACAAGATACTATTAGAGCTAATCAGTGAGAAACTCAGGGCCCATGCCCAGAGGTATTGGGACAAATATAAGCCCATCCTGACCAACAAAGCCTCAGAGCCAGACAAGTTCTGGATTCCTCTCCTGCTGTCAGAGGCTCTGGCTACGGGTCCCCACATGGGTCTTCTCCCACTTGTGTCCATTCATGGTTGCAGCTGTGGTCGTAGTGCAGAACGCCACGGTCCTGGACCTGAAGAAGGCCATTCAGAGATATGTGCAACTCAAGCAGGAGCGTGAAGGGGGCATTCAGCACATCAGCTGGTAAGTGGAGAGGCGGCCCCTTCACTGCACCCCTTCCTGGGGCTGGGATGGGGACACTGAGGGAAGCAGCTCCACATTTGCACAGCACCAGTCCTCTGCTACAGAGTAGTGGCTGCAGTGATGACCATGCATGAGAGCATGCAGATGGGCTCCTACCTTCACTGTTCTTTCTAAACTTATTCTGTCATCAGTGTCACCCCCCCACACACACACACTACTGGTTCTTCACTTGGGGGCACCTTAGGCCATTACTATGTCTGGAGTGGTCTCCTAGTTAGGGAGTATCCTTCCAGCTAAGTCTCACTACTGTTGCCTATTTGATCAGCCCAGTCACTCCAGCTGCCCTCCTTGCAGCTGCCTCAGTCCTGGTGTATACATTGTGCAAGAGAAAAGCCCAGCTGCCCAGGGGCCCATAGGGCTATGTACCTCAACCCCTCATTCCACTGCTCAGTTCCCCCTGCTTTGGAAAGAAAGTGGTTTATCTGAGTCTCCCTCTTGCAGGTCCTATGTGTGGAGGACATACCATCTTACCTCTGCAGGAGAGAAGCTCACAGAGGACAGGAAAAAGCTCCGAGAGTAAGTTCAGGCCATGTCTTGAACTCTAGAGGGGCATGTAGTGTTACCCTCTAGTGCCTTGTGCTCTGCCAGAGGGTGCAGCAGGAACATCCTTGACAGCACTAAAACTCTCCCACAAGGAGCTTCTACTAGGTGAACTGCAGGTCGAAGGGAAGCTCCAGGGCCCCTGCTGATTCTCACAATGCTGAGAGGAGGGAAATGAGAGCAGGCATGAGGTAAAGGCTGCCTGCTAGTGCTTTATGACCTGGGGGTTAGACACACCACCTCTTGGCCTTCCTCAGTACCACACTCATCCTCACCTGGCCTTTCTTGGTCCTTCACAAGCCTTGGGTGGGGGAAATCATGATCCTTCCGTGGGTCAGACATTACCTTTCCTTTTTTTTTTTTTTCTCCAGTTACGGTATCCGGAATCGGGATGAGGTGTCCTTCATCAAAAAGCTGAGGCAAAAGTGAACCTCAGACAAAGACAACTTTATTCACAGTGGTTGAGCTTTTCCCAGCAAGATGGATCCCTCCAGACATTATCTTCCTCATAAAAAGGATGTTGGGGTGACTACATCCGCAGTGTGCCCAGTGGGAACTGTCAGCACGAATCCTGGGTCCTTTAGGAATAGGTCAGGGCGAGCCTCTGTTTCTGCTTTTCTGTGAACTTGACCTGACCTCTTCCTGGACTTAAAAACCCTGGTCACAGGGCTGGGGCCCTGGCCTTGTGTGCACAATAAAGCTGTATGCTTCATATTTTGAAGTTAGAAAGCTACAGAACCCTGTGTAGGAGAATGTGGATTTGCCCCATCATGGAGGGGAGGTTATGGCAGAGAACTGGCACATGTTGAGTCTTAAAGTCCAAGAGACCACACCTGAGTCCTGTGGCCACATCATGTGCCTGTTACCATGATCTCCACAGCAAGGATTTATAAATAAACACTAAGAAGCTATTTTATGTTTATGCTTGTGAGGAAACAAGGGCCTATATTCCAGATCCTGCATTGGCAGTTAGTATATGACACGAGCGTACCTGAGCCTCCAGCCTCCACCCGTAGGGTTCCCTAGAGCAGCAGCTTCCCTAAGCTCAGTGGAAAGGGAGGCAGCGTGGGGTAGAAACAAGCTGCAGGGGACAGAGGTGGGGTGCTTCCCACTGTGGGTGTGGGGAGATGTGGCAGTACCTCCCTAGGTCTGTCCTAGCACTGGCTTACCAGCCCCTCCAAGAAAGGGAGGCAAGGTCCACCCACCCGGCTGCAGGCCTTTCCTCTTGGAAGAGGTAAGAGTCTGTGGTTGCATTTATTCTGAGATTGTAGGTCGGAGGCCAGGGCCTTCAGGGCCTCCCTCCACTGCCCCAGACAGAAATCAGGAAGGAGGAGACAGCCCCAGTTAAGTTAGTGGCAGCTAAAACGCTACCAGTCCATTTATTGGCCACATGAAGTGGTCGTCAAGGGACTAGTTAGAAGGTTATCATGGAAATTAGTGTAATAAATGCCTGGCAGTATAAAGGGTTCAACAAAAATGAACAAGGCACAAGAGGTCTGTATCCAGAAAATGTGAGTCCCCACATAGATGAGGCAGTCCTGCATGCCTGTGAGGCTAAGGGTGGTCATGGCCACCAGCGCCCACAGCCAGCTTAGTGGAGCTGAGCATCCAGCTCATACTTCTCACAGAACTTGTCGGTGAAGGGGATGCAGGTGAGGAACTCGCACCACTCACAGCGGACGGGATAGAAGTAGAAGAGGATCACCAGGCCAGCCAGCAGGCCCAGGAAGACTGCCTGGAAGATGATAATCTGGCAGCGTTTGCGGTACAAGTCAAACTTGCCGAAGCTGATGTAGGGCAGGAAGGCAAAGGAGAGGAAGAGGCCACTGATGAAGCCTGAGATGTGGGCAAAGTTGTCAATCCAGGGTAGCAGCCCAAAGGCGAAGAGGAAGAGCACCACAGCCAGCAGCTTGAAGAAGGCACGCCAGGGCCGTGCCAGGATCTGCCAGCTCTGGAAGAGCTCCACGAAGAGGCAGGCCAGGATGCCAAACTGCGAGCCGGCTGGGCCCACCTGGGGGCAGTGGCAGTGACAGTGGCTGTGAGCCAGCCAGGCCAAGCAGCCTCCCTGGGTTTGGTTTCATCTTCCCATCCCACCTCCCTAGGCCCAGAACACACTGGGACTGAGAACCAATGAAGATTCTCCCAGGCTGGGCACTCGTGCTCAATACAAACAGGGTTCATGCAGGGCCATAGGCACATGTGGAGGGTCCCCACCCAGGGAGGCAGCCTTACCTCCGCCCTGTACGGCAGGAAGATGGCACTGGCCAGGTTGCCAGTGATACCACTCAGAAGATAGATGATGGCTATGCGGTGCCAGCCTGCCAGCTTTTCCAGGTCACGCAGGACAGTCATCTGGAAGCAAACGGACACCAGGCAGTGCAGAATCCTGTGGGTGGTAGAGGGTGTAGGATGGGAGCACTCAGCAGGGATAATGGCTTCATTACCACCCGCCACCCACTCCTGGGATCCCTGAGACCTGCTGCCCAGCCCAGTTTCACTTGCCCAGCGTGCAGGAAGAGGGACAGCCACAGACGGTAGAACTGGTCAGGCACCTCGGGGTTGAGGAAAGGCAGGAGACCACACACATCATCCATGCAGTGCACCTGTGCAGAGTGGCCAGTCAGTACCTGAAATAACGGGACAAGGGGAGGGACATGCCCTCAAAGCCTACCTGAGAGCAGAGTGTGGCCTCCTCATGGAAGTAGCCTCTCATGAAGTCACAGTACTCCCGGGAGGTGATTTCACACCTGGAAGGTCAGGCCAGGGTTTGGAGGGTGACACCCTGCGACAGGGGGACTGCTGGGGTCCAAGGACAGAGGCATCTGCTCAAACTATCCAGGCCAACATTTCTGACCCACATACATTCCCACTTACCTTCGTTGGCCCTTTCTCACCCCACAACCCTGTTGAATCTTGAGTTATTTCGGGGCTTGGTGTTTTGTCGGGGGTGGTTACTGGGGATTGAACCCAGGGACACTTTACCACTGAGCTACACC
Source organism: Heterocephalus glaber (assembly GCF_053883595.1). NCBI lineage: Eukaryota > Metazoa > Chordata > Mammalia > Rodentia > Bathyergidae > Heterocephalus > Heterocephalus glaber. The sequence continues at coordinate 2,347,509 of NW_028258467.1, read as the reverse complement.
CCTTTGTTGATTTGGATTTGGCAGCGCTGGGGATTGTACCAGGGCGTTGCACATGCTAGACAAGCACTTTACCACTAAGCTGATTCTCAGGACCTTGTATTTTGAGACAAGCTATTAAGTTACCCAAGCTGGCCTCCAGCTTATGATGCCCCTGCCTTGGCCTCCTACGTGGCTGAGATTACAGGTGTGTGCCACCACACAAGCTAACACTTGGTGAGAGAGAAGCATGCAGTGTAGGATAATGATGTGAGCCCAGAAACACCTACACTGCCCACCTACCTGCCCTTGGTGCCAATGCAGCAGGGCCGGCCCGTTATGACACAGTCCATGTGAGGATGATTGGTGTGGTTCCCAGCACTGTTTTTGGTGCAGATCTAGGTCACAAATAGGGATGAGCTAGGTCACAGCCTCCCCCAATTCTTGGCCCTACACTCAATTTGGGGGCTGAGAGGGGAATGTGATAGGGTAGAAAACGGGCCTTCCTTAACTTCAGCAAACCACCATACCCTAAAGCCTCAGCTGGGCCATCTGTCAAGCTGGAAGAGTATTGTCTGACCTTCCTGATCTCTACCTAGATCTCTTGCCCTACTTGCCTAGAGAAAGCCTTACTGGCCAAAGGCCTGAGACACAGCAGCTAAAACTGGGTGGGCCCACGGTGGGAGTCTCTGGCATCACCAATGGGTAGAGTGTCACCTCCTAACCCATACAACAAGCATGACATCCAAGAATCCCCCCACTCCTTCTTACCGGCCACTTGGTGATGTCTTCTGGCCACTCATGGGGATCCTCAGAGGAGGGCTCATCACACACCCTGCATGAGCCCAGTACATGGTCGGAGCCTGCTCCAGCCCCTGGAATTGGCACCCTCCCACCCAGTCCACAATAAGGGGAGCACCTAACCCCTCAGGGAGATGTGGTCAAAGGCAGGTAAGAGGACAGCCAGCAGGACTAACCTGGGGTCTTGGTGGCAGACAGAGCCAAACTCCCTCTTGTGACCAGCAAGGTCTGGGGCGCTGGGATGCCTGGGCCACTTCACCCACACTGCCAGCGTGGACTGCAGGAACACAGGGTCAGCCCTGGTCAGAGCCCAACCCTTGCCCAGTTCAGTCAGAACAGTGTGGGGTCTCAGAGTCAGGAGTGAAAGCAAAGCCACGAAGCTCCTCCTCTAACTCCACCACTTCACCCCCGAGTTTACACTCCTAAAACACACTCACAGTCAGAAGAGATTCTGTTACAAGGAGTTCAACAGCATAATTCCTACTAGTTTAAAAGCAGCCTTTGTGTCCTATATCAGGAAACATGAACTATGCACCTCCATATCAGATGCTAAGATCTCGGAAGGCTGTGGCACTTACATTAACTTTAAGAGGCACACACACAGGACAGAAGCCAAACCAAGACCAGATAAAAAGGCAACTAATCATCTAAGGGAACTAGGGACAGAGGAGGGCAGGAGTGAGAAGCCATGACAGCCACAGGCAAGGCCTAGTGTGGCCAGCAGGTGTGATGCATCAAAAGCCAGGGTGGCAGAACATGGTGGTGCATGCCTATAATCCCAGCACTTGGGAGGCTGAGGCAGGAGGACTGCTGCAAGTTCAAGGCCAGCCTGCACTACACAGTGAGTTCAAGGCCACCTTGACAGTGAGATGTTATTTAAAAAAAAAAAAAAAAAAAAAAAAAAATCAGGGTAAAGTCTGGAGACACTGAGAGCCAAGGAGCTATGCAGACACACCGAGCACTCCTCCTCTGATGTCTGCACACAGCCCGACCGGTCATTGCGCACGCAGCAGGCCGAGTGCTTCTCCCGCTCACGGGCAGCGCTGATGAAGCTGTGCACCTGTGGATCCTGGCGCATGCAGGGTGAGAACTTGGCACCCAGGTGAATGAGGGCCTCCTGCGGAGAGGGAGACAGCAGCTGGGGCCCAGGTCCCCCCAACCTGCCCTGCCAGGCCCCGCCCTCAGCCCCCGCCCTCACCGAGCTGGGGCCGATCCAGAAGTTCTCCTGCTGCACGTACTTGACATTCTCGTAAACGCCCCGGTTCCGCAATACCTGGGGAACACGCCATGCCAGGATTAGACCAGGCTGAGCAGTCCTGCACCTCCCAAAGCACAGCCTGAGGGGGTCCAGGGCCCAGAGCCACTCATCTGGGCCCAGGAGTGGGTGAGAGCTCACCGAGTCCACCGTCTCATGCTGTGAGAAGCCCACAGGCGCGATGCCATAGATGCAAACGGCTAGAATGGTGACGAGCGAGTGCACGAAGGTGAGCCAGTAGGTGAAGAAAGGCCTGCAGGGCAGAGCATTAGCAAATGTCCTCTGCCCGGCTGGAGCCCTCACCCAGGAGCCTGTGTCCCAGCCCCAGGCTTGCGCCTACCTGTGGTCATCCATGTCTTCGATCTGGCGCTTGACGTAGCTGTCAATACGCTTTCGGTAGGTGCGGTTGGTGAGGCGCCCCACCATACCCAGCCCATATGGCCGCTTCTCACGGGCGAAGAGCTTCCGCACAGGAACAGCAATGCGCTGGCCCCGTCGTGGCCCCACAGGGCTCACGACCTCCTGTCGAAGCCGCACTTTGGGCTGTGGGGCCACTGTGCCACCGTCCTTTTGCTTCCGCCAGCCGCGCTCCAGGGGCCTGGGGGAGGGGGAAGCCAGCGTGTTCACCACCGCCCCCCACCGGCTGCGGTCTGCCCCCAGCAGAGCAGAACACTGGTCAGTCTCTGTTCTCCCCCTGCTGACCATGTGAGACAAGTAAAGGAGCAATGTGGCACCCCTCCCGGGGCCCACAAGAGGCTCTGTACCTCAGCCATATTGACCAGGTCATTTCCTCCTCTCGGCTGGAGTGGTCCAGCCCCTGGGCTTTGGCATTTCCCAATAGGCAATAGAGACTGGGAGCATGCCTTGCCCTGGCTTCCCAGTCCACCAGGAAACTTACTCTGCGGCAAATGCCAGAGCGTCACTCACTAGGGACCAGCAGCTCCTAGTATTGCAAAGCTTCTCCCTGTGGACCTCGCCCTGCCTGCTGCACTCACAGCATCAAGTGGCTGCGCTCCAGCTCGCTTCGGTCCAGGGCCCCACCCGTGAGGTCAGCCTGCTCAGGGGCTTTCTCCCAGTCCTTGAGCGCTGCCTCTGATGGGGACTCAAACACCTCGTCCGGGTATGTGGACAGCTCCTCGTGGAGGACACCTTCCTGAGCAAACATGTGAGGTCAGGATGGATACAGAGAGGGAGGAGATGGGGTGATGCCCCAGGTTCTTCTTACCCGGGCAAAGAAAGATGTGTCCAGCTCATCAGGGAAGTCCACTGTGTCCTCCTCCAGGAAGCTGGCAGGAGTAAAGCTTCGGCGCTGTGCCCGGCGCAATGTGCCATCCCTAACAGAGCGGCCCTACCGGCAAGGAGGCAACCTTGGGACCTGGCAGCTGGGTTTTCCCCACCCTCACCTTTGGCCCCTGAACCTACCTTCACTAGTGCTGCGGCTGCCCGGAAGCTCATCTTGGCCACAGATTCGCGCTTTCGTCTCCGAGGGAGCCGGTTGAAACCTGAGCGGGAGCTGGAGAAGGAGCAGAGGGAGGCAGCACCTGGCGTGACAGGAGTGTGTGGAGCACTCAGGCCATCAGCAGTATCATCTGGCTGGCGGAAGGCCCGGCCCCGGGCTAGAGGGTCTATGATCTGGCAGAGGTAAGGAGATGCTAGAGTCAGGGCTGGAATACGCACCATAGGGTCTCCTAGCCCAGCCAGACCCATAGATGCCTCACAGAGAGAGCCCAGATGCTATCTTCTCACTTTTTGCAGGCCCTGGATAGCTACAGGGGCATCACCTCACTCACAGCACCTATAGGGCTGCCTCTCCCTCTCCTTCTCCCTCTGCCTCTGGATGCTCTCCTATCCAAAAGATGGCCCCGGTGCAATCCCAGGACTCAGCCTCCCCACCCACCATGGTTCCTCTTCCCAGATTATCTTAGGTGCCTTCCTGGGACTATCTCACTGCCTTCCCAAACATGAGCTCCTGAGGAGGGTCCTCTGCTCTGGCTGATATTCCCAGTACAACACAGAGGAGAACAATGAGGGCCCTGCAAGAGTCTGCAGAGCAGCACACCTTCTGCATGCCCAGCTGGCATGGCCCCACATATAGTGGAGGTGGAGTCTCAGTACTGGTCAGCGACACATTGTCCTGGCTGGGTAGGTCCAGTTCCCGGATGACCTGAGGCTTCAGCTTCCCATATCGCTGGCTGCAGTGACGGATGCTTTTGCGTTGCCACTTCTGGGTACTGTCACTGTCTTTGCTCACTCCGAACCAATCAGCTGTCCCCCTAACATGAGAGGGACTCAGCATGGGGCAGCCAGACCTATTCCTCCCAGGCAGGGGGTCTCAGAGGGCAACCTCCCAGGCAGCATGCTCAGCCCCAGGCCTCCAGGCACCGCAGGTCCTGGGCTCTAGATTGGTAGAATCTAATTATGAAGACAAGTGGGTTCCAGCTCTAGCCCCGCCAAACAGTAAGGCGACTGCAGTTCCCACTAGAGCACATCTTCAGGCCTCACCTAGGCAGGCCACACTTAGGTCCCCACCCTACCCGAGTCCAGAGAGAGCCTGGCTCCAGGCAGTGGCTGTAACTCAGGACACCACAGAACTGAGCAGGTGCCACAGGCCTAGGCAGGTTGCCCACAGCCCTAGGACATGCAGAGAAACACTATGAGCACCTGTCCTGAGGGGACCCCAAGAAATGCCAACCACTCTGGCAGCTCCAAGAGGGCACATGACATGCACACACCAAAAAACACCAACACATTCATGACCTGCCTGAGGTACCTGAGCAGGGACCAAGAGAGAGACTGGCGCTGTGGGGAGGCCCTGTGGGCAGCCCGGGGACCTGGGAGGGGCAGAGTGTGAACTCGCCCAAAGCGTACCTGTCGGCTGTGAGGGGCCAGAGTGTTAGGGTAGGGTAGAAAGAGGAGAGTGGGTATGGGAGGGAGCAGAGAGAGGGGTGAGGTGAGAGCACTCAGGTCCCAGAACAGGGGGCCAGGGTGGCACGGGGACCCAGATAGTGGAGTGACCTGAGACAGGAGGGGCCCCTGCCCCATTCTCAGCCCCAGTACCCAAAAGGGGACCTGTGTGCCACCTTTTGTCCCCCACTCCAGCCCCTGCCCCAACCTGCAGAATAACCAGGGCACTGCAGTACCTGCGGATGGTCTGTGTGATAGACGTCTGCCGCTGCAGCACAGGCCGCCGGGGCTCATGGTAGGGTGAAGGCACATGGGCCGTTTCAGCTGGCATGCTCACACTCCGCAGGAAAGCCTGGCGTCTTAAGGGCTGGGCAACAGGGTCATGGTAAGGCGCCTGCATGAGGCACACAAACAATCCCTGCTGGCCAGGACCTACCTGCAGGAAGCCAGGTTCCTCTGTAGCCAGGGGCACTGCAGCTGGAATGTCCAGTTTTAACCAGGGTGGCTTCTTGCGCTGCAGACTGCTTGTGCTGTCCCTGCGGGCTTCATTCATGGTTCCAGGTGGAGTGCAGGCCTGGGGGTGCGGGGTGCCATTCAATAATGACAATGCTGACACATCTCTGAAGACTCACTATGCCCAGACCAATGAAGCTCTGATAAACCCAACAGTAGTGCTCACAGCTGTTGTGTGCCTTGCACTGACATGCTCTGTGCTTGCCTTGGTCCTCCCCACAGACAGGTCCTCAGACAAGATGAATCCATGGGACAACACTGGGAGCACCTACTAGGAGCAATATCTTTGGAGTGCCTGGCACACACTGGAGAAGCAGATCAAAATCCCTGCCCTCCCAGCTGGCCATGGTGACTCATGCCTGTAATCCTAGCACTCAGGACACGGAGACAGGAAGACTGTGGAGAGTTCAAGGCCATCCTGGGCTACAGAGTGAGTTCAAGGCCAGCCTGAATTATATAGTGAAACCCTGTTTAAAAATTTAAAAAAATTCGATCTCCGGTACCAAAAAATTTAAAAAATGAAAAAAATAAAAATAAAAAAAAATTGGGGCCGGGGATTTAGCTCAGTGGTTTCACTACCAGCTGCACAAGTGCAAGGACCTGAGTTCAATCCCCGGTACCAAAAAAAAAAAAAAAAAATTAGAAAATTAAAAAATAAAAAATAAATTTAAAAAATCCCTGCTCTCCTGAGGCTTAGATTCTAAATAACAATAACCCTATAAATAAGTAAAAGACTACATGAAACCATATTAAAAGATGCTAAGTGGGCCAGGGATTTAGCTCAGTGGCACCGAAGTCCAAGGTCCTGAGTTCAATCCCCAGTACCGCAAAAAAAAAAAAAAAGATGCTAAATGTGATAGGGAAAAATGGCAGCAAATTACAGCTGTTTGGCAGGGGACAGTGAAGCCTCCCTGTAATAGGACAGCCAAACAAAGGCTTGAAGGTGGTGAAGATGGAGCACAGCTGGACTGTGCGGCATGCATACACAGGGACAGCAATGCGAAGTTTGCATGAGCGCCAACTCCGGCTGATCTGACCCAGACCTCACTGCCCTAACCACCATGACTTCCGCTCTGCAGACAGAGGCCCACTAAACATACAACCACTTGTACAGAGTGCGTGGCCAGCCTACCGCACACAGGAGTTGCCACTTTCAGAGAAAGACATGGCTCTCCAGAATGGCAGACCACCAGCTTGGGACAGCAGGCTCCTTTGTGCAAAGTAAAACCATCTGGGAGCAGAAACCATGATGGCCACCAGGTGGTGTGACATGCTTAGAAAGGGCAGGGAGGAGCTGGGCACTGTGGTAGGTGGGGGCTGCATGCCTCACAGCACCCTGAGCATCTGAAACAACAAATCTGCCATACTGGCACTGGGAGGGATCCAGGGTAGAGAGGTCAGGATTCAATCTGGGCCATCACTGCCTTGCCATGAGTCTGAGGCAAGTCCAGACTGGCCTCCGAGGGATGCTTTCCCTCCCTACAAATGACAGTCACTGGAGATCTACACACCTTTTCCCCAAGGACCACAGGATCTGGAAAGTGGACAGCCAAGAAGGTTCCTTGAGCACAACAGGAACAAAGATGGGAGTGGAGCTCCCTGAAGTAATACTGGAGGGCAGAAAATCCAAAATTCCTCAACCATCTCAAAGAGTGTAGACCCAATGGGGTCTGAGCAGCAGCATGTGAAGCATGTACCTTCAGAAATGGCCTCACTTAGGAGTTTCCTCAACTCCTTGGAGGGGACAGAGAAGCCCCACCCACACTATAAACAGGGAAGCTGAGGCCTACAGAACAGAGCCTTGTCTTGCTCAAGGTCACATATTCAGAGTATTTTACCTAGGGACAGGCCAGGATGCCGCTCAGAGCTTCTCAGAGCTTCTACATCGACCAAGGAACACCCAAACTAGTGCATATGGCTCCTATGGGCCTTACACTGACCAAGAAAAGGCATATGCTACTGATCACAGTAGCTACTGGTTTTATATCAACCAGGGACAGCCCTAGAACAACGCTCACAGCAACTGCTGGCCATACACTAACCACTGATCAGGAACGGAAGAGAGAGTGGGAGGGAGTCCTTCAGGATGCTTACTCCTGGTTCTTCCCCTCACATCCCAACCTCTTCTCCAAGCTTTGGGTCCCAGGTGGCAGCTGAGAGACAAAGCCTTGAGATGCTCCCCAAAAATGCTGCTCAGAGGTCTAAAGGCTTAGTTCCCTCTCCCCTGCCCTCATCTGGCCTCATCATGGGACGAGGGCAGCCTTAGTCTCCACACCACTGGGCCCCTGCCCATTCTGAGCCCCAGTATTAGGGGGAGAATGACAATACCTGACAAGAACACATCCTATTAGGAAGCAGATGGGACAAGGTTTCTCCAGGAGCTGAACTAGACCAGCCCACCTGACACATACCAAATGCCCAGCCCAGACCTGGATCCCATGTGTCACCTGGCCCCAGGTCAGCATCCTAGAGTAGCCATCTTCCTCATCTTCCCCCAGCTGTCTTTCCAAGGATTATATAGATTGTAGAAACATCACCCTGTGGTAAGAAAATGGCTTAAGGGCCACCTCTGCGTCTCAGACACTACTGGCAGAATCTGAGACAGCAGCAGGTGTGTGGGGAAAGTAGGATGGACTCGGGGTGGGGCCGGTCCTCAACCTGCAGAGCTGTGATCAAATCCTTTCAGCCAGGCAGGATGAACCTGCAGGCAGGGACCTAAGCGGTCTGCTCCCCAAGGATGTGTTGAGCCCCAAGGGGTCTAGGAGGTAAGGAGCCAGGCACCAGACAAGACAGACACCCTAGTATTTTAGGCAGGGAAAACCAGCCCGCCTTCAGTTCATTCTGAGGGGCCACACCAATCCTGCCACCCAACAGCCACATGCCTTTGCTAGTCGATTTTGTCTCCAGGAAAATTCCATGTTGCTGGTAAGGCTATTTATCGGTCCTAGAAAGGAGCATAGCCAAGAGTGGAGACTGGGGTGGGAGTGGGGATGGAGGAATCTATGGGGTCTCAGGAGATAGCCTCTCCAGAAACTTGTCCCACTGTGCCCAGCACTTCTAGGTGGCATCCAGCTGGTGCCTTGCTCAGGAGTGCAAGTGACTTTTTTTTTTTTTTTTGAAATAGGGCCTCACTACATAGTTGAAGCTAACCTTGAACTCACTATGTAGCCTAGGCTGGCCTCAAATCTCGGCAATCCTCCTGGCTCAACCTCCTGAGTTCTGGGATTACAGGCATGTAACCGGCAAGTAACCTTTGCCAACTAATTCACACACATTCATGATGTTTCACAGTTGCCCCCCACCCTGCCCCAGAGCCTGTCCTCAGTTCTGGCTCCCTCCCATCTCAAGGCCCCTGTGCATACATTCTGCCTGACCTTGGATGTGTTCCATGACCTCCAACCTCAGTATGGATGAGGGTCTCTCCCCTCTGTGGCCCCACCCCCATCTGACACTCCCTAGCCTGGATCCACCACCCCCTCCAGCAAGGCAAAGGCTACCTGGGAACACATTCACACACATGTGGGCCTCTGTCCTGCCACTGCTGGTCCACAGTGCCCAGGAGAGGCTGGCTCCAGAACCTCCACTGGGTAAACACTGGTCTCTGCAAAGCTCAAGCCAGCAGGGGCCTGTCAGCAGGATTTGGGACATGAGGGACTGCTGAAGGAGATGACTCCTCAGGTGGGTCGTGAAGGAGGAGCTGGCATGAGCAAGTAGGAATGGGGACAGCACAAGCTCAGAGGTGAGACGCTATGGGTGAAGATGCACCCCCCCGATTCAGCCGGCCCACAGCTGGCCCCTGGGTAAAGCAGAGCTACTCCACTCAGAGGCCCCAGCCCCTGCCTGACTATCCAGTCTCCTGGGGTGGAGGCAGTAGGGTACAAGAGAACCCACACGGCTCTAGGTCTTGCCGGCAGGGAGAAGACACCCACCCTGCCCTTGGTGCTGTCTCCTGCCTTGTGCCCAGTTCCTCATTTGGGCCTCAAGTGAGTGGGATTCACAAAGCATGGGGGAGGAGCAGCCCCAGGCCGGATGAAGCCCAGGCCAAGTAGCACTGCGCTGCCAGCCCACAGGGGCTCAATGTGCAGCCTCCCCCAGGCACACAGTGGGCTCTTGTTCCCAGACAGTCCCAGGGGACTCTCCCCTCTGCTGGCACCTCAGTATGGGGGGAACGATAGCCCACGAGGGCCTGACTGCCCAGGGTCACAGCATGAGTCACTCCGAAGAACCAGGAGACGCCCAAACCAGCTACTGGAACAAAGTGGGAAGTACTGAGGATCAGTGCTAACAGTGCAACTGAATCAAGTCAGGTCACGGAACAGTGGACCTCATGGGCACTCCAAGCAGTAGGACAAGCCAGCATGAGCAAGACTTGGGTTCGGATGAGGGTCAAGACGGGCCAAGGGAGCCACAGAGGGTGTGCATATTCAAGTCCACTCTAGCTGCCCGTGGAGAGCGGGAGCGGCTGTCTGCAGCTGTGTGGGCAGAGACTAGAGACTAGGTGGGGACAGAAGACAGTCCTGCTGACGTGGGAGCCTGCTGTGGGATGACTGGCGACCCTCCACGCTGGCCCCATGCATGAGTGCAGGAAGAGCCAAAACATGGGAAAGCCAGTGGGGAGAGCCCAGAGCAGGGCACTGCACACCACCTACAACCCTGAACAAGCCCCAGTTTTCTCATCTAAAAATCACAAGTAGGGCCAGGGATTTAGCTCAGTGGTTCCACCGCCTGCCTCGGAAGTGCAAGGTCCTAAGTTTGATCCCGGTACCAAAATAAATAAATAAACAAACAAATAAATAACACAGGTCATAGCAGTGCCTGGCACACAGTAGGTGTTCAATAAGTGGCAGCTGAATCAACACCAGAAAGGCTGGTGCAGCTGCAGAGGCAGGAAGAGAATAGCCAAAGCTGCAAGCGGGAGCGGGAAGCATGAGAGGGCAAGCCATGGGGAAACTAGAGGATTGTGCCCTTCCCAGGCCAAGCTTGGGAAGGTGCAATGGACAACATGGCCACAGCCAGTGCGAAAATGCATCCTCAGGTGTGAACAGCATCCACCTGTGCACACTCACAGGGCAACTGGAGGCAGCCCCAGAACTAGAACCAAGCCCAGGCCCAACAGGGCCCAGCCTGGGGTACCTTTAGCTCACCCACAACCAGCCCCAGAAAGAGCTGGTTTCTTCTGCACTCCTACTTGCCCCTTGGACTCTGCCTCCTCTTTGACCCAGAATCTGATGCCAAGTCCCAGAATACCTTTTGGGAGAAGGGATCACCAGCTGTCCAAAGCCCAGATCCCATTCCTTCACCACATGCTGCAACCCACATTGCAAAATGGAACTTTAAAAGTTAGATTCTCTTCTTTTAGAGATAAGCAACTTCTCCATACTTCCTCCTACTGACCAACATTTCCTCCCTTCACCCTAAAAGAAGTGATAGGATAAGCAGATACCTCCAGGAGGCTAGAGCCCAGGTTCCTGTCCATAAGAAAGAATCAAAGATGGCTGGAAGTGATAAAGCAGGTGTGGAGATTGCGTGCGTGCGTGCGTGCGTGTGTCTCTGCTTCTCCTCCCCTTTGTTCCTTACTAGAAAGGACCCTTACCCACCTGTACATGGTGAGATCATGACTTGAAGCAAATGGGCCCCTCCATCTCCTTGGATATACTCTGAATAAATCCTTTTTTACCAAAATACAATGGACCCTTGACTTATAAACTCAATTTATTCACAAGAGCCAGTTGTAACTCAAGTTGATCAATTGAAGGCTCAGGCTCCTCTACACAGCCTTCAAAGTCTCTCTCCTGTACACAGGCAGATCTCAGTTCTTAGAGAGACATTGGCCCAGGACTTCTCCATTAACCCCACAAAGGAAAGGATGTTGTAATGTTCCTTCCAGAACTCTTTAAGGGTTAAATCTGTATCTGAGGCTATCTGGAAGCACAAGCAGCTGGTATTTGGGTCATAACTAGACTTTGGTTGTAAGTTAAAACTAAAATTCCAGTCATAACCCAAGTTGTTCGTATGTCAGGCTGGTCATAACTCAAGGGTCCACTATATATAGTGGCATACGCCTGTGATCCTAGCACTCAGGAGGCTGAAGCAGGAGGATGGCCTGAGCTACATAGTGAGTTTAAGGCCAGCCTGGACTATTTGGCAAGACCCTGTCTCAGAAAAATCCTTTGATCTGGTCAGTGAACAAACGAACCTAAGCATATGAACTTAAGTGGCCAGTGACAACACCACGTGTGGTAAAGAAGAACTGCCTTGCTTCTCTGTACCTGTCTGCTTCATCTGTAAATGGCATCATGTTGGGAATATGTGCTGGGCCCTCTGCAAACCACAGGATGATCTCTGACCCTCCTAGTGAAGCCTTCCGCTTTTCTGTGGAAGAAACAGTTTTCGTGTGGAGCAGAGCAAGCCTGTGATCAACCCAGTGGCCTGCACAGCACTCTCTCCCTGTCGCCAGGACAACACACTAGCTCCCTGTCTCCTCATGTCCCCCATCCCCTGCCATCACCCCAGGCAGGCATAATGAGGGGCTTCCTGCTATGGGCAGTCTACAAGGGAAGTGGCCCCAGGTTCTGGAGGTGGCAGGAATCCCTGATGACAGTGATGCTGGAGAGGAAGGTACACACAAGAGAAAAGGGGCCAGCCCTGGAGAGTCCCACTACCCCTTTCCCTTTAAGCCAGCACAAGTGGCCAGGAGTCAAAGCTCCTGAACTGGCTGGGGCTGACATGACAGATACACCTGAGGGTCAGGAGGCCCCAAAGCTCAGAACAGAGTACCTGTCCAGGCCACCCACTTTGAAAGGAGTGGGAGCAAGGACTTAGCTGTACTAGAGCACGGGTGTAACCTGCCTATAAAACTGGACACTTCTGGTTCCTGTCTGGGGTCCAGCTGGGTCCCAACAGCTGAAGTGCTAGCTGACAGGGGGAGGAGCCCAACACCTTTGCAGAGGACAAATGAGCAGCCCGGTCACCAGTTAGAGCTCCCACAAATGGCTTTGACTGACCACACACATGCACATTCAGGTTCAGCAATTGCTCCCAGGCCCCCAGAAGCAGGATAAGACTGCAGAGGTTCCTGGAGGGGAAACTAAGTCAGCAAAATAGCTTCAGTTATCAGGAGCCTGGCACCGCAGCATGACACCTGATCATGAATGACCCTATCCATCTGTCATCACCCCTGGGAGGGGCTCTTTGTGTCTATCTTACAGCGAAGAGAGCTGAGGCTCAGAGAGGCTGGTCACTATGCAAGGTCACAGAGCCTAGAAGGGAGCACCACCTGCTGATGCTACTGCAGAGCTCAGCCTCCGGGAAGTGGAGGGCTGTCAGGCCCCTCTAGGCCACTCCCCACAAACCAGGGATATCGCAGGTGAGGGAGGATAGTATGACCTCTCAATATAGCCAACCCAGAAAACAAGCAGAAAGAAGCCAAGGAATCAGATCTCAAGGCAGAAAGTTTATCCGGTCCCAGGCACTTAGATGGGAGAACTGGAGCCCATGTGGGGAAGGTCCCTACATCCAGGCAGCAGCTGAAGGCCCACAGGAACAACTGGGGGTGCCCTGAGCACAGCCAAAGCTGGAAAGATTCTAGGGGAAAGCCCTGGTCGCTCCTAAAAGGTAAGGGACCCCTGAATCCAAGGTCCCCAGAAGCTCAGCTCCCAAAGTGCTGGGCAGCATCTTCCATCCAACTCCACAGACTTCAGCACCCTGTGCAGGAAGAGGCAGCCAAGCCCACAGAGGCTGCATAGAGGGCCTGGAAAGGGACCTGAGGACCAGTGCCTCCACACCAAGCCTCCAGAATCGCTTGCCCCTGCACTATTCGAAGGGAAAGGACCCAGCAGGCCCAGAATTATTGGTGGCAGGGGGCTCAGCCTCAGGAATCCCTTGAGCCACAGTCAGCTGCTGAGTTCCCAGCCTGTTCCCAACCTTAGGGTGGGGATGAGGGGGCTGGGGCTGGCTCCTTGGGGGTGGGGAGAACCCAGCCTGGGACTGCCCAGGCTTCTAGCTGGGCTAAACCTGAAAAGCCAGTTTCATCCTAGAATCTTCTCCAGGTTCCAACAGGAAGTGGGGGGGGGGGGCTTTCCAAGCACAAGACCATCTGGGTTTAAGGGTGGGCCTCGGAGTGGGGGGGGACCCTTGCCCATTCCTCACCCAGCAAGACAAACAGCGGGCCCTCCCTAGAGCCCTGAGCACCCGGGTCGGCTGTCAGCGCCCCACCAACCACGGGGCGGGGGTTGCTGCTTCAAGGCACCAGGCTGTGGCCTCAGGCTCAGCCTCTGCCAGCCTTCCAGGCCCCCACGCAGGATGGGGTCGTCTTTGGAAGTAGCTCCCAGTCAGCCCCTCGGAGTTCAGTGTTTACAGACGGCCCGGCCCGTGCGACAGGCAAGGGAGCGTCCGGCCCCCAGCCCACAGCTGCCGCTGTTACTCCCATCCCCGGAGGACGCCCGCTGGGACTGGGCCGTCCCGCCCTCCCTCGAGCTAGAGTCACAGTCACCTCCCACCGGGTGGCCGGGAAGGAAGGAGCCGGGAGGCCGCTTGGAGGGCTGGCTGGGCCGCAGGACTCGGAGCCCCAGGGCTCCCGACCCTCCCGAGCCTGGCAGTCCGCCTTCAGGCCGCTGGGACATGCTAATCTGGCCACCGGCTATTTTTGCGAAGTCAGGAATCCGGGCTGGGCCGCCGTAGCGGGCGCCTGGGAAACTCCGCGAAGGGAAGTCCGGCGCCTGGAGCAGGTTCGCGCCCGCATCCGGATCCGAATCCGGACCCGGCCCGGCCGGGAGGACAGCGCACGGCCGCACTCGGCAGACAGCCCCGGAACCGCGCGGCCCGGAACCCCGCGCCCGGCCGCCACTCACCGCTGCCACCGCTGAGCTGGGGATCCTGGACGTCCGCAGGGGCCGCCACCGCTGGCCGGGAGGGCGCCCGCGCCGAGTCGCCGCCCGCCCGCCGGGGAATGCCAAGGGGCGAGGGGCGTGCGCCGGGGCGGGCCCAGCGGGAGGGGCGGCCGCCTGACTCAGGGCTCAGGAATGCGCGCCGCCCGCTGCGGCGCCTCCTCCGGGAAGGCCGCCGCTGGCCTTGCTCTGTCCCTGTTCCGCTGGCAGAGACACCTGTGGCCGAGTAGTTTGGGAGGGCCTGGGGGAACCTGGTGGTCAGCAGCGGTCCTGGCTCCCCAGCTTCTCCCCGGATCCAGGTCAAGTCCTGACATTGTCCTGCCTCAACTTGTGCCTAAACTAAGGAGAGGGGTCATCCAATCTAAAAACCAGTCCGCAGTCGGGCTGAAATCCCAACACTCTGGGAGGCTGAGGCAGGAGGATCCCAAGTTTGAGCCCTGCCTGGGCAACTTAGTGACTTAGTGAGACCCTGTTTCAAAATAAAAAAGGGCTGGGGATATAGCTCAATGCAGAGTGCCTGAGTTCGATCCCCAGTACCTGTAAAAACAAAAATTCGGCTGGGGATATGGCTTGGTGGTAAAGCATCTGCCTAGCATGCACACAGTACCGCCAAAAAAAAAAAGGCCTACAGTGACAAGCCACTTATCCCACCCTGACCGAACCCCAGGCTTTGCTCACTTTCCACACACAGAACCACTCAGTCACACATGCATGCTCATGCATCCATTTGCTTACACACTCAACATGCTCACATTGTTTACAGACTCATGCATCTACTTGGGTACACATTTTCATGGGTACATTCATGCCACTCACACATTTACACTTCTAGACACTCATATTAATGTTTTTGTCACAGCCACATCAAAGCAGTTACCCTTTCCCTGGGCTTCCTCCCCTACTCCTCCAAGCTGCACACTTCTGAGCTCACTGAGCAAAGTGGCATCACTGTTCCTTGTCCTCTGCCTCAGTGCTCCATAGTACCCCTGGGAGGCTCATCCCTGCTGAGTTGGATACAAATGGCCCATCTACTTTCAGCTTTCAGCTGGGGGTTTTCTAGCATCTTCTCTCCTGACACTGGGTGCAGACATCAGGGTATAAACAAAGCTGTCCAAGAGTTGCTGTGGGGCCAGGGGTCAGACTTCTACTGAGTAGTGGTTCTGGGGGTCTTCCTGCTCACCAGTTGTTCAGGCCTCAGAGGGTCTACAGTTTCCCAAGTGCTGGGCAGCTCCACGGCCCTTCATCAGCCTGTGCAGTGAGAGGCAGCCAGGTAGGGAACCTGATGGTTCTGTGCTGGTCACAAGGCCACTGCTCCCCAACCACATTCTCAGGGACGTGGTTTAGGCCCTGGGAATTGACTTGCTAACACCAAAGTTCGCCAAGCTGCATCCAGTGCCTGACTACAGACTATGTTTTGAAAATAAAGTTGACAACTTGAACTAAAGGTGGCGGTGGATGTAGCGGTAGGGGCCAGACCATGGGGAATGCTCCTCTGCCTGTATCCTCAATTATACCATAGGACAGGGTGGTGTGGACACATAGTGGGTCCTTGATGAACACAAGCAATATCAACACAATTCTTTGATAGAGAGAGTCCCTGGAAGCTTGGGATGGGGTGGAGGAGACTCCTTCGCTATGGAGACTACTGCTGGTGCCTCAGGGACAGAGCAAAAGGGACGCTGCCCTGGTGCAGATGTTCAGGGCTCCTGGACCCCACATACACCGCCCTTCCTTCTTTTTATTTTTTTATTGTTTTGGTACCAGTACCAGAGATCGAACTTGAGTCCTTGCGCTTGTGAGGCAGGTGGCGGAACCACTGAGCTAAATCCCTGGCCCGAACGCTTCCTTCTACGCCAGACTCAGGGACAGAACAATCTCCATACCTTGCATTCTTGACCCCTGTCTGGGATAAGCAGGCACTGGATGCTCAGACTGGGCTGGCTGGACTAGTGGTTGTGTCTTCTCTGGAAAGCCAGGGACTAACCTTGTCTCCAAAAAAATGCCACAGCTGGGTATCTGTAATCCATAGGTCCCCTTCTTCAGTGGACACTGTAGGACACAACTCAGATCTCTCCTAGACACAAAGATTCACCTCCAGCAACCAGGAGCCACACAATGGCCCAGGAGTCCCCTCCAATGGAAGCGAATCCTCCACAGAAGGTGTTACATCCAGGCAAACAGCTTCCCTCCATGTTCATACTTCCAGGGCTCTCTTGGCTCCCAAGCACAGGTGGCATCTACAGCAGACCCTCTGGCAAACCCTACTCTCATGGCCTTCACCAGTATGGCTCCCAACAGCATGACCCTGCTTGAGATCCCCATCCCAGTGTCTGTGTCTAGGAATCCCTTGACACAGCCTACCCTGGCCTCCAAAGCAAGGGTATCAGAAGGAAAGCATGAGTGGAGGACAGACATATATATGCTCAGGCCTGTACCAAGTCCACATGGACACATGTCTGCATACACGTGTGCTGCCTCAAGCCTGCCCTACTGGCCTGTATACTGGTGGAGGAGCCCTTATTAAAACCCAGCCCCCTGACCCCTTACCCCTCTATCTTTCATCTTCCCTGGAGAAAAGAAAATCAGCTTCAATTGCTTAGTATGTCTGGAGCTGGTGCATAGGTGTCTAAAGGATGGGTAAGTACTATCTACCCCAGGTCTTGTGAAGCTTGCTCCAAGACATGAGTGGGTGGAACCCTGACCAGTAAGAGAAATCTTAACAACTACCTTGGAATTCTCAGCTCAGGTTCCAGGCCACATGTAATCACCCTAGGGAACCAGGCCCTGGGCTTTGGAGGTCCTTAAAGAGATCAGAAGAAGAAACTGCCACTGCCTGGGGAGCAGAGATTCAGGGACAGATCCCTGGCTATTTGGGGAGGAAGCAGAAGTGGGCCAGGCTGGTCCAGGTTGAAGCCACAGCTATTTCTGAGGCAGCTGCCCCCCCCCCCCCATGGTCCAGGGCTTAGCAAAGAGGTAGAAAGCTTCTGGGTCCAGAGAATAGCAAAATTGGCAGCATAATCCCCAGAAGAGAGGGTGCAACCACACCCACACCCACCCACACCCACACACAGGACTGTGGCTGCCTTCCCTGCTCTAGGAACCACTGACCCCCACCCTCAAGGCCTACCAAATACAAAAGGCCAGAGCCAGGGATTTAGCTCACTGGTGCCACGCCTGCATCACAAGCTCAGGGTCCTGAGTTCAATTCCTGGTACCAGTAAAACAACAAAAAAACCCTCAGTACCAAATACAAAAGGTCACAGAGGCCTGCTAAGAAGCTGCTAGAAGGGTGCCCATGTAGCATAGGACCCCATTGGCTCTGACCACTCCTCCTTCAGCAACTGTCAGTCCATCCTCCAGTGGGAGAGAAAACTAAACCAGTGCATTGAGGCCTTGGAACAGTGAGGCTAATCCTGAACCTCTGTCTCTGTAGCCTTTAGAGCCAAGGAGAGCCACACCCCTCACAGCAGGAGGCTGTTCCAGCTCTTCTATAGCTTATGAGTTGGGGTCACAGAGCTGCTCACTCCAGTTTTGAAGCCTTCTGCAGCCTCTGACTCCTCACCTCTACCTCCCACTGACACCCTTGCTTTCCTAACAAGCCTCCCCAGCCCAGCATCAGGGCACACTGAAGATAGTAGAGATCCAGAGGCCCCTCTTCTCTCCTGGTATCACCACCTCCTGCCCCTGGCCAGCCTGCCATCCCACCCTGCAGACCACAGGGAGAAAACCCAGCCCCCCACTTCCAGCCTGCTACAGTGGGACCTTACACCACAGACCAGGAAGTGGGGGGGGGGGTAGAGATTGCGCAAGCCCCCCACTCAGGCCAAAACATCTGGAGAAGTGGGATGCTGGCGCCAGCCCTACCTCGTTCTCCTGGGGCAGAGCCTGGCTGCCCACTAGATGGAATGAGCCTCTCCTTGTTCATCTGAAAGGTGAGAATAAGAGAGCCTTTCAAAATGCCCACCATTTCTGCTACACCCATCCTCCCCTGACCTCATCAGGGCCACAAGGGCCCAAATGGGGCCTCACTTTCCCTCCTAGATTTTGAAGGGCAAGGAGGGGGAACTTTTCCCACAGGAAGCGGGAGTCATTGTCTGGGTGGAATGGCTGGAGGGGATATGAGAGGAAGGGGGTGGGAGTCACATCCAGGCCTGCCTCATTAACAGGGATTTATGACACAATGTCCCCCCCTCCAAACCCCCAGTAGCCCCTGGAAGTGGCATACAGTGCCACAAACAGCTGGGTGGCTTCCTGCAGGCAACAGGCAGCCACTGCCCCTCCCTCTAGGCAGCAGGCAGCAGTGAGCAGGCAGCAGCTGCCCCTTTCTCCCCAGGAAGTCTTGGTTGGGCCCCAGCTGCTCAGAAGAGAAGCAGTAGACCAGGGTCCTGCCTGCTGGCTTTACCTAGGATCCTAGGTGCCTTCTGCATCTGACCGTCAGACTCATGGCCTGTCTCTCTGCGCTGTCCAGCACTTCCCATGGGACGCCCAATTGCTTTCTGAGGCCTATAGGGTACTTTCCCAGGGTCAGGGTCCCAGCAATCAAAGTCTGCTCAGGATAAGCCCCTCAAGGGTTTTTACGGGGGTGGGGGGTGGTCCTGAGTTGTAATTAGGCTTGTAGAGGGCCCAGTGGACCCAGGGAAACCCTAGAGTGGCAAACTGGGGTGGAGGTGTCTTTGGGGCCTCCTTCCTCGGTGCTCTTTCTTCCCCTGGGTCAGGTACTGCCCTCCACAGGCGCCTTGGTCCTCTCTGAGAGCACCAAGCTGACTTGGAGGTTACAGGCAGGGAGGGCAGCAGGCACTGGTTTTTGGGGAGCAGGCATCAGAGTGTAGGGCGGCTGCCACCCAGCCAGGCGAATGTTCAAGTCCCCACACCCCTAGTCCTGGCCTCAGCCTCTTGAGGCTGGCCAGCTCTCACGGCCCCACTCAGGTCGTGGGTGAGCTCCTCTTAGTACACGGGGGCGGCAGGAGGGGTGGAGGCTCCATTACAATGGCAAAATCCCCGCTGTTCCCTTTCTTTCCTACCCCTGCCGGGGGACAGGGCCTCTGGATAGCCCAGGCGTCCACTTCCTGCCCCCTCCACTCAGCGCCAGAGGTCGGGAAAGGCAAACCCAGGACCAGGGTTTGGCCGCCACCTCCCTGGCAAGCTCTCCGCGTCAGCCTCTGCATGGCTGTGGCTCAGGCTTTCCCAAGGCGGGTCTCCCGACCCGGGGCCCTCGAGGGCCCAGGCCAGGCGCCTGGTGCCTGGCCCATCCGGGATGAGTGGGCTCTGCGGCTGTCAGGTGGGTCCCTGGGGCAAGGTCAAGCCTGCCGCCTCCTCAACTCTGCACCTCCAACTTCCTGGCAGCTGAGCCTGGTTTTCGAGGTGGTGTATGCGCTGGGAAGGAGGAGCCCAGCGGCATGGCCCGCCCCTCTATCCCTGCGCAGGCGCCTGCCCCGCCCCCAACAGGCGCTTCCGGGCAGCAGATTGGGGGCGCAAGGCTGGTCTCAGGTGAGTTCGCGCCACGGCGGCAGCGGGCCGCTCCCCCCTCCCCACGGCCCAGGGCGAAACCGGTGACTGTGACCTGCTGTGCCCGTCAGTCCTGACGGGGCCTCAGTTTTTCGGACGAGCCCACAGTTTAAGAGCCTTTGAATGGACCCGACGTCGTGTTGCGGGCCAAGGGCCAAACCGAGTAAGATCCGGGCCGCAGCGTCTCGCAGTCTGAGCCCGCGGCGAGCTGGCACAAGGGGCCAGGCTGCAGAGACGGTAACGTCAGTGTCCATTCCCGGCGGACTGGCGGTCTCGGTCCAACGTGGACGTCAGCACAGATGTTAAAAATAATAGGTTTTTCTTGTGTAGGGCGGAAGACCAGCCCTAGAGCGGCCCCGTCCCTCGTCGCCCCCTGCATCTCCCCCTCCTCCTTGGCCCCACAACAGCTGAAGAGGTGTGATCAGATTTCTCTAGCCTTGTGGAGAACCTCGACTCTCAGAAGATCTCTTGCCCTGCTGGCTCCTTACTCTGACATACTGGGCAGTGTGGCAGCGCTGGGCACTTATTAGGGACCTGCAGAGGTCATGACCTGGGCGCTTGGGATGGGGCCTGCCAGATGCTCACCCACCTATATGTGCCAGGCCTTCTGGGCCATTCCCAAGCATCTGGCAAGTGGAAACCTTGCTCACCTATCAGCCTGGCAGTTGAGAAGAGGAAGCCAAGTCTGTTTCTCTGCCAGGCTCTGTCCGGGTCTTGCCCAAGTCAGAGCTGTGTTTTTAAATTAGTGCCAAAGGTTAGATACAAACAATAGGATTCCACAAGCAGACTGAGAAGTTTCTTTGGGTTCACATAAATAAAGGGAATGGTAAGATCCTAGTCCTCATGTTCAAGTCTTAAGCACCAACTGCCCCCTCCCCAGGTCTTACAGCCCAAGCTCCCAAGCTGTGCATTTTCCATGTGTGCAAGCGATGTGGGACAGAGTGGCCATACTGCCACTACCAGCAGCCCGTCATCACCTGTGATCATTTCTCAAGGGCTCCTGAGGCTGAATGTCAGCAGTGGCATTCTACTTGTGCCTCATAACAACACATGAGGTGGGTATCCCCACTTTGCTGATGAAGAAATTACTATTCAGTAGCATCTCTCTCTCTCTCTCTCTCCTCCCTCTCCTCTCTCTTCTTTTCTTTTTTCTTTCTGGGTACTGGGGATCGAACTCAGGTCCTTGCTCTTACAAGGCAAGCGGTGGAACCACTGAGCTAAATCCCTGGCCCCCCTCTCCTCTCTTTTTCTTTTTTTTCTTTTTGGTAGTAGGGATTGAACTCGGGACCTTGCATTTGCAAGGCAGGCGCCGGAACCACCGAGCTAAATCCCCAGTCCTCCTCTCTTTTTCAATACTAGGCATTGAACCCAGGGAGTACTGAGCTATATTCCCATTCACCCCCTTTCTGTTTTTTGTGATACAGGGTCTCATTGTGGCGCTCAGGCTGGCCTTGAACTCATGGCAATCCCTCTGCCTCAGCCTCCAGAGTGCTGGAATTACAGCTGTGTGCCACCATCCTTGGCTTTTTAAAAATATTTTTGAGACAGGGTGGCCTTGAACTTCCAGTCCTCTTGCTTGAGCCTGCAGAGTAGCTGGGATTTTAGGATATGCCATTGTGTCTGGCCTCATCTGCTCCTGGAAGTCCCTGAGCCTGATTCACCACAAAACTATCTATCCCCTCCTACTCAGATACTTAATTTGTTTTTTTCCTATTACAGCTTTCCCAAAGGATGGGGCAAAAAAAGAAACAGGCAGAGGCAGAGCAGCAGCAGAGCCCAACAGATACAACCTGGATGCCCTCCTCCAAGAAGTCTTGCTTGAGACCACCCTTAATCCTGGGCTCCCAGTACAGCATCTATTTCTCTCAGAGTCCAAAGGCCCACTGTGCCAGGCTGGGGTCAGAGTTTTTTGACCAGCCAGCAGTCTCCCTGGCCCGGGCATTTCTGGGACAGGTAATGTACATGCAGCAACATGGTCTCTGCTGAAGTGCTAATCACCATGCAGGCATCATGCACCCAGCCATCTTACCACTGGTGATTTGGCCCTTGTTGACCCTCCTTGTGCTTATGCAGGTGGCTCTTTTGCCCACAATGGTCCCTGTGTAGTTCATCTCAGAGACTGGGGTCCCTGGAAAGAACGAGGAGATTGCTAGTGCTGTTGGCTCCAGTGGAGGCTGGACAGCCACTGTCAGTGTCCTGTTCTGAGCAGTGACAAGAATTCTGCATTCTTAGTCTCCCTCACCTGGGAAATAAGAGCTTTGTCCCTGTTCTATTTAAGATAACCCACTTCCCCCTTAGGGCAGGTTACTTGCAAGTACTATAAATAGTGTTGGCCCCTGCATTTTTGAAGGGCTGCCTTTATCCATACCATCTCCTAAATGGTGCTCCTGCTACAGGTTGCTTGTATCATTAGTAACAATTTTAGACATATAGGGACTATGACTGAGGCCACATTGGGTTCCCAGCTTCAGAATTCCCTTGGGATATCCACCTTCTCACTGTGGTTCATCATGCCAATGCTGCCTTTTCAATGGCCCCTGTGGGTCCATACAAGTCAGGATCTGGGGTCTGCCAGGCATATTTGGAAAGGGAAGCAGGGACCACCTACAGCCCATCCTGGGGTGGCCTGTGGAGCAGCCTGTCACCATTTGTGCACAACTGTAAAGTCTTGGCTGCGTCTAAACAGGGCACCACTGGGTATTGTTCTGGGATGCCAAAATCCCAGTCCTGGCTTTTTGGTTCTTTTAGAGATTCCCTGGCCTATTTGTCCTTGAACAAGCCTATTTTTAGATTAAAATAGCCAGTGAGAGTGAGTTTCTGTAACTGATAAGGCAACTTGTGCCAAGAATTAGGTACTAAAAGGAACATACCCTAACCTAGTAGAGCAGGGACAAGATTCTCTTCCTGTGAGGATGCTCTCAGCATTCATAGGATCCTTCTGAAATAGCTTAATAATGAGCATTTTTGCAATAACGAAACAGCACACGAAGCAGGTACAACCCAGGACTGGGTTAAGGGCCCAAGGGTGGCGACCACAGCCTATTCAGCATCCTCAGTGTGTTACAGTTTACCCTTAGGCCCCTGCCCACAAGCCTATGGTGAACAAGATGATGTACAGTAGAGAATGTACAGGTTGTTTACCCTGTGTGTCCCTTTGGAGGTGTGGGAGCCTGCACAGTGAAACCACCAGAGGAATGCTCCTTTTGAGCAGCTGCAAAGATGGGATGGGGCCACCCTTTCTCTCCTGGAGATAGTCTGGCCAAGCCCAAAGTGTTCACTCCTATCTTCAGTGCTTTGAATGCCTTCAGAGATTTCTAGGCTTCTAGGACAGGCATTGACCCTCTTCATTCCTCCAACCTGTCCTATGATACTGATTTTCAAGGCACCATGGAGCTACCTGGGCAGAGGCAAAAGTGACCTGACTGTCCAATTGATCTAAGGAATGGGCAAGTGTTGTGGATATGGCTGGTCCCTGAAGTTCTACTGTGAACCCTGGTTTAGTCAGTCCTGGAGCTGCAGGCACTGGAATGGATGCTAGCTATTCCGTGGTCCAGGCTAGTGCATTGCAGAGCAGCTGGTCCCACTGTTCAGAATGGCCTTAAACTGGTGGCCAGGAGCTGAATGTGAGGGGATTTTTGTGGCTACCGGATTAGGCCAGGTTGGGGACACTCCACAGGCTCTGGAACATCCTAGGAGGCTATGTGGGGGGACCCTTGTGGCCCTGAACCTTCTACACTATCTGATGTCATGCTGAATATTTATGGTTCCCTTAATGGAAACTAGGAAAGGAAGTGAGAAAACAGAAGGCCTTACTGAGAGGACCTGAAGGTTGACCTTCACAGTGCATCCTCAGTGAATCTAGTCTTGGCTGGAGCTTAAGGTGGCTGTAATCTGTGGTCAGTACCCTCACTGAACAGGGCTTATAGTCTGATGGTCAAGCAATGCTGGTGGCCTCTATGGTGGCATTCAGGTTCTGAGCAGGAGCAAGAAAAAGGCACGATGGAGGAGCCAGGTGGAAAGGCCTGGCACGTCTTGAGCTGAGGAGAGCAGGTCCAGTGAGGACTGTCAGGGTATGCAGAGCTCTGTCCTTTCTGGCCCTGAACAGACTGACTGCCCACAGGTCCTTGTCCGGCGACTTGGTGATGGCACAGAGCTCCGTGGCTGCATTGTGGAGACTGAGGCATACGTGGGACCGGAGGATGAAGCTGCCCACTCGAGGGGTGGCCGGCAGACCCCCCGTAATCGCAGTATGTTCATGAAGCCTGGGACCTTGTATGTGTACCTCATCTATGGCATGTACTTCTGCATGAATGTCTCTAGCCAAGGTGAGTGGTACTGGGCATAAGGGAGCAGGAGGGCTGGCAGAGCCCCATCAGCTGGCAGCTGGGGAGGCCCTAGAAGGATGGGTGGGCAGGCATTTGAGCAAGGAGCTGCCATTGCCACGGTTAAGTCTAGGTGTCAGGAGCTCTGGCTGCAGTGATTGGGCAAGGTTAGTTAAAGGGCCTGGGCCCCACAGGTTAGGCTGTAAGGCAGACCTGAGTGTAGAACATACAGGTTCCATGAGCCTCCACTTATCCTAGAGCTTAGAGCTGGTATCAGAGCACTGGGCTAGATTTAGAAAGGGATAGTCTTGGAAAATGAAGGTGACTTTAGTTTGGGATAGATAAGTTGAGCTCATGCAGGAGCTTTTCCAACTGTCCTGTTGAGAATCTAGATCAGTTCTCAGCCAGAGGCAATTTTGCCTCTCAGGGGTCATCAGGCAATGTTTGGAGACATTTTTTGGTCATCATAGCCAGGGGTGCTACTGGCATCTAGTGGGTGGAGGCCAAGCATGCTGAAGTTCCCTACAGTGCACAGGATGGCTTCCACCAGATGATCCTCAAGGTCATTAGCAGAGATGCTGGTCTAGTGCTCCTGGGAGAACTTGCTTTCCTCGGTGTCTGGCTTTGTCCTTGGTCAGTGTGGTATCTCTGGGTGATCTGTATCTGGGAGCAGGAGGGAGGCCAGCGCCTGAGTCCAGAGCACCATCCTGCTAAGCTACTGCTAGGAAGCCAGTCTCAGCATCTGGGCTCTTCCTACTGCTCCCAGACAAGCAAATGCCAGAGGTGGCCAGTGAGGAGCTCATGGTCTGACATGTTGTAGGGTCACACATTTGTTGAACAAGTATAGAAAAAACAGCTGGGGGTGTTTAGTGCAAGAACCTCAAGGGCTGGAGGGCTCAGAGACTGAAGGACTGGCCTCATGGCTGGCATAGAACAAATGTTGAGTGAAACTCTGGTTAACTTGAGTATCAAAAGATGGTGGGAGCCCTTCCTAGAGGCCTGTTTTTACACTGGAGAGTTGATCTGAACTTAGTGTAATGAAACCAACCCTCTCACAGGAGGCACAGCTGAACTCAGGAAGAGATAGCCCAGAAATACTTGGTGCTATGCTTGGCTAGGGAGGGGAGTAGGCATTTTCTGGGAGCATAATAAACAGGGCAGCGGCAACAGTGTGATGTTACTTTCTGAACATGTGACTAATATGCCCCCGAACATCTAGGTTAGGAGACAGGACCCTGCATGGATGCAGATAGACTGGGTCATCCAGAGGCAGAAGCACATGGTTGTTGCCTGCACTGGAGTAGAGGCAGCACATGGAGATCCCAAAGTGATGGTTTGAGAAGAGGATGAGGACTGTGGGGCCCAGAACAGAATTGCCAGGCAATTGTCAGATTGCCAGGGCTAGAGCAGGTGGTGCACAGAAACAAGGGCCAAGGACCAGTACACTTGGCAGGAAGAGGTCAAGGTCTTGTGTTTTTGTCACGATAGAGTACTCTGATGTATCCTGTGCAGGTACCAAGAGAAGGTGTGGCAGTGGCACTTGAGCCACTCCTTTGACCCATTTGCAGGTTGCTCTGGGGGCTGAGACAGCAGGGGCCAGGTGTCCTATACTCACAGGGACTCCTGGTAAAGTAGCTCCAAGTGGTCAAAGAGCAGAGTGGAAATCAGACTGGAACTTCCAGGCTTTCCCAGCCTTGATTATATCCTGAATTTCTTTGAAAACTGGCTGGTTAAGGGCTATCTGCTCACAACCCCGCAGACTTGTCAACTGCAGGCTATGCTGGAGGGCATGGCTTTATCCACTCTGGATTGGTCCTGGGTGCTAATTTGGAGGCTGGACCTGAGAGGAGGCCCATGTGGCCAGGGCCTGAGAATGAAAACTAGCATGCCTACCCCACTGAGTCTCTGGGTCGCAGGACAGCAGCCTTCTGAGGATCAGTAATGCTTTGGCCAGGGTCTGGGTGATCACTATCTGTGACCAGGAATTATAAGGGCCTTCTCAAACAGGCAGGTCAGGGGAATTGGACACCTGCATCTTCATGGGCCCCTGAAGTTGCCTAGACTGGCAAGGACAGGCTGGGCTGCAGGAGATCCCCAAGGGAAGTGGATAGTTTTGTTGTCTTTTTTTTTTTTGGGTGCTGGGGATCGAACTTGCACTAGCGGGGCAGGCGGCGGAACCACTGAGCTAAATCCCCAGCCCCGGAAGTGGATAGTTTTGTATGCACCTCCTCCTGTCATGCTTGCAGAGGGTGTTTATGGTCATTCTTTCCATTGAGTCACCAGACAGGGCTTTCCCAGCATCCTGTGCACACTGGAGGGAACTGCAGCCAGCTTCCCAATTTTGCCCAAGGATGCAGGGCAGGTAAGGCAGATGGAAGCCCTAGGGCCTGGCTAGGGGTCTGGGCTAAGCTAAAACTGTTTCGTATCAGGGTGATGCACCTTTAGGGGCTCCCTTTGCTGGCCTCAGAGCTGCTACCAATCAGAAGACCATGGAAAGCCAAGGAGAAAGAAGGCTGATGCCCATCACTCTACCGTGTGCTCTCACAGGGTCTCTAGTTCTTGCTTCATGGGGGCCAGTGGTAGGGTCCTTGCCTGGTTGGCAGCCAAAGACACCCATAGAAAGCATAGTTACCTTGTGGATGCAGGTGCGTGGGGGAGGCAGGCAGAGGGGCTGGACCATGAGATGCAGACCCATCCCACCAGAGCACACCCAGAAGGCTGTGTGCAGTTGTACACAGAATTTAGGACAGCAGCCATGCAACCCTTGCAACCCTAGATGTGTACCTGAGCAGGGCAGATGGGGGGCTGGAGAGGCTCTGCTTCTAAGCTGTCTGTTCCCACAGGGGATGGGGCTTGTGTCCTGCTTCGAGCACTAGAGCCTCTGGGGGGCCTGGAGACCATGCGGCAGCTACGCAGCACCCTCCGGAAGGGTACCATCAGCCGTGCCCTCAAGGACCGTGAGCTCTGCAGTGGCCCCTCCAAGCTGTGCCAGGCCCTGGCCATTGACAAGAGCTTTGACCAGCGGGACCTGGCCCAGGATGAGGCTGTGTGGCTAGAACGTGGCTCCCTGGAGCCCAGTGCATCAGCTGTGGTAGCAGCAGCCCGCATTGGCATTGGCTGTGCAGGAGAATGGGCTCAGAAGCCTCTTCGTTTCTATATCCGGGGCAGCCCCTGGGTGAGTGTGGTGGATAAAGTTGCTGAGCAGGACACACAGGCCTGAGCAAAGTGCCTGCTTAGACAGCCTTTTTAATTGTTTAAAAGCCAAATAAATGCTTTTTTTCTATGAACTATTGTCCATGTGTCCATCAGAGCCCCCTGGTTAATCAGCATGTGGGTGGGCTGTCCCTTCCTCTAGGGTGGGAGACCTAGGGGCCCTGTGTGTGTGGACCCCAAATCAGTGCATGCGTATACCTCGTAGCAGATTGACCTACCACCTGCCAAGAGCTGCTCCAGTCCAGCTGGGCCTAATCTCACTCCTCATGTGGTCAGGTGATAGTTTAGCTGTGCCTACTGGTGACTTTGTAGGGCTGTGGTAAAGACCAAGCCAGGAGATCCATGGCAAGCTTGGAGAATTGAAGCACACAATGAAAAGTGGCAGTGATGGATGAGGGGGCCTCATCGGATGGGCCAGATACTCAGACTTCACATGCTGATGGCTATCAGAGGAGCGGGAGTAGACCAAACAAGTGTTTCTGCACATTTCCCAGGGTGGCCACGTGGGGCAGGGGATAGGGAGCATGGGTCGGGTTGGGAAAAGGGAAAGAAACAGCCCATATATGTGTGGAAGGAAGGACACACACTTCACCAGAGGCCCAAGTCCTGGAAGTCCCTCAGAGCTCGGTGACGGTAAGACTGTTGGAAGGACCAGATGAGACAGTAAGAGAAGAGTGGTGGCCCCACAGCAACTGTTAAACCATACTGAGGCACCTGCAGCCAGGAGGACAGGGCCCTGTTGGGCTTCTACCTGTGCCATGCCTCTGGGATAAGAGGGCTCAGGCCTGGCAGCGAGGGAGCTCTGGGGTAGAAGAGGCTAATGCCCTCCCATACATTCAAGCAGCTTCTGCATCCTCCTCTTGGGCTCATGTGAGCAGTGCCTGGAAGACAGCAATGACGGGGTCCTCATGAGTAGTCACCACCAGCACGCTGCGAAACTTGTCGAAGAGCATAAGCAGCTGGGAGCGCCGTGTGTTCTCATTGTACATGATCTCTTCCAGGTGGTGGCGGCCTCGGAAGTAGTGAAGGAGCCTGGGGAGAGAGGGTGGCCTGAGCCTAACCTGACGCCAGCCCCCAAAGGCCTCTAACAACATCATGGACCCCATGCCCACCAGTCCCCAGACCAGTGGTGGGCCTGAAGTGAGTCTATGAGGAGGCACAGCTGTTCAAACCCAGAGCCACCCAGGCCTGCATCCTGACGTTGGGAGGCGGCCGACAGAGGGCTTGCTTTTTCCATGCTGTCATGGCACTGAGTCTGTTCACTGCTCCAGTGGCTGTCTGCAGCTGAGGTGGCACAAAAGAGGCCTGGACCAGCAGCTTGGAAGAGCTGCAGATGGTTCTCTCAAGGGTCTGAAGTAGATGCTGACAACCTCACCTCTCGCAGATAACCATGTACCCAGTGGACCCAAGTCAAAGTGGTGGTGACAGACTATCAGGTCACTCTGATGCAGGGATCCTAGACACCCTCCCACCCTGGGATAAGAATTCTGAGTAAATCCCTGCCAAGCCCAATGTGGGTAAGAACTTGCTGCTGCCTCTCAACCAGTGACAAGGAGGAAACTCCCAAAGGTAGAAGCACCAGGTCTACAGCCCAGAGTCCTGGCAACAGCCCACAGGCCCCACACATGAGTAAGTGGTAGTGCTCGCCTTTGTACAAACAGGTACCAGGAGGGCTGGGGATTTAGCTCAGTGGTTCCGCCGCCTGCCTTGCAAGTCCAAGGACCCGAGTTCAATCCCCGGTACCAGAAACAAAATAAAACAAAAAACAGATACCAAGAGGGCACCCCTGAGCACATGAGATACCTTCTCACTGTGACCACCAGCTGTGGTCAGTGCATTTGCACATGTGGTGCTGTCAAGTGTGCCCCCTTCTACTTTCTGCCTTGATTCTAGAATTGGCCCCCACCTGGCAAACATACGGAGGTCCTCAGGGTTCTGGGCAGCAGGCACGCTGAGGATGGCTGCCCGCTCATGCTCCGACAAGCTGGCCAGCAGGTTCTCTGTCATCCTCTTGTTCAGTGGCGAGTCCCCACTAGGGAGAAGCTCTGCACTGGAGTTGTCCATGCTGGGGCTAGTAAGCGTCATGTCGTCACTGCTGGCTATGGGTAGGCAATGGTCAAGGTGGACTCCAGAATGCTAAGGGGTGTTGTAGCAAGGGCAGAGCCAGCAGCCAGCCCACCAGGACACTGCTACAAGGGGTCTTCCTGGAGCCCCAGCTGTACCATCTGTCCCCACCCAGGGTATATCACCCCATCACTGCTACCCCATCCCTTGGATCTGTCACATGCCTTCTAGTGGCTGACCAGGGATGCAGCCTTAGACAAAAAGGGCATGTGGAATCCTGCCCCATTACCCACACAGAGGATGGAACATCCTGCAGGGTGCTCACATGAAGCCTGAAGCTAGAGGAGCACTTCCAAAGCCTTCAGCCCCTTGCCTTGCTCACACCTAGGACTGGGGAACAGGCTGCTGCCTTTGGGGGTACACCATGGCCACAACAGTTCCTCCCACAAGTGACCAGGACAGACAGGGCTCCTCATGGGCCCTCAGGCACAGAGGTTCCAATTGTCCTCATGGTGATGGTATGAAATCCTTCTCTGACCTCAGGCTGGGGCAGGAGGTTCCAGTAGGGATGTGGTGTGCTATGGGCTGCTCCTGATTCCATCAAATCCCTGATAGAATACCTCAGGAGCAGAGTTGCTTCCTTCTCAGAACCATGGTGTTTATATACATGTACCAACTCCCCATGGTGAATGTAATCATTATGTATTGCAAATATGTGTTAATAAAAATAAATAAATAAGCCTTATAGGTGCCTCACAACTGGCAGGAAGGGCAAAAAAAAAAACAAACCAACAAAAAAAACCCATGGTGGTCCAGAGAGAGAGGTCTCCACAGCGGACATTTGGACAGGTATGTGTATGTGGACACACGGTGTATGTACCCATGTGAAGGCACCTCTGTCACTCCAACAGTGCCCATGTCAGGCTTTCTGGCTGCCACCCCCAGTGTCTCCCCAAACTGCCAGAGATATGCTAGGAGTGGGATCCTACTTGGGGAGCCAAAGCTTAGGGCGTTGGGTGTGCTGAGACTTCGGCTGCCAACTCGGGCAGTAAAGGGGACATCATCCTCCCGTAGGCGGGGCTCTTCTTCACTAGGTGAGGCCATCAGGCAGACGTAGGTGTGCAGCTGGATGAGGAGCCGTCGCTGCAGCATCCATACCACCATCTGAATGAGCTGGGTCTGCAGGCAGGAAGCATGAGGCAGTGAGTGAGGCTGGCTTCTCAGCCCAGGCCCAAACCCGTTCCAGAGGATGAGGGAGCCACGACCCTAGACAGCTCCAACACAGTCTCTGCTGCTAGGCAGGAATGCCTCTTCAGAAAAGAAGCCTCTAGATGCTAGCTGGCTCTGCAAGGCCAGGAGAATTCCCAGATCATACACACCTTGGTTGCTCCAGAGTCTGATGGAGGAGTAAGACCTGGGGCATGGAAGCCCCTGTGCACTCCTTTTTCTAAGCTGACTTCCCCTAAAGCTGCCCACATTCTGCATCTCTTCCCTTCAGCCAACTGGGCTTGCTGCTGGACCTAGCTTCCAGTCCACTGCCAGGCAAGTCCATACACTGTTCAGAAACAAGCTGTGGGCAGCTGCCCTGTGAACAGCAACTTGGATTTACCTGAAAGTCTACTCTAGGCACACAGGTGGTTCTGAAGGAAGCTGGGAAAGGGGATCCCCTGCTTGAGTTGCAGCTATGCCCTTCCTCATTATTAGGCACCCCAAGGCCAGGATCTCTATGTCTCTGGGTTAGCAGGTTGGGCAGCAGAACCTTGTGCCTGGTGGACCCTCAGCACCAGAGACTGGTACCTCCCAGACATAGTACCTTCATGACATACGAAACAAGGTGGGTGCAGAGGGCATCAGGGTTATCTTTGGGAGGGTCCACAAGGAGCTGCTAACCAGGGTCACCTCCTGGGAGGGGCTGGGTTAATTGGGGGGAGGAGTGGGGGATATACATACTAACTGTGGTCAAAACCAAATAAAACTTAAAAGACTGCAAAATAACTCAACAACATAAAATTAAGAAATAAAGCAAGGACCTGGATACCATGGTGTACACCTGAAATCTCACTTCCTCAGGAGAAGGAGGCAGGAGGATCACAAGCTCAAGGTCAGCCTGTCTCAAAAATTAAAAAAATTTAGCCAGGCATGGTGGCATACACCTGTAATCCTAGCACTCTAGGAAGGTGACACAGGAGGATTACAAATTTGAGCCCAGCCTGAACTATATAACAAGAACCTATCTCAAAAAAACAACAAAACAGTCTGGTGTGGTGGTGCACACCTGTAATTCCAGCACTCAGGAGGCTAAAGTAGGAGGATCACCATGAGTTTGAGACCAGCCTGGGGTATATAGTGAGTTCAAGATCAGCCTGAACCACACAGTGAGACCCTGTCTCAAAAAATGAAACAACAAAACAAAACAGGCCGGGGATTTAGCTCAGTGGTTCCGCCACCTGCCTAGCAAGCACAAGGATCTGAGTTCGATCTCTGGTACAAAAAAAATAAAATAAAAAATGAAACAACAAAACAAAACAAAGGGCTGGGATATATCTCAGTTTAGAGTGTTTGCCTAGCACGTGTGAGGTCATGAGTTCAATCCCCAGTACCACAATAAAGAAAACAAGGTGCTGCATAAATACTAGATAGCATGTCCTTCGACCTGGTAGAACCTAATCTGGCTCTATCCAGCCCTTGATAAGGTTGGAGGCTGCTGATCAGGCATGCCCTGGAAAACCCATCCCATTATGCAGACCACTAGGAAGCTTTACTGAGATGGGAGCACCACCACACCCTCCCCCATACTGCCCAGGCGGGTGCAGATGCAAAGTGTATCTTATTCAGTTGGCATGGTTCCTGGAAACTAAGGGCTCTATAAAAGATGACATTTAGAATTCTGTCACACTCAGCATCTAAATGAGCTGAAAAACCAGCATCTTATTTTCATTCACAACTTGAGAAGGGAAAGGGTTTGATTTTAAGGACTGACTTTGCCCAGTACATCTGGCACTTAGTAAGATAAATGCTTTGGTTTTGGAGACAAAGCCCTGAGAACATCCAGCCTGTCTCCTACACTTGGTCCTATCGTCTGGCCCTGCCTGAGTTTCCCTCACCCAGTCTAGGCTCTCAGTGGAGGGCTGGGGCAAAGCCTGCAGCTTCTCTATCATCATCTCAACAGGAGGCTGTGAAAAGTGACACCTTGTGGCCCATAGGGGAAGCCACCAACAGCAAATTCATTCTCTACACCTGCAGGACACTGTCAAACCTACCCCCAACCTGCCTGTCCCAGGTCATTGGGTAGGTGCTGACCCAGGCTGATCCGATGTTTGTCTTCTTGGATGAGGAGACTTTAGTCCCCAGTAACTCCAGAATACACAAACACTGTGGCCTCTGAATGCCCAGGAGAGGGGGTAGGAGTCAAGCCCTCTTGGAGGGCAGATCCCAGGCTGGGTAGAAATTGCCTTTCTATCCTCCACCTGTGGGAAACCCGTAGGCCTAGAACAGAATTCTGTCAGCCCAGAAAAGGGCAGCACTCTCCCACCAAGCTTACAGCCAAAATGGGCTCTGTGGATGTGAACGAGTACATCAGCAATAGGTTACTAACCAGCAGCTCGCTCCTGGGTTACCTGCCAGGTACACAGCACCTGCACAGCAAGTTCCCCAAAATGAAGGCAAAGCGGGAGGCAGTGCTGAAGATCCTTGGCTCATGGATGGATGGCCAGGCAGTTGGTACCCAGTCCAGCTCGCACACCAGATGCCAGGCTCCTGGGGCCTCTGCAACTCACCTCCTGAACAGGGGGGGCCAAAGGGTTCCTAAACTCTGACAACGAAACGGGCAAGGAGAACTTGGCAAGGATGGATGGCAGGTCATGGGACGGAAACTGGCGGGAGAACTGCTCAGCCAGCGGGGAGTACCTGGGGAGAACGAGATGGTGATCAGCCAGGGACTGGCTAGGGACTGCCAAATAGTGGTGAGCATAGCAGGCCCAAGGCAGCACCCTTACAACAGGCCCTCAGTGGGCAGCAGAGAATCGAAGCACAGTGGGTGGGCCACAATGGTGTAAGGAGGACAGAACGGTGAATGACAAAGCAGAGCACGATAGATGTTCAGGTGGACAGAGCCCAGGTACTTTTCCTTGAGGGGTGGCAGGAGCCAGTGCATGGGTCAGCCAGAATCTCTCTCTGATCTCAGACAGGAGGAGGTCCCCTGACACAGGCAGGGCTACTCAGCACTGAGCCAGATCAGAATTGGGACATGGACACAGCCGAAGCCAGCCATTAGGTTGAAATGAGAGCCTGGTCTCAGGGGCCCCCAGAGCCTCTGGTGCCTGGCCAACCTGGGGCACCACCTGGTAGGCCCTGCTAGCTCACCCTTCCCTACTCTGGGCTCCCACCTTGGCCACCAGTGGTACTCACAAACACACGCTGGCATTGGGAGACAGCACGTAGACATTGTTTTCACACAGCGGGTAGATTATGACAGCCTTGCCCCAGTATACCAGGTGAGCTGCAAGCTGGAAAACCTGCAAGGCAAGGGAGTTGGAAGGACTGAGCCTGGGAAGCTGTGGCTTCTCTGCCCTGGAAAGTGGCCCAAAGCTCACACAGCACAGACCTTGTGGCTGTGGCTCCCTAGGCTTTCTTCCCTGATGTGGGGTAGGACCTTACAATCCTCCCACCAGCATGCTGGACAGAGCTAGTGCAGTGTTTCCTGCCTGTGCTCAGAACACAGTCTTTTCACCACTATGCTCTGTGCTGTTTGATACCATCATTTCCCTGCCAGGGTCCTGTGCTCTGTTGGCTCCTTCTTTGTTTTTGTTTTTTAAGACAGGGTCTCATTCTGTAGTTCAGACTTGCCTTGAACTCACTATGAATGCCAGGCTGGCCTTGAACTTGCAGTGATTATTCTGCCTTGGCTTTCCGAGGGCTGGGACTATAGGTGTATGCCACAATGCCTAGCTTGTTTGGCTCCTTCTGAGGAACGGCGCTGTCAAGCTCAGACAGTAAGCCATAAGCAGGGTAGACTGAGCTGGGCAAGGGGCTTGGCTAGATGTCCCAGCAGAGGCACACCCCTCTCACATTCACCAGGACCTCAGCATGGCCTCTCCCAAGAAATGTACCACCCTTGCACACCCAAAGGCCCCACATTCGTCCCTG
Organism: Heterocephalus glaber; assembly: GCF_053883595.1. Lineage (NCBI taxonomy): Eukaryota > Metazoa > Chordata > Mammalia > Rodentia > Bathyergidae > Heterocephalus > Heterocephalus glaber. The sequence continues at coordinate 2,312,926 of NW_028258467.1, read as the reverse complement.
TGTTCCCACCTTTCCCTAGAGAACACCACACCATCCTGCTTCCCTGGGCCCTTGGCTGCCATGAGACACAGACAAAGATGCCAGAAATCCTCTCCAGGAGAAACCTCAGAGCACTCCCAGCTCATGTGGGAAGCAAAGTCTTGACAGCACAGCACTGCAGTCCTTCACAAGGTATGTGAAGTCCCAAGCAGCTGGCTTTTCTGCCTGTGTCACCCACTCTTATCTTCTCAACAGGTCAGCCTCCACCGTGGTGAGTCACCCTGCCTGGCCACAGTGCCTGCAATGCTGCTGAGGATGTGTTTATTTTCTCAGCAAACGGGACCCCACTGGCACCATCAACTCAAACACTGAGGAAATAAACATTAGGGAAGGCCCCATCACTGCCCTTCTTTTCTGTCAGTCCACTGGTCAGATATGAGCTCTCAAGCAAAGACAGACCCACTTTCTCTATCCCAGCCACCAGCTGGCTTAGTGGTCTTCAACCCTCAGGTCTCTCTGGCCCCCTAACATGTTCTCCACAAGGCAGCTGGAGCACCATTCTAGACGGTACAAGTCCAAAATCAGTATCACAAGGCCAGATGTAAAGTGCTAGCAAAGCTATGTTCCTGAAGCTCTAGGAGAGAATTTGCTCATACCTCTCCCAGCTGGTGGCATTCCTTGGCTTGCAAGCCACATCACTCCAGTCTCTGCCTCTGTCACATCGCTTCCTTCTCTTCTGTAGTCAAATCTCCCTCTGCCTCTCTCTTAAAAGAATTCTTGTAAAAACATTTAAGGCTCACCAATATAATCTTCCCATCTCAAGATCCCTGACTTCTTAATATCTGCAAAGTCCTACATGAGGCCACATCCATAGGTCCTCGGGATTAGGTTGTAGTTGTCTGTGGAGGCTATCATTCAGCTGGCATGTGTTTCACTGGGCATGATGGCACATCCTTAAAGTCCTAACTACTTGGAAGGGTGAGATAAGGAGGATCACTTGAGCCCAGGAGTTCAAGGCCAGGCTGAGCAACATAGTAAGACTGGGTCTCAAAAAGTAAACATGAAAAATAATGAAAAAAGAAAAGAAAACAAAAAGAATGTATGGACATACATAAGAATCTGGAAGATCTATAGTGGTTACCTCTGGGAAATGAGATTGTATGGACTTTGTAATTTGTGCAATATTTGAATTTCCATAAGTATTTTTTTGAGACAGAGTCTTACTGTATATTCTAGGTTGGCCTTGAACTCACTATGTAGTCTAGGCTGGCCTTGAACTTGCATTGATTCTCTGGCCTCAGCCTCCTGAGTGCTGGGATTACAGGCATGTACCACCACACCCGGTTTTTTTGTTTGGTTTTTTTTTTTTTTTTTGATACTGGGGTTGAACTGAGGGCCTTGTACCTGCTAGGCAAGCACTACACCACTGAGCTGCATCCCTAGTCCTTTTTTTTTTTTGGTACTGGGGATCGAACTCAGGTCCTTGGCTTTTGAGGCAGGCGGCAGAACTACTGAGCTAAATCCCTGGCCCCCTGGTCCTTTTTTATTTTGAGAGAGAGGGTCTCACCAAGTTGCCCAGTCGGGCCTCAAGCTTGCAATCCTTGTGTCTCAGCTCTCCAGTAGCTGCGATTACAGGCACGTACCACCATGCCTGGCAATTATTTTATCATGACAAAAATTTTTTTGATCCTCTTTGGCGTGAGATGGATGGAACATGAGTGATTTTAAATCATCTTGTGACACTTACACCTGAGGTAGCTGCTCCCCACAGGGCCAGCACTACTTGAGGCCACTGCTCCCCATGCAACATCTACAGGAAACAGCACTCCCAGAGGTTGGCAGGGTAAGCCACAAGGGCTGAGCCCCAGAGGACTTCCACATAGCCATATCAGCAGCAAACCCTGATTGGCACCAGTCCAGCAGGGAGGGGTACAGAAGGAAACAACATCAAACTGCTTCCCCCGCCCCAGCCCAGGCAAGGCAGGAAAGTGAAGGGAACATCAAAGGGGGACATCAAAGCTTTGTCCAAGGGACTCTGACAGCAGGGTGAAACACAACCAGGACAGACCCATCAGCCAGCCTCAGTCAAGAGTGGCCAGATCTAGGCCGGGGATTTAGCTCAGTGGTTTCGTCACCTGCTGCACAAGTGTAAGGACCGGAGTTCAATCCCTGGTACAAAAAAAGAAAAAAAAGAGTGGCCAGATCCTTTCAAAGCTTAAAATAGGACACATAAACACTCACACTTATCTACCACGTAGCCAGTACTTGTTAGAACAGAGGCCATGATCCCTCATTCTGCAGGTGTATTTAAAGTTCTGTGTCCTGTGGTACAAAGCAGAATGTGCTCACTACTGGGTCCTGTCCAGCTCCAGCCCAGGAGACCAGACTGAACTACCAAAGTTGGAATTCGCCAAATACCCTTACAGAGCAGACAAAGGGTCTGGGTAAAGAAGATGAAAGAATTCATTCTGAACAAGAAAATAAAAAAACCAGCTTGGAAAATATAGCCTGAGTGTCAGTCAGGCCTAAGAAGTAAAGTCCACCAGCAAAGCCAACACCTTCGCTAGACAAACCTTCCCCAGGAAGCTCAGCTGGAGGGGCTTAAGCAGGCCTGCCTCAGGTCAGTGCTGCTCCTCCTCAGCCACTTGAGAAGGCAGCCACAACCTAGGCCTTTAAGGAAACTTGGTTTGCGGGCAGGCCTCTTCTGCCCCCAGGTGGCCAAGTGGCACACATCACTACCAGATCCTGAGTCTCAGCTACCCAAAGATATCTATCTAACCCTAACCCTGGTCCTACCTTCAGGCTGTCACTTGGATGGCACCCACAGTTCTAGCCAAGGTTGCCCAATTAGCAGCCTGGGTCCTTTGCCACCACACAACATCAAATAGATCCATGGCCAAAGGACAGCTCACAAGCCCATGGCTCATAAGAAGGTGGCTACTTATACCAAGAACAGCATCTAGTGTATGTGCAGCACATGGTAGGGTGAGGCTACCAGTTCAGTCCTGGCTCAGGTTCAGGATCCATGTAAACTTCCAGCTCTCATTTCCCACAGGCTTGCTCATGTGCCACTGTGAGATTCCCATGAGCTGGCTGATATCCTCCATGCTCCTCCTCCCTCTCCCATAACACCTCAGCCCTGGTGTTCTATCCTTTAGACCTCTACCCAATGCAGCAGGTACCTCCCTCCTTTCTCCCACATCTTATCTTGCCTCACCCGCCCCCCTTCTCTTGAGACAGGCAGTCCCATAGCTACCTCACAAAGCCAGCTCTGCACCCAGGTCTGACTTAGATGCTAAAATCTCAAGCCATGCTAGGAACCACCTAGGTCCATGGCAGCCTGTACAGTAGCTCTCAACTGGACAGAGACCCTGGGAATGTGGCATAGCTGGCAGTCTGCTTTTCTGAGCCTCCCACCTTTACTCAGGGGCTGCCTGCTATGGATGCACCCAGGGGCCAATCCCTTCTACTCATCCAGGTTCCCAAGGCCCTACCTGCAGCAAGGCCAGGTCAGCATCCTGGGCTAGCTGCTGCAGGTTCTTCACAGCAGATGTGGTCTTGATCACCCGCACCAGCGCTGGGGAACAGTCGACAGGCAGCTCACTCAGCAGGGACTTCTCATCATTGAGCAACAGCAGAGCATGATATGGGCTAAGGAACAGAGTCACAGGTCATCAGGACATGCAGAATTTCAGGGCACCTTACACCAAGTATGTTCCTTCTCTTTTTGGGGGTGGGGGGGTTGTTTTTTGGAACCAGAGATTGAACTCATGACCTTGCGCTGATGAGGCAGGCGCAGTGTCACTGAGCTAAATCCCCAGCTCACCACGTATGTTCCTAGAACATATCAAGGCACAGCTGGGGCCCACAGGCACTGAACTGTGGAGAAGAGAGACTAAGGTAGGAATCAGAGGAAAAGCAGGTAGTGTCCAAGGGCATTTATACAATTTGCACAGATTATTGTTACCCTTCAAAGAAAACAAATTAGCACAAAACTGGGAGGTCTTGAACACCTCACTACATATCCCATCTATGGCTTTGCCCAGCACACATTTGCAGATTAAAGAAATAAATGAATCTTTCCTAAGGAAATAGTCCCAAACAAGGGGATAGCAAAATCCTCTCCACAGATTATAAATAGAATTACATAAAAATTTGCTTAGCAAAGACCCTGGGAAGGAAGGCATCTGAGTTGGAGCACAGATAGGGGAGGGTAGGAGGACTAGACAGTATTGTGCTTTCTGTGTCCAGATTCCTTCCTTCTTTCCTTTTTTTTTTTGGATACTGATGATAGAACTCAGGGCCTTCACACAATGACCTACATATATTTTAAGGGAAATTTTTTTTTTGGTACTGGGGATCGAACTCGGGTCCTTGTGCTTGCAAGGCAGGCAGCAGAACCACTGAGCTAAATCCCCGGCCCAAGCTACATATATTTTGAGACAGTCTCAGTAAATTACTAATTGCAATCCTCCTGCTTCAGTCCCCCAGAGGGCTGGGATTATAGGCATGCATCACTATGCCTGACAATTTTTCTTTTTTTGCAGCACTGGAGATCACATCATGATAGGCAAGTGTTCTAGTGCTAAGCTAGATTTCCAGGCCCAGATTTCTTTGTGTTTTTTTTCTTGTTTAAATTTATTTTTTATTGGTACATTTTATATACACATGATGATCATATTTATCCTAGGGTTATCCTAGGGAATTTGCACTTGTATATGATATAATCTTGCTTCTTCTTCTTTTTTTTTTTTTTGGTACCAGGGATCAAACTCCGGTCCTTGCTTGCAGGGCAGGTGGAGAAAACACTGAGCTAAATCCCTGGCCCTCCTGCTGCTTCTTTTTTTCCCATTCCCATTCCTTCCCTTCGATCCCTCTTGAGGGTTTCCTTTGAAGACAGATTTGTTTCTTTAAAAAAAAATTAAAGCCACTTCTCTTTCTAAGAAAACACTGGTACCTCCACCCCTCAACTCCCAGTCTTGGCTTGGTGGCGGTTGTTGGAGTGAGACCTCCAGGACAGCAGGCAGCGATGCGGACACTGCTCACACATTCCCCAACACCCTTTCTCTCAGCAATGGCAGGTGATGATACCTTTTCTTTGGTTTTTTTGCTTTGTTTTGTTTTGTTTTTTGGTACTGGAGATCAAACTCGGGACCTTGTGATTGCCAGGCAGGCACTGGAACCACTGAGCTAAATCCCCAGCTCTTTTCTTTGTTTTTTGAGACAGGGTCTCACTATGTAGTTCAGGCTGACCTTGAATTCACTATGTAGTTGAAGCTGGACTTGAACCTGCAGTGATCCTCCTGCCTCAGCCTCCTGAGCACTAGGATTATAGGCTTGCACCACAACACCTGGCTAAGACACCAGTTAAATTACAAAACTGAGATCCCATGATTTCTGACTCAAGTACGCAGGATCATGGGGTAGAAAGCACTATGAAGATAAATCCCCCAAAGGCCATGCTTCTCCCCTTGCTCAGCCACACAACCTTCCCAGCAGGCTACTCTGCTCAGGCCCGAGGGAAGGACTTTGGCAGGAAGCCCCACTCACCCAAGTGGTGCTGGGAGGGCTCAGGGGAAACCTGGAATGGGTGATTTCGAGACAGAAGTGGATAGAAAAATCATATGTTTTTCCTAATAACTGGCTTCTACCTGTCAGCTTTTGTGGCAGAAAGAGGCAAAGAGAACTTTTGGAATAAAAATAATTGGTAAAGCTCAGCAGCTACTGTACTTGCAGGGAGTGTGCAGGTGGGCTGGTTCTCACCGGATGGCTTTCAGGCTCCGTTCAATGGCCTCGGGAGGGATCAGGCTTGAGGAGGCATAGTGGATCTTGTGGGGCAAGCAGAAGCTCACTTCTAGCCAGCTGTTGATGTGAAGTCGCACCACACCAGATGTACACAGGCTGCAGAGAGTGGGCATCATTACCAGTTCACACAGGAATTTTCTAAACACATGCATGGATCACAACACCCCACTCAAAAGTGCTGCTCCCAGTACCATGCCCTGTTGGTTGGAGGAAACTTCAGGTGGAAACCTCATAGGATCTCAGTATACTTATTATATTAGGAATATACACACACATATGCATTTCTGGTTAGCCCTGAATACATACTCCAAACACCCTGCCAGAGCTCAGGGGAAGCATCTTCTATCTATTCTAGAGGCTCAATGCTGCAGAGGCATCTAATCAGGCCTTCTGCTAGCCCAGGCTTCTGGCAGACAACTAGCACCCAGAGTATGTCCTCCCTGAGAAGGGAGCTGCTCTGCACACCTGATATAGCTCTGCACATCTGATACAGGTCCAGTCACCAATTGGAAGCCAGGCAGAGTATGGCCCGTCTCCAAAGAGGAGGTGTGTGGGCCGGGGATTTAGCTCAGTGGTTTCGCTGTCTGCTGCGCAAGTGCAAGGACCTGAGTTCCATCCCCAGTACCAAAAAAACAAAAAAAACCAAAGAGGAGGTGTGTGTGGTCAAGTTCCCTAGACCATTCTAGTGGTGAGAAGTAAAAACTGCCGAACTTCCTCTACCTTGCAAGTTTCAGCAGCACCCCATGTGTAATGCATGTCGATACCAAGCTGTAGATACACAGGTGACTGTCTAACCTAGCCCTGATACCCCCGCCCCCACCATCACACTAAACCTTTTGCTCCAAGATCTTTCAATGACACCAATTCAGTTCCTTCAGGCTCCAAACCACACTCAGGCCAAACACAACATTGTCCCTGACTCCTTGTTTATCAGCAAATTCTATCTGCTCCATCTGTAGGGATGTCCAGAATCCAGATCTTTTCAAACTGTCCAGAGCACCAGCCCCCAAAGATGCCCCTCCAGTCACCCTCCTCACAGCCCCACAGTTCCCATCCAAGGCCCTGCAATACAGAGCCCAATGTGATCTTCCCATGTTTTTCTGACCTCATTTCCTGCCCCATCACTCAGATCTAGCCATTCTCAGCACCCTGGCACTTGCTCTCAGCCATGAACTCTCTTCCTAGATGCCCCAGAGCGCCTTCATTCCTTCAATCTCAAGTGCCACTTTCTCAGTGAGGCATCCCTTGACCCCAGGCCCCATCAGTACTCTGACCCTTCTACCTGCACTCTTACCCTGGTCCCTGCATCATGGAATGCTGTCTGCTGTCTAATGCTGTCTCCCTGACCACAACACATTCATGAGGAGAGGGTTGTGGGTTCTGTTCCCTGCTCACTGCACCCTTGGTCAAGTGTTGGGCATGTGGTAGCATGAAAAACATGGCATGAGTGGAGAAAGGAAAGGGGCCCAAGAAGCAAGCTGGACTCCTGGGTGCACTGTCTTGCCCAGGGACTCTTATCTCTGAGGACAGGCTCCTGTGTGGCTCTGCCAGGAGTCCCTGAGGAACCACACCCAGGAGGAGGGAGGGTATCATGGGGGAGCCAGCCCCTTTCATGGCTCAGCCACATAGTCCCTGTGCTAAGTGCCAATAGTACTTGGTGAGTGACATGAAGGAACTGCAAATGCTCAAGCAAAGCCCCTGCAGCTAGTCCTCAGTGTGCCTCCAGGACTTCAGGCTTTGGTGGTAGCATGTGAGACCTGGCCTGAGGAAATTCCTGTGCTCCCTGAGGCCTGCCCAACTCAGCCAGGTTGGAAAAGCCAGGGAGGCACGCACCCTCCTTCAGCCTGGGTAGGGAATGCTCCATAAGGCCTCCTGGTGACAACTCAGTTCTTAAACAAGAGCAAAGTACGTATCAGTTCTTCTCCAAGCTGCCAAATTTCTACCACGCCTCCCCCATCATGTTTCCTCAGTTTGCTACCCACCATCCAGGACAGCAGCCAAGAAGTGCTTTTCCCATCACCCTTGACCCCAACTCTGCTATTCTCGGCTCCCAGACACCCACATTCAGCTACGTGTGGCGTAGGCTAGCAGCTCCAGGATCTTTGGCAAGGAGCTCTGCCTGCCCCAGGTCAGAAGGTACAAACAGCTCCTCATCTCTCTCCCAGACACACAAATGCCAGGCACTGAAAGGTGGCCAGTGGGGAGCCAGCACACAGTCCTCCCTCCTGGCACCCACAAACCATCCTTACAACCGGCTCCCTAAAGCCTAAAACCACAGACCAATAGCCCAAGCTTCTCTTAGGTCCTCTGGAGGACTAGCAGTGGTGGCAGCCAGCAGTTTAAAATACAAAAACAAGTCTTTATTCCCTCAAGCAGGGAACAGGCAAGGGGAAAGAAAACACAGAACACATCTGTGACCCCAACGACCCCAGCATCCCTGCCAACACCAACCATCTGGTTACTGCAAAGTGACCCACGACTGCCCAACCCCCTTGGTATTCTTTGCTGGGGCATCTGAAAACTCATGCTGTTTTTCTTAGGGCCTCAGCACCACCAAGGAAGGGTGCAGGGCAGGGGGTGGAGGGTGGGGATGGTTGAGTCTGGAGGGTGAAGATGGCCCAGTCCTTCAGGAAGGAACAAATGAGAGGGTTTGGTAAGTGTCAAGATGGGTTCCCAGAGGACAGCACTACTCTTGGTTTCTTTCAAACATGCCTGAGTATGCAAAAGACCTGTACTCTTCTTTGGCCAGGATTTTTGCTAAGTAGAAAGCTCATATCAAACCCTGAGAAACAGCTGGGCTCTTAAAGATTCAAAGATTGCACCATGAGAGATTTGTCCAGGGAACCAGGTTAGTTGCTCTACTTGACTGAGCAACAACTAAGATCTCAGTATCCACATATGAAATGGAAGAGGAACAAGGGAAAGAAGGTCCAATGTGCTGTGCTATAGCTGTCTCCATGGAAACCACTGGGTAGACTCTTCTCCTTTACATATGGTCAGAAAGGCAAGTCAACTGAAAATAAAAGGTCCTTCTATTTTTTTTATAGTTTATTTTATTTTATTTCTACTTGTTGGTCCTTCTGTTTTTGAACTGTCCTGTTTATGGTATAGCTTAAGGTAGCTGCTAGAACACAGAACTGAAATTAAACACATGACTCTTACCATTTCAAACACAGCTGTTTCTGCTCTGCCAGGGAGCTCAGCAATGCTACATGTAGGAGACTGACTGAAAGGTACTGAGGCTCCCAGCATTGTTTCAGACCCCACTCTGCTACTCCCAGCTCCCAGTCGGGTAGAGAGGCCAAGATACTCACATTCAGCCAAGTGTATGGCTATGTCTGATGCTAATGCTGTGTCCCTGACGACAACAGACTCTTGAAGAGGGGCTCTGTGAGGGGCTTCCACTCAGAAGCACTGGCAAAGACATACAATGATAAACTGTATGGGACACATGAAACTGCAAAGAGTTACAGGAAAAGGCACAAGCAGAGGGTAGAGGCATCTGCGTAAGAGTAGGGGGATTGGGAAAGATCTCATGGAAAGCCAGAAACTACTGCCAGCTATGGTGAAAGGGAAACCAGGGGACATTAGGGCCTCTGTAGCATCTGCCAAGCTCAGACATGTCTGCTATTCTTACATCAGCTGACTCCAGATCTCCTGACCATGGTCTGTTTCATACAACAGTACAGGGGAAATACACCCACGTTGGTTTCCATGTGGACTTTACTTCACTCTCCCAAGCACCTACTCACCTGCCAGCCTTTTACCTCTGAACACTATGCACTAAGGATGGTGCCTCTTTATGAACTAACCAAGCTCTAAGCTCTGTAGTGTGAAGGCACTGAGGGCCACCACCAGGAGCACCCTGAGGAACATCTATAGGCCTGGTACACCAGGAGGAAAGCTGCACTAGGAATGTGCCTGCCTGACCTCCAGCCTGCAGCTTTGGAAGAAGCCCATAAATTCCTCACAGCAAGAGGGTAAGCCAAAAACCACACAAACTCTTTCAAGAAGAGGGAAGAAAAAGGTTTGGCTCTATTTTTTAAAGTCTGCAGTTTTAAAACTCTGGGATTTGGGCCCTACTTTCCTGTAGTTTATATTTCTATTTTCAGAGTGGTTAATGGTTTAGTCTGAAAACAACTCTATAGGAAAATGCTGTCCCCCAGGCTTATCCACACCTCATGCAGCCAGGAGAGCCCAGCCCAGTCTGTAACAGGAGATAGATGCTCCTGCCAGAGTCCAGTGTCCTGATGCAATGACTATGCAGAGGGGACACACTCTTATCTTTCACACTCAAGATGTACTGTATACATGCTTATCCAATTCCCCTCACATTTCAGCATCTGAGAAAGAAAGCCAACTCCCAACTTTCAGCTAATAACTGAATGTTTGCTTTTTGGTCTTATTCTAGTCATGCTCTCCCCACCCTAGGACAGAGTCATGTAATACTGTCCCACACACTCTGCATCATCTGGTCCCACACAAGGGCTGAGCTCTCTACTACATGTGGTGGGATGCTACATGACCCAAATGATATCAGTGGGCTACAAAGGGCTTACCTTGAAATTCTGATCAGACCTTTATATCTAGATGCATTTTTGGAAATAGGGACTGTAGCTTTCAGCAGAATACTTGCAGTGCCATCACAGGCTCAAGACTGCTCTGAACAGTGAGCAGTATAAGACTCCATACTGAGCACCACCTGTCTAGCCACACCCTGGGCAGTATTTTCCAACCTCTGAGCTTGCCAGACCTGACTGCAGGCCGTTAACTGAGAACCATTCAATAAACTAATTCTTCACCCCATGGGATCTGTATCATTACTTCTACCATCACACATAGCACTGGACAAGCTATGCTCTTTCACATTCTGAATACAAGGGCTTTGTTGCAGAAAGTGAAGAGACACTTGTTTGATCCCCGGTACCAAAAAGAAAGTGAAGAGACGCATCTCTGCCCTCCTAGGGGATGCAGTTCAGTGGTCACATGAATGAGTGAGATGCTATCACTGAGGTCATAGAGCTCCACAGGGAGACACAGATGCTGGGACAGCTGGGGTAGCCTCCTGAGGGATTTACATTCCCAGCTTATGTTCACAGACACATAGGTCCCAGGGTACAGGGCTACCAGTCTACTTAGACACACTATAACCTTTGCTTATAATTAAAATAGCAAATCCAAAAAAATTCCTTTGAAGAGTTCCACTCTAATTTTTCTAATCTCATTAACTCTAATAGCTTCTGGTCTTTCAGTTCTGCTCTAAGAAAAGCTTTCCAGGGATCTGGCAGAAAGTCACTGTTGGAAGAAAGGGGCTATATTCTATGCTACCTTTCAACATCATGTACTTAAGGGTCCCCTTTTAGTGTGGACAGAGCAGGGCCTCAAGGCTAACCACAAACTTGGTGGGATGAGCATGGAAGTCCACATCCCAGAAGGCTCTTGGGTAGCTGCAAAGCTATGCTAGCATCAGGAGGGGGTGTGTACAGGGGAGGATGCCACCACCAGGACTTCTGCCAAAGAGGTACACCTCTCAGTATCCCTAGGGCAGGCTCCAGGACCCAGGACAGGCTGGGTGGGAGTCACTTAGAGAGAACACAATCCTAGACACTAACAAACAAGATCCCCAGGCAAGGAAAGAACACTAGAGAAAGCCTAGGCCCCTTTATCACCAAGAGTTTCAATACCTGTCCTCCTCTGAACTATGTAACTCACTAGGTGACCCTGGGTCACTTCAAGCTCTTAGAGGCTCCTCCACAGATTACAGAAGCAATCAACTGGACAAGGTCTTGATTCCTTCAAACTTTCCACCACAATCCAAACATAAGAAATCCCAGTCCATTCTTCCTTTAGAAATATAAAGTCACTGGCTTGCTTTTTCATTCCAGGTGAGCCTGACTTTTGCTTGCAGTCTAATTCTAGTTGAGGCATGCAGATTCCCACTCAGAATAAGGCAGCAAGGAAGGGATTTATGATACCAGCCAATTCAAGACAAGAAGTCAACAGTTCTCTCACTACGGAGAAAATGTCAATGAGACAATGTGAAGAACAAAGACATGGTCTGATTACAAGGACCACAAAGTTCTTGCTCTGGGGCAGGATCAAGGCTCTATGGAAAAGTCCTCCAGAACAGAAAGGACAGGAAACCAAAGCAGTCATTTGGCAAAGGCTGTTTCAGGCTACTGTGACATCTTCTAACACTTGGGAGGGCCACATCCAGAGGTTACCAAGAAACAAAGAACTACTAGTTCCAACTAGTATCAAAAAAAGACAAATCTCCCTCCTTGTTAAGGCACCTGTATTTCCCTGTAAAAGAAAAGAGAAAAAGAGACCTGAGCAGAGCACCCACAGAAATGAAAATACAGATAGTTCCAAGATGTGAAGTGATGCATAAATGCATTAAGATAACATAGGACCAAGATATCATTCTCCTATCTCTGTTAAAATTCAAATGTTCACCAAGACCCAGTGTTGGCAAAGCTAAGGGGAAAGGTTCTCATGAGTTGCTGGTAGGGATATAAATGAGGCACAAACCCCCAGAGGGAAACACATCAATATTACACATGGATTTTACCCACAGATAATGCTTTTAGAAATTTATCTTAGGGATACAGAGGTGCACACACAAATGTGTAAGTAGCTCATCTTATAGCAGCCAAAGGCTGCAACCAATTAAATGCCCAAGAGAGGGGGCTGGCTGACTGACTGAAAAAAAAAAAAGTCCTTATTTACCAATACACACCGTTGAATAGCAAAAGCAAAGGGCAGATAGTATGCTTACTGTGCTACTACTGTGTAAAAGGGAAAGCAAGTCTGTGTGCCTTCAGCCATCTGTGAGGGAGGACAGGTGACAGCTGCCTGCTGGGATGAGTCCTGCCAGGGTGCAACAGAAAACACACTTGACATGGATTTTCAAACTAAATGAATATGTGACCATTTCAAAACCTGCAGTTTTTTTTAAAAAAAAGGAATGAAAATTACCCAAAAACCATGTTTACAGTGATTATTGCCGTATGGAATTATAAATGACTTATTTTCTTTACTATCTTCTAAGCCTCCTGTCTACAATGAATATTGTCACTGAAACTAGAAAAAATAATCTTAATTTTTTAAAGGATCAATACAAAACTGTCACTGTTACACCACACTGAGCCACAGACACTAAAGCTCACCAACCACAGTTTTCAGGTCAAGCCCACCTTGAGGGGAATTCACAGAGGGGAGAAAATTCACTGGCAGGAAAAAAAGCCCCCAAAAGGCCTGGAAGGAGCACTCAGTAAACACACGGCCAAGGAAAAACGTGAGAAAGCAGGAGAGTGCAGAAAGAGAGACAAGGCATAGAAGGCAGAAGACACAGAAAGAGGCTCAAAGTCATAGGACAGTCAGAGGTACTGGCCCACATCTGTGCTAAGAAGAAAGGCCTACACCAGATGTGCCATCTGGCTGACAAAGTGGCCCCTTAGCTATAGGTGACAAGGGACCCCATGGATGGACATTGCAGGTGCAGGAGCAGGAAAAGCACAGGTCTAGGTGGGCTACCAGTGAGCAACCACCTCTAACTGCAGCTTCAGGGCCAGAAGGACGATCCAGCATCAGGACTCAAGGCCTCCCAACGCTGATCAGCAGAAAAATCTTTAAAAAGAAAAGGTCTTCTCTGCCAGTTCACATTTAATAGAGCTGGTGCTCAGCCACCAACATAATCAGATCAATGTGAGGTTTTCATGGTATCCCCAAGGCCTGCCAGCCTCCTATACTCAGTGCCCCAAATCCAAGCTCCCCCACAGCAGAGAATAGCACAGCAGCCCCAGCCCCATTTGCCACGTCTATTTCCTCATGGGTGAGGTAGAGGCGGTGACACCTAATGAAGAGGGGCCCAGAACCTGGCACTGTGTAATACCCAATAAATATCTCTGCATTTTATGGTTCGAAAATACTCAGGGGCTGGGGATTTAGCTCAGTGGTTCCACCACCTGCCTCGCAAGCGCAAGGTTCCAAGTTTGATCCCCAGTTAAAAAAAAAAAAAACCCCAAACCATCATTTCTCGAGCGGCCACACAGGTGTCCTTTTTCGGTCCTCTTTCACCTCAATCTCAGCAGCACCTGCACCTGCACATCAGCACACTAGAGTCCCCTGTTGGGATGCACCTCAGTCCAGGAGGCACAGGGAAGCTGACCCATGAAGAGGAGTTTCAACATGCAATGCCCACTTGTCTTACCTGTCGTAAGCTTCCTTGAGGTCTCTGGCCAGCTTGCATTTGGGCAGGATGTGATGGAATGGAGACTGAGGACCTTCATTTGCTGTAAGAATCACAACACAGAAGAATTTAGAACTTCCAAAGCAAAGAAACCTTCAAAGGCTAGGATAGGGAATACCTTTAAAACAAATTCAACCTCAAGCATTTTGAATAACTCAAACTAAGCATCAGGAAACTCCCTATTCCTTTTTATAAAAGCTATGCACTGCCAAGTGTGATGGCACATGCCTGTAATCCCAGCATTCTGGGAGGATCCCATTTTCTAGGCTAGCCTGGGCAACTTGGGGAGTCTCTGTCTCAAACATTATAAAATAGGTATGTGCCACCACACCTGGCAGAGGTGTTCTTTTTAATTTGTGCGTGACAACTGCTGGCTTTATTTTTTACTTTGGCTACAAAGACTAGGTCTGACTTCAGTTGTGTTCTCCCTTCTGTATGGAGCTGCTAACTTCAGGAAAAGATGGTAGAGTCATCAGTGTCGTTCCATGCTAAAGCACCTTCAAGTATCCTAGAAGTTACATAGTTATCTATCAGCAAAATTATTATTATTATTTTTTTTTTTTTTTTTGGTACCGGGGATCGAACTTGGGTCCTTGTGCTTGCAAGGCAGCGGATGAAACCGCTGAGCTAAATCTCCGGCCCAGCAAAATTATTTTTATAATTGATTAGTTGATAACTCAGGTAGGTCCTCTTTCTTTCTTTTTTTGGTTTTGGTACCAGGGATCGAACTCGGGACCTTGCGCTTGCGAGGCAGACAGTGGAACCACTGAGCTAAATCCCCGGCCCAGGTAGTTCCTCTTTCAATGTGGTTAAAAGTAAAGAATGGAAAAAAAAAAAAAAGTAAAGAATGGAAACTACCTGCCTTACCAACTGGATGTTCCTCCCACCCCAGGGCAAGTTATCTAGTGGGCCCATGGCCAAGCAGAGATGCCTGTCTTACACGAAGGGTGATCATACAGCAGTATGTGGGGAAGAAGTATTCCCACTGGAAAATCAATGTAGGCACATCTACTCAGAAACATGGATCAACATGGGGCCTTTTGGAAGTCTTCCTATGCCTCCAGGGCATAATCAGCCCAGTATGAGGACCATGTTACTTCTCTGGGTTGTTGTTCTCGTATCTGCAAAATGGGGACAGTCCTTGTCTTACAAAGCTGTATTGAGGAGTTCCTCTCTAACACACAGTGCACCAAAGCTATTGTTACCTTCTCACTGCTTTATTGGTGTGGGGTGGGAGAGTTCCCACCAATATCTCCACAGCTGACACTGACCAGCAGCCCCTCTGGAAATGTCCACAATAAAGAGGCCATCAGCCAGTTCAGACCCATGATCATGCCTGTTACACTCACCTTCAGCCATAGCAGATACCTCATCCTGAAGTGCAAGGATCAACTTGGCCTCTCGGGTGAGGTACTGGCAGCGGCGCTCCTCATGCTGCAGCACAGTGGCAATGCGTCGGGATAGGTTATGTAGACAGTTTATCACAGATGGGTCAGCATTGGCCTGCAGGAGACAGGCCATGCTAACTGAAATGTGCATATTGGGACAGTTTAAAAGGAGGTAATGCATATGAATACCAGAAACTTAAACCACAAAAGAAAACTCCACTCCTCTTCCCTAGGCTGCTCTCCAGGGGCCACTACTGTCCAAGATTTCCTATGGCCCCTTCAGAGTCCATCCGTAGAAATGCTGCCTATCAGCCCCCATCTTCTATTCATGGGAATGGCTGCACAGACATGGTCCTATGGGGGTTACTGTGGGGGGACATATCTCCATTGTGGCAGGTCTGTAGGGAAAAGCAGGGGGCAGCACAGAACACAGATTTCACTATCAACCTGCTATGTGATCCCGGGTCACAGGTTCTTATCTAAAGAAGGGAGAGCAATGGCTCTGTCCTCATCGATGACTGAGTAGGTAAAATTAGTAAGACATGTAAAGCACTAAGGATAGAGTCTGTCCTAAACAAAACCCTGCAAGTGTCTATGATCATGGCTGTACTACTGACTGTTGGTAAACATAAATAGCTTGACAGTTAAGAATTCAGTCACAAGAGGGCACACAATAACAGAGCACACAGTAAAATAACAGAAACACTACTCTAGTTGTCCACTGAATATGTTCTTTTTTTTTTGGTACCAGGGATTGAACTCAGGTCCTTGCACTTGTGCTGCAGGTGGTGAAACCACTGAGCTAAATCCCCAGCCCATTCACTGAATATGTTCTGTCCTCGAGGATGAGAAGCTCTGGCCAGAAATGATGCTAGTTAACAAGAGAACCGGAAGGCTCTGGGCCCATATTCCCACTCCAGTGCTCTTCTGTACTAGGTCATGGGAGGATTTAGGAGGCTCTCAGGAACAGGAGGCCCCCTGAAACCTATCAGAGGCCACAACTGGTAAGGTAGGTGTATCCACCCAGGCCAAGGGTGGAGTGTGGGATCTGTGCAGATACTTGAAGGAGCAGATACCTGAGCCACCCATGACTCAGTGTTTCTTCAGAGGCCAAGAGGGCTGCTGAGTCATCCCATGGGGTGGGGGGTGGGGGGAGGGAAAACTGGTGGCAACGATTAGAACCTCTGGGCCTGCCTCCCCTGTTTCTTTGTTAGGCAGGGCCATGCCTGATGAGTGTTCATAATCAGACTTCAGGATGAAAACCTTACCTAGCCATTAAACACTTTGTTCACCTGGAGTTGGAGATTTTCTACACTCTCAACAGATCCCATGTTCACAGACAACTTGCATCTAGGTAGTCCAGCAACAAGGCACCATGTCCTGGCCCTTCATGTCTATGGCAACCCTTTAACAGTACCCCTGGAACTGGAGGATCCATTTACAGGGTACATGCAATAGCCTCAAAACAAAATACACAGTCAGAAGAATCTATGTAAAAATACTTTTACCAACAAGGCAAGGAGAAAGACACCTGAGAGCCAGCCCTCTACCTGAGGTGCCACCAGCTGAGGCAGAATAGCAACCCTACATTGGATGTCTGAGGCCCATTCACTTGACTTTCCTGAGTATGTGCAAGGTGGTCTTGCCCCAGCTGAGGCTCAATGATTTGCACTGATGAGTGTCTTGGTATGCCCTATTCACACAGGCCTGACACCCAGTGAGGTGCTACAGAGCCCAAGGACCAGCAGCAACACAGAAGTACCACTGAAGTCTATGGCATCATTGTCCATTAGATTTCCTCATCCCCAAACCCAAACCTAACCAGGCTTTCAACATTAACTTCTAGTTCACAGGAAATACTGAGGCAGACAGCAAGTCTGACGGTCTGCACAATGAGAAGAGACCAAAAGTGGAACATGTAACAGGACAAGAGAGGGAGAGCTCTAGATTGGCAGAGAAACAGACATCGCATGTACTTTTCAGTTGGGTTTATTTCCTGGTTCAGACACACAAGAAAAATGTTTCTGCAATTAGAAAAGTTTCAATGGATCAGCTACAATTAATACCAACTTTTGGTGAGTTTTGTCATATGTGAAAAGGGTATCATGACATAAAATAAATGTCTGTAGCTTCTAGAGATGGCTTTGAAATATCCTGGAATGAAGAAACATGAGGTCTGGGACTTATCTTGAAATACAAAGTGAGAAGAAACAGATGGAACCAAAGGGGAAAAGCAATAGCTCTGGGTCCCCAGAGATGGGTGCCATGATGTTTGTCATACTATTCTTTATAGTTAAGGGTTTTTAAAAAAACTTTCAAAGTAAAAAAAAAAAAATTTACATTTTTAGCTGACTACTGAAAAGGAGAAAGAAAACCTGTCTGCTCTAAAATACCAACTCTACAATACTTAACCTTTTCCCCATTATTCAAAATCACAGCCTGCTAAGTCCTATGCTATCCTGATCTCTATGCATCTATGTTCCTGAACCCTATTGCATTTTTTTTTTCCTCCAGTATTAGGGATTGAGCCTAGGGGCTTCGCATGGAGCTACAACTCCAGCCAGTTTTTTGGTTTTTTTATTTTTGTTTTTTTTGGTACTGGGGATCAAACTCAGGACCTTGCACTTGCGAGGCAGGCAGCAGAACCACTAAGCTAAATCCCCGGCCCAAGCCTGTTTGTATGTATGTATGTATGTATGTATGTATTTACTTACTTATTTACTTATTTATTTATTCATTCATTCATTCATGTATTTGAGACAGGGTCTCACTAAGTTGCTCAATTGTCCAGGCTGAGCTGGGTGTAGTGGTGCACACCTCTAATCCCAGTATGTGGGAGGCTGAAGTAGGTAGATCACCACGAGTTTGAGACCAGCCTGGGCTACAAAGTGACTTCAAAGCCAGCCTGAACTACATAGTGAGACTCTGCCTTTAAAAAAGTCAAAATTAAAAAGTAAAAATTAAAAGTTGCCCAACCTGGGCTCAAACTTGTGATCCTCCTGCCTCAGCCTTCCAGAGTGCTGGGATTACAGGCTTGTGCTACCATGCTCAGCTTCCCTGCTGCTTTTATGTGGCATTCATTAATCGATCTATACTTTTCAAAGTTCTGGCCTTGCCCACATTTTTCATCTTTCATAGCCATAGGGCAAGGCAGTGTAGAGTAATAACCAGTGTTTAATCACTCCCAACTACAAAATTATTTCTAACTTAATTATTATAAAAATTCCCATACAATTTTAAGTGCTGCTTGCTTTCTAGTCCTAATGGCAGGACTGCTGGTCTAAGTGCATTGTATGTTCAGCTGTCAAATGCTGCTCCTCACAGAGAAGCACCAGCCTGTGCAGTCCCAGGGCAAACAAAGGCTGCAACTCACTATCACCCCACAGGAGTTAGTGGTGTTGACAAGTGGACTGCATTTAACATAGTTTTTGTTTATTCACTTGCATGGTTTTTGGGTTTGTTTTTGTTTTACTTTCTCTTTGTAGCTCCCTGTATTATGCAATTTATGTAAGAAATATAAGGATACTGTTAAAATAACAACACTGTGGAAAAGGTGCAAGCAGAAAATGAAGACTGACTTCTGGAACCTCTTGCCTGGGACAGTCACTGTTAATACATCATTTTTATTTTGTTTTGTGGTGCTGAGGATCAACCTGCTGGCCATGCACGTGCTAAGCAAGTACTTTAGCCCGGAGCTATACTCTCAGCCCATTTTGGAGGTTTTTCCCCAGCGAGGGGAATAGAACCCCAGGCCTTAAGCATGCTAGGTAAGTGCTCCACCACTGAGCTACACCCTCAGCCCTGAAAAATCATTTTGTTTTAATCTGCAGTTCTTTACTTATCAAAAAGGTAATCCAATTTTAAGAAATTAAGCTCTATTTAAAAGGACCTTTTCAGGCCAGGGTTTTAGCTCAGTGATTTTGCCGTCTGCTGTGCAAGCGTAAGGACCCCAGTTCGATCCCTGGTACCAAAAACAAAACAAAACAAACAAAAAAGGGCCTTTTCTGTATCATTCTGATTTGAACAATTTACAGTGAGATCTGCACCTCCACACCAAGTAAGCCTTAATAGAAAACTTTGAGACACAGAATGGCATCTAATTGAGGTTTCCTTTCTCTGAGTGTTTTCACAGCACACACTGCTCCTTGTCCCCACAATCCAGTGATTTCTTGTTACTTTTCTTGGTTGTTTTTTGGTACAGGGGATCAAACTTGGGACCTTGCACTTGCAAGGCAGGCGGTGGAACCACTTCTTGTTTTTTTTTCTTTAAACCTCAACACTGAGGTTTCAGTTTTGTAAAAACAATTCATACATTAACATCTTTTGGGGGCTGGGGATTTAGCTCAGTGGTTCTGCCACCTGCCCTGAAAGCACAAGGACCTGAGTTCGATCCCTAGTACCAAAAAAAAAAAATCTTTTGTCTTAAAAGAAAAACACAATAACACACATGCCATAGGTTTGCCACCTTGTTGTTACTTTCTGTGCTTAAGGTGCTATGCAGATCATGTGTGCCTGGCTAGAGTTACTAGTGTCTTGGCTGAAAATTTGATAGTGGGATATTTCAGAGGAAGTTCATCATTTAACAAAATATAAAATTCCTTGGTATTTCAAAGTCCCTTCATAATACAAGCCAGTCTTTACCCACAGGTACTTTTTTTTTTTTTTTTTTTGGTACCGGGGATTGATCTCGGGTCCTTGCGCCTGCACAACGGGTGGCGAAACCATTGAGCCAAAGCCCCGGCCCTACAGGTACATTTTTATTGATTTAGATCCCTTATATTTCAACAGGTTTATTGAAAATGCATTTCCTGTTATTCATGAAAACAATTTCAGAGCTACAAACTGCCTTAAGAAACAACTAGGCTTAGGACTGGGCATTTAGCTCAGTGGTGCCGCCACCTGCCTCACAAGCAGAAGGTCCCGAGTTCAATCCCTGGTACAAAAAAAAAAAAAGAAAGAAAGAAATAACTAAGCTTAAAATAGGACACATGTGTAAATACCAAACAGTTTCTCTGGTATGAGAAACAGAAACTGTAAATAAGGATTAAAATGAATAACTGATAATGTGAAATAGGAAGAAAACGTCCAAAGGGGTAGGGGAAGTGGGAGAGGTAGGGGAAAGGAAAGAAAAAAATATGAGATAAGAAATAAATGGAAACAAAGCCTTCGCAAATAGAGAGGGGTGGACGGGTTGAAAGGAGGGCAGGGGAATGGGGAAAAAATAAGAACCAACATACATCATGTAAAGGTACAAGTTCCCAATATGAATGTAAATGTATTGTATACCTAAAATGTACCAATAAAAGAATTTAAGAGGGGAAAAAAATAGGCTTAATAAAAAAATGGAAAAGAATAAGTACTGATGATGTGTAGAAACTAGAGTACTCATCCATTGTGATGAGAATATAAAACAGTACAGCTATTATGCAAACAGTTTGAAAGTTTCTCAAAAGGTTAAACAGAGTTATGAGATGACATGAAATTTCACTGAGTCTGTATCCAAGAGACATGAAAACATGTGTCCACATAAAAACTTGTCCCTAGAACCAAAAAAAAAAAAACACTTGTACGCAAATTCTGTAGCATCATTATTCATAATAGCCAAAATATAGAAACAATCCAAAAGTCCATCAACAGATGAATGAATAAAAAACTTACGGTCTACCCATACAACGGAATATTATGTGGCCATAAAAAGGAGCTCTCAATACATGTTACAATGTGGATTAGCCTCAAAAACTTCCTAAGTGAAAGACGCCAGATGCCAAAGGTCAGGTACTATACAATCCCATTTATATGAAACATGCAGAATAAATGCACAGAGACAGAAAACAGACTGGTGGATTCCAGGGGCTGGAGGGGAAAGGAAAGTGGGAAATAACTGTTGGTGGACTGATGGGTGCAGAAGTTTCTCTTTAGAATGGTGAAAATATTCTGGATCTACAGAATAGTGATATGTGAGAAGATGTGTGATAGGTGGTGAGACAGGGTGGAACATATCACAAATGTACCAGATGCTACTAAACTATACAATTTAAAATGTTAAATCCTGTTAGATGTATTAAAATAAAGAGGGAGGCGGGCATGGTGAGGCACACTTGTAATCCCAGCACTCTGGAAGGCTAAAACAGGAAGATCTTATGTTTGTGCCCAACCTGGGCAACTTAGTGAGATCCTATCTGAAAGTTTAAAAAGGGCTAGCTGGGGCTATAGTTCAGTGCAAAGGCCTTGGGTTCAATTCCCAATACCATACACACACAAAAATTAAAGATAAAGTAAAAATATAAAAAAGGGGAAAATGAGATCGACTCTGCCTGCATAGCAGGGAAGACAAGTGTCATATCCCAGCAGCCTGAGTTAAGTCAATGACAGATTCACTGGAAATGGGCTCCTTTTCCTTCCAACCCTCCTCCCTTATTGAAGCCATTTATACAATACTCACCTTCAGTGCAAATACCACATTAAAAAGAATCATGGTAGGTGCTTCCCTCTTTGGGGATGGATCTGTTTTAGAGACCTGTAAAAGAAGCATTGATTATAATAATTTGAGAGCCATGACTTTCAAGAAAAGCTGTTTAATGCCATGTACTTCAAGCATTGAGAAAGGCCCCAGAGTAGAGCAGAACCACAGAAAAACAGCCCAGGGTCTTTTTTTTTTTGGTACCGGGGATTGAACTCAGGACCTTGCACTTGGGAGGCAGGCAGCAGAACCACTGAGCTAAATCCCCAGCCCAGCCCAGGGTCTTTGAGAAGTGATTGGCATTTACTCTAGATGTCCCCACTACACAAACAGATGGGTCACAGCTGTGACAGGAGTGGGAAGGTAGGGGCTCTGACTTCCTGGTCAATGAAGGTAAGGTGACAGTACCCAGAGAAGGCAGGGGGCAGAGCAGCTCAAGTGGATGAAAGACCAGACCCACACTCTGCTGGTATCCCCAGTGCCCACCTGTGTCTACACTAGTTGTCTCTGCCAAGCATAAGTACTCAGACCATTTAGAAATAGGGCAGTGTTCAGGGTCAACAAGGGCCTAAGCAGGATCTGTGAGACAGGGCATATAGCCTCACTTCAGAACCTAATTCTTTTGTTTTGTTTTTGATACTGGGGATCAAACTCAGGACCTTGCGGTTATAAGGTAGGCAGCAGAACCACTGAGCTAAATCCTCTCCCCTCCAGAACCTAATTCTTATCTCAGCTCTTAGCTTGGCACCCAGCAAAACCCCAAAGCCCTAAAATGTAGCTGAGGAGCACAACAGAACACTTCAAAGCCAATTACAAGTGTCATCACTAGGTGGAGTCAGAGCATCAGGCCCCAGTTCTCTTGCCTGCACACCCCCAGAGTGACTGCTGCAGGCTGGTTTCCAACTCTCCTGTCCCTCACCCACAGACAAGGCAGCCCTATCTGTGTAAACATCGTGAGGAGGGAGGCTGCCATCCAAGAGGCTTGACATATCCAACTCCCACAGCTGCTCTTTCCATGGGCTTAATCACAGAGAAGGTTTACACATCATAGCACACACCATCACCCAATTTCTGGGTGGTATAAATGTAGCTAAATCCTATGTTATACCGAAACCCTTCAGAATCTGAGTAATGCTGTTACTGACCCTGCTCATGCACAAGGGCTAACGGGCAGGCTCTGTAATACAAGTTTCCTTGGAAACTTCATTCTGCCTTGCAGATAATCTTTCCCAGTACCTAACACTCATTCATCAGAGAACATACATAGAAGGTTTAGCACAATAATAAGTGCTAGGGCCAAGGATTTAGCTCAGTGGTTCTGCCACCTGCCTCACAAGTGCAAGGTCCTGAGTTCGATCCCCGGTACCAAAAAGAAACCAATAAGTGCTAGATAATAATGACTTGGCTATTAGAATATTAGTAAACAGAAATGCTTGCACCATTTTGTAGGAAGTTCTGGGTTTGACACATACAAGTTAACACATTCTCTTGGCCTCTCCTGGAAACCTACACCCTATATATAAAGGGAGGATCACAGTCCTTAGAGAGCCAGAATGCAAACAACAGAAGCTAACAGCAGGGGCTGGGGTTACAGCTCAGACCTAGAGTGGCGGGCCTCCCATACCCAAGGACCCAGGGTTCCACACTAGCACGGCATTTAAAAAAAAAAAAAAAGGCTGTTGCAGAGACTAAAGTAACTAGGTACAAAGACCAGTCTCTTTGACAAGACCCCAAGGACCATGAAGAGGCAGAGCTCATGGCAAGTGCCTGATCTGGTCTGCTGTCCAATGGCTTACTTGCCCAAAGCCAGTGACAGCACAGTTCGGAGGCCTCCAGAGCAAAATGGGTCAGGCTTGCCTGCCCAGAGAGAGCCCTACCTGCCCGAGAAGGTCCACACCTGCCAGGGAGGGCCATACCTGCCCCAGAGCATGCTGCAGCAGTGTCGGGTGTCCAACAAACCGCACATTATCGATCTTCAGTTCAAATTTTTGGCCACACATTTCAGACTTGGTTGCCAAAATTGTTGCCAGAATAGCATCTGAAAACCTTCAAATGAAAAAAAGGTAGGATGGAAATAAGTTAACAAAGTGTCACTACACTACTCCCCAGTACCTCCAGAGAGGAAGGTCTCAGTAAATGGCAGTTCTGCAGTTCTGCCCCCAGCACTAAAGGACATTTCCAAGGCCTCCAGAAATGTGGCACTCTTGCAGCAACCTCAAGGTTAGGGATGTAAAAATCACCAGAATTGTAGGTAAAAGGCACGAGAAGCACAGGCTGAAGGCACATGCTGTCATTGTTGCATGCTCGATGAAATTAGGAAAGAAACAGCTGCAGTTTGCATTTAAAAGGAGGATTGGCTGGAGCTGGCACTGCCCTGAGAAGCCACTCATTAAGGCTCATAGGCAGAGGGGCCTCTCCTAACTGTACTTGTGTTTGCTGGACTACACCCTGTCCATCACACAGCCTCTCCCCAACAGTGCCATATAAAGGACCAAGGATAGCACTCAGATGTGTGCAGTGTGCTACTTTCCTCAGCATAGGTGCTAGCCCTTTCCTTACCCTGAACAACCTTTCCAGTTTGTATTAAGAAAGGAACTCTGTAAGATATGTAGACCCACTGTGTTACATAAGTGCAAGGATACCTAGAACTGCCTACCATTAGGAAGTGGTAACAGCTGGGTGTGGGTGAGACCTCACCCTTTCCAAGATGCGTCCATACATTTCCCTCCCTACTGGCACCCCAGATCCCTCCTGCCTGGGGGATCCAGATAAGGGAGAGCCACCTGCAGGGAGAAGCATACTAGCATGTGGCTGCCTCTTATCTCAGACCCCAGGGCCTGAAGCCCTCTCCTCCAGAAGCAGCACAGGTAAACTGGACACACAGTTTCTGATCTGGACCTAGAAGGGAGAGAACCCCCATCTCATCTAGCCACCAGGAAAAGCATTTCTAATATCCGGCAGCTCCAGCTTTCCCAGGGCCATATTGCGCCCAATGGGCAGGAAGAACCCCCATAGTACTGAAAGAGACCACTGGGGACAGATATTCCAATGTTCATTCTTGGTCATGCTTCTCTCCTGGAGGTCTTCTTAGTGGGGAGAGATGAACATTAACAACATAACTCCTCTGTTTTATGATGAAAAAAGGAAGGCCAGCTTCAAAGCTGCCACAGCTCAACTTTGTAATGGCAAGTGACTCTGAGATAAAACACATGTAGGAGGGGGCATTTAGTTCAGGAAACCCTGAGCCCCAAAACAAACCAGATCCAGAGGGCTGGTCAGAGAAGGCTGCCTTGTCTCTTGACCAGCAGGTAAGTCTAACCTTCCAAAACTAATCTTGTCAGAGACAAATCTGGGACATGTGGGACCCATGGCTGAGTCTTTCATTCTCCTTCCCTGGAATACTCATCTCTAGAGTGATTAAACCAGACACAGAAGATTCCGGTGTCTCAGACCAAAGGCACCATAGGTTTTCTTCATACACTACACATGGCTCATTCTGCCCTGTAAGTCCTGCCTGAGGGACACAGGGATGTGGAAAGAGGTTCCAGGCAGTAAAACTTTACCAAACATTCCTGTTCTAGCAACTGACCCAGTGCAAAATTTCATGTCTTATCTAAAAAACAAAACAAAACAAAACACCTTCCACTCTCCACCCAGTGATTCAGGATGAGATAGCAGACAAAAAATCTCCACCACTCCAGAAAGCTCACTTGCTGTGATAGCCAAAAAACAGCTGCTCTGTCTTGAAGACCCACAGACATCTCACCCTGGTGGCCCTTGGGCACCAACTTAGGGACCCAAGTTACTATGGCTATGGGATGGGTCCTGAGAGTTTCAGAGACAAGCATTAGAAGCCCAGCTTACATCTATAAATGCCTTAATTCCAATGTGCCCCTGTGACAGTCAAATAAAAAGCTCTTTCCCCCTTAAAGGCTAGAGTCCAAAGAATGAGTAAACTGAAAAGTGCTGTTAAAGTTAAAAGTTACACTGCCTTAATTGGCCATCCAGGAAGGCCCTTCTGGGGTAGCCAGCAGGGTGGAGCTGGTCACTCAGCTTACTGAGCAAATCTGCCTCATAAAGAAATCCACTTGCCATAATTTAGTATTACACATTTATGATGAAAAGATGCTTGTGTGTAAAATTTACACAGTGAAAAATAAATAAATAAATAAAATAAATAAAATTTACACAGTGCCTGTTGACATGACACACAAAAAGAGTTACATCATGAGATTGGGGGAGGGGCATAACTTAATCATAACAAATCAAACTATAAACAAGTGATGATATTTATTTGTTTCCAAAATTTTTTTAAATCCTTTTTTTTTTTTTTTTTGAGGCAAGGTCTCGCTTTGTAGTTCAGGCTAGCCCTGAACTCACTATGTAGCCCACACTGGCCTCGAACTTCCAGTGATCCTCCTGCCTCAGCTCCCAAGTGCTGGGATTACAGGCATGTGCCACCACGCCTGGCTCTACAAAATCCTTTTGATAGAGAGTCTGGTAAACATACTGTAACATAATAAAACAGATGTTACAAAAACTAAAGATTTCTGGACTAATTTAGAAATTCAAGAAAAGCACAGGGAAATGTAACTGCCCAGCTGGAAAACAGGCCAGGACTTCTATTCTTGCCGAGATATTCTGGAGTAGGGCTTGTTCTCTAGCTTAGCCAAAAAAATGAAGGAAGACAGAGTCTGCAAGAGAACTTGATGCTGTTCCCCCTACCTGCCTCCTTCCTTGGAGCTCATGAATGCTGTGCGTACCTCCAAGGCCCAAAGGGGATGCACTAGGGTGGAGATGGGGATCCTACCTCATCCATGCTTTTCTATATAAGCACCATATCTACTCCAGAACATTTTTTGCCACTAGTGGGTATACCCAACACATCTAAGCCTAAGCATCACACTTAAAACTCAAACCTTGGGAAAGATCCCCACCAAATCCCTTTGAAAACTGAACAAGGAGCCTTAATCACAGGTCTCAGTGTGGCAGTGGGACAGAGATGAGAAACCTCATTCCTGCTTTCTTACCACCCCTATGACTATTGGCTCTGACTTGGGAGGAGGAAATTTACATGGCATATTTGGGCCAGAAGTCTCTCTGGTGCTAGTCAATCAAGCCTTGGCCTTTTGGGTGCTGTGAAACAGCTAAATAACTCTGGGTGGAGAAAGGGCAAGGGCCATGGCCAAGTCTGGATTCTTATAAGGGGACTGGGGCAGTGAGGTCCAAGGTAGGGCCTATGTGCCTCGTTAGTCATTCTTCAGTATTGAGGGAAATCAGGAATTAAGCACAATTATAAGAAAAGAAGGCAGCCAGAATCAAGACAGAAAGATGGTGGAGAGGTCTCAGTCTTACCCTGCAACCAACTGCTCATCGGTTGGAGGACATGGCTCGCTGAAATGGTAACAGGACCATCAAGACCAAACAAAAATGTTGTTTTTAAAAAAAACTATGAAAAGCTACAATGTTGTTTTATAAAAACAGTATTAAAGTCTAGCAGAAGTATCTTCATTAAGCGTTACCTAAGTGTTAAAGCCAGTAACTTACCAGACAAGAAAGAAGATGCAGACATTCGCCATGATGAATACTTAGCACAGAGTTCCCCAATGCTCAAATTCTCACATATATATGTGATAGGAGGGAACAAGATAATTTTCAAAAGCAACCACAACACTGGAAAATGTAGATCAAACCCAAGAGGCATAAAAATTCACTGGACACCTGGGTACAAGTAGCTAATCATTCCCAGAATAGGTCTCTCATCTGTATGATAAGAATTCATCTGCACAGGACCAAATAAGAGCCTCATAGTTTAAAAAAGCCTTCTGAAAACTGTAGTGCCACCTGAATTTATCAGCTCAGTTCCTAAGATACTGTGATTGCCTGCATGACTGATCTCTCTGGCCCTCTGCCTGGAGCAATAAGGGAGTCATGACAGATCTGCATACAATTACGTTGAAAAACATCTAGGACACTATCAGACTTGAAGAAAGAGTTTAAGATCTAGTTTATGTTCCTGTGCAGACATTTTTATTGTGAGACATGTTTCTTTCCAAGTATCCTGAAAACAGAAAGGAAATTCAAACACGGGAGAGAAACAACATGGGAGCCCTGCCATGACCACTGTGCCATACTGCTCCATTGTGCCACAGGCTGCTGCTGCTCCCCATAGCTCTCACTAAGGGCCCCACGCAAAAGAAATATACAAAAAGGCACCTTTTCCTCAGAAGCTCCTAAACTTTCACTCATTGGATATTAAAAAGTTAAGTGTTTTGTGGACTTGTTCCAAATCACCCAGAAAGTCAAAATCCTAGAATCCTAGTTTTTATTTCCACAACTAGACAAGTCAGAATGCAACCTCTTTACTTCCAAAGAGAAATGAGCAAACACACAAGACTTCTAAGTGTCAGCAATGTTCCATTTTCTGGTAGGGAGTCTACCCCTCTGAGGGAGGCAGGGCCATCATCACTCATGGAAATGTGGGTGTTTCTATGACAGCCAGATCTGGGAGCCAGTGGGGAGGTAACTCCCCACCTTCAGCAACCTTATGGAAAACAGGGAAACTAAGGACCAAATCAAGGAACAAACCAAGTGCTCACATGGTAGGATGCAGAGCAGGAGTCAAACCTGGAACCCTGAGCCTGCACTTGTCTCAATATGCTGTCCTTCAGTGTGGACATACTGGCTAGGCGGGGAAAAAGGTGGGAATGCCCAAGTCGGGTAAAACACTGCCAGTCTACTTTCTTCATGTATCAACCTCAGCTAAAGGAAGGAGAGGACATGTTCTAATATATTTAGAGGGTATTGGGCTCTAAACATGCTGGTAGAGGTAAAGCAGTTAAGAGCCTGGTAGAGTCAGGTGTGCCAGATGGGAGGAGAACCAGAGTGTTGGGCTTGACTGGCCAAAGACACCATGTGGGCTAGGGCACAACTGTACCTACAAGCTCAACCCACTGCTACAGGAAACATGACCAGACTTGAAGCTCTACAGCCCACACAATGGCATCCACAAGTTACAGGGTCTAGATGGAACCTATTAGAGCTCTGGAAAGGTCTTCCAGATTGTGTCTAAACTACAGTAAGTTCAGAACATTTTGGCACTAAAAGAGCAACTCTTCTCCAAAGTCTCTAGCTCCCCTCCTCTGAGGCAGTGGCCAGGTGGCTGCTCATAATCTTGGAGAGAGACAGAAGAAAGCTACCCATGCTGGGATATAACCACACAAGCTTTTCGTATTAACAGCAGGTGTTACAGTTTTTATCCAAAGCCTCATGCATTCATAGGTGGGGAGTTTCAAAGGTGGCTGGATTAGGGTGTGATGCTGGGACTAAGGGTGTGATACTGAGATTAAGGGAAGGATAATGGAAGCCCCACCCTGGGTGTAGGTGGCACCAAGCAACAGGCTTACAGCCTGGATGAAATATAAAGGGACAGAAAAGAAGGCTGCTGCTGCTTCTGCTTGTTGATTTGCTGTCTCTTCCCTGCCTGCCATGGACTATTTGTCCTCTATGATGCCCCTCTGCCACCCCACCTTGCCTTGGAGCCAACTGACTATGGATTGAAATCTCTATAAACTGTGAGCCAAAATAAACCTTTCCTCCTTTAACTCTGGGTGTTGGGTATTTTGTTTCAGCAACAAGAAAAGTAATTCAGACACCAGGCTTTCATGCAGACCATCGATTGATGGCTTCTGTGGGGTCCAGATGGTACATTTAAACACTCAACCAACAGGAACACTAGAAACTTTATGACTTTAAGTTTCAAGTCTTAGAGACACTGGACAATATCCATTTTCTCTTATCCTTACTGAATTTTAGAAAAGTCATTTTTAAAATGTGTAACAGTGAGCTCCAAACCCTCAAACACATGATGAGGGTACATCTGATAAAACCAGCTGACTTTCTGAACCAGTGCTGTCCAATAGAACTTTCTACAATGACAGAAAAATCCCAAATCTGCACACATGGGGCCGGGGATTTAGCTCAGTGGTTTGGCCGCCTGCTGTGCAAGTTCAAGGACCCGAGTTCAATCCCCAGTACCAAAACAAAAAAAAAACCCAAAAACCTCAAACACCAAATCTACACATTTAATGTGGTAGTCACTTGTCCCACATAGCCACAGATCCTGAAATGAGGGATGAGGGTACTGCAACTAAGGAGCTGGATTTTTTATTTTATTTAATTTCAGTGAATTTCTATGTAAATGGCCACACTGGCTTATGGCTACAAGACTGAGCAACACAGTCCTGTGTCCTCACTTCTTTAAGACAGGCCACCTCCACTCAAAGGTTAACAGTATTTCAACCTGGCAAACTGGTAAGCAGGAATATTCTGAGGGTTGCACAAAGAAAAGCATCTTAAGAGAATCTGAATCAAGGAAGACACAGGTTTGGTGATTACTGTCTTGCTTCAGAAAGATGTTCTGAGCTATATGACGGGGCAAAGCTGGGGTCTGCTAGACCCTTTGCAACAACAGAGCAGAGGGAAACTGGGATTCGAAAGGAATCAACCTGTATCTTGAAAATAGCGGACTGAACAGCAAGATCAACAGATGCTGTCATGTGTTATAGTTACCAAATGAAGCACTTCTTAAGTTTAATAAAAGAGATTCTAATGAGAAGCACTCCCCTCCCACAGTTTCCTCTCTTCATTATGTTAAATTCTAAACTAATTCACCAGAAACACGCATTTCATTATACATCTCTGGAAACTAACTGTGGAAACAGATCCTGCAGTCTCAATTGTTCCAAGAGCTCTAAGTCTTCGAACCCTGAGGCTCAAGTCCAGAGAAACTTGGTAGATGGCCAGCCCTGCTCCACACTATCTGTGGTAGAGAGGACAAGATGTATCTGTCCACTGTGCAGGGCAAAAACTTTCTATGTCCCTGTGACAAACAAGGTTGTTCCAAGGCACCACCTTTAAAGGACAAGACAACCACAGACGTATACATTAAGACCATCCCCCCCCCCCCCCCCCCCCGGGATAGACAAAAACCCTCTGGGCCGGGGATTTAGCTCAGTGGTTCCGGCGCCTGCCTTGCTAGCAGAAGGTCCTGAGTTCAATCCCCGGTACCAAAAAAAAAAAAAAAAAAACAGACAACAACCCTCTTCCCCCATCTTCCTCTACCTGCCAGTCTCTCTTCCAAAGTTTATTCCCCTTAGAAACAGTTACAGGTCATGCCAGAGGCACCAGCACCCTCACAAAAAAGGATAATAAATCACACTCTTAAAACTGCAAAGCAGGGCCAGGAATTTAGCTTAGTAGTTTTGCCACCTGCCTTGAAAGCACAATGTCCTGAGTTCGAATCCTGGTACCAAAAAACAAGCAAAAACAAAACCTGCAAAGCACTATGGTGGGTATAGTGCTTTGTCAGAGAACTGGAGGTAAATAGCACTAACTCACTGCACAGTGAAGGTACAGGTATGGGTCTTAACTATCTTCTCCCAGTTCTTTGAGACAGGGTCTTGCTGTGTAGTTCACACTGGTCTTGAACTATGTAGCCAGGGCAGGCCTCGAAATTGCAGCAATCCTATGTCAGCCTCCTGAGTGCTGGGATTACAGGCATGCACCACCACACTGGGTGAGACACAGTTCTTTAGGCTCTGTCTGTGATTATTCTTTTTTTGGTACTGGGCATCAAATTCGGGACTCTGTGCTTATGAGGCAGGCAGAGGAACCACTGAGCTAAATCCCCGGCCCTCTGTCTGTGTTCAGAGGAACTCAGGGCCAGTAACTTACAATCTTCCTTCCCCAGCCTATATTAATATTTGTTAACCTTTAAAATGAACATTAAGAAGACAGACATGGTTATTTATGAAGTTTCTACTTTGATAGTGCCTCCTAGAGAGACCAGAGGGAGTGAACACAGGAAGGGACAGGACCAGCCTTTCATTCAGGCCTAAAGGAGTGTCAAGGGTCAGACCAGCCCCAGCTCCTGGTCCCACTGCCCTTATCACCACCTGAGCCTGGCCACCATGAAGGGAACTGGTCAGGCTGTGCTGCACATGAGTGCCTGCTTTGATCTCTGGACATGTGCTTAAAGAATCAGATCTGAGGGCTGGGGATTTATTTTTATTTTTTATTTTTTGCTTAAATTCTTTTATTGGTACATTTTAGGTATACAATATGCTTACATTTATCATTGGGTGCTTGTGCCTGTACATGATGTATCTTGGTTCTTATTTTTTCCCCATTACCTGTCCACCCTTCCCTATTTACATACTTTGTTTCCATTTTTTTTTTCTTTTCTCATAATTTTTCCTTTCCATTCTTCCCTTTCCCCATCTCCTCCCACCACCCCTACCCCTTTGGACCTTTTCCTATTTCAAAGTATCATTTGTCAGTTATTAATCCTTTTAGTCCTTATTTACACTCTCAGTTTCTCACACTAGAGAAACTATTCGGTATTTACACGTGTGTCTTGTTTATTTCACTTAAGAGTATGGCCTCAATATGCATCCATTTAGCTATAAATGACTCTAGTTTCTCGTTCTTTATGGCTGAGTAGTACTCCATTTTATAAAAAAATCACATCTTCTTTATCCAGTTTCCAGTTGATGGGCACTTGGACTGTTTCCAAGCTTTAGCTATTACAAACTGTGCTGCTATAAACATGGGTACACATATATCTCTGTGGTATGATTCTTTTAATTCTTTTGGGAAAATACCCAGCAAGGGAATAGCTGGGTCAAATGGGACCTCCAGCCCTAGTTCTTTGAGGTATCTCCATACTGATTTCCACAGTGGTTGCACCAGTCTGCACTCCCACCAACAATGGAGAAGGGTTCCTTTCTCTCCACACCCCCGCCAGCATTTGTTATTGGTTGATTTCTTGATAGCAGCCACTCTTTCTGGGGTGAGGTGGAATCTCAGTGTTGTTTTCACCTGCATCTCTCGAATGACCAGTGATGTTGAACATTTTTCATATGTTTATTTGCTGCTTTTACTTCTTTGTCTGAGAAATGTCTGTTCATTTCAGATGCCCATTTTTGAACTGGGTCTTTGAATTTGGGGAGTCTGATTTTTTTCAGTTCTTTATATATTCTCAATAGTAGCTCTTTGTCTGAGTTACAGCTGCTAAAAATTTTTTCCCACAATGTAGGTTGTCTGTTAGCTCTGTTGGTGGTTTCTCTTGCAGTGCAGAAACTTTTTAATAAGACGAAATCCCAGTTGTTGATTCTTTCTGCTAGTTCCCATGCTATTGAGGTTTTGTTCATAAAGTCTTTTCCTATAGTGCCGGGGATTTAGCTCAGTGGTTCTGGCACCTGCCTCAAAAGTGGATGGTCCCGAGTTCGATCTCCGGTACCAAAAAAAAAAAAAGAATCAGATCTGAGGAGAAAAAAGGGGTCTGCTTTCCTCTATGTGCCTCTCCTAGGAGATAAATGTCCTACCTGGACATGGCCTCCTCCATTCTCAGATCTGCTTTACCAACAATACACCCCACAGCTGGAACAAGTGCCCAAATTATTCACCAAGCCAGAGACTGGTAGTGCAAACCTCAATCTGCACTACTTGAAAGCACTCACTAAGTGGGTTTTGTTTGTTTTTTTTGGCACCGGGGATTGAACTCGGGTCCTCGCTTGTAAGGCAGGTCCCAGAACCACTGAGCTAAATCCCCAGCCCTAAGCACTCACTAATTGGAAGAAAACAGTTTCAGATTTTTCAGGAGGACAAATATCTGGGTCAACAGGAGGGCAAGGCTCTGCCCAGGCCTATGAGTAGGACTAGCCCCAACCTGGAATGACTGCAAAGCCCTTACCTAGAGTCACCGTCCTGGTCATCAGCATGGTCACCAGTGTTGTTAACAGCATATCTGCTATGTGGCTTATCTGAGTGAGGGCAAGAAGAGGAGAAAGGCTATGAAAGTAGGATCTTTCCATACATAGAAGGATTGTGGAGCTGTTAAAATCCATAGTTTCCAAAACACAGTCTATCCATACAACAGAATATTGTTCAGCCATAAAAAGAAACATGCATGAACCCTGAAAATATTTTGCTTAATGAAATAAACTCAACACTGAAAGACAAATATCACTCTTACATAAAACATCTAGAATAAGAAAATTCACTAATACAGAAAGTAGATCAGAAGTTAACAGGGACTAAGGACAGAGGGAAATGAGAAGTTATTGCTTAATGGTCAGAGTTTCAGTTTAGATAAAAAATTTGGGAAACGATGGTGGTGATTGTACAGAATAATGAATATAATTAATACTACTGAATTAAACACTTAAAATGGTTATTCCAAAGTGAAATAAATCGGGGACACGTTTAAATACCACTGTTTCTCTGGTGTGAGAAACCAAAAGTGGAAATAAGGACTGAAATTATAGTGGATGTTGGGAAATGGAAAGAAAGTGTTCAAAGGGGAAGGGGAACAAGGGAGGAGGGAGAGAGAAAGGAAGGGACAAGAAAAAAAGTGAAAATAGAAGGCAACATGGAAACAAAGCTTTTGTACATAGGGAGGGGATGGGACTTGAGGAAGAGAGATAAATAAAATTTATTTTAAAGAAATGGTTAAGCAAAAAAAAGAAAAAGAAATGGTTAAGCCAAGTATAATAACACATTCCTGTAATCCTAGCTAATGAGGAAGCTGAGACAGGAGGATCACATGTTCAAGCTCAGCTTGGACAACTTATTGAGTTCCTGCCTCAAAATAAAAAGAGCTCTGCACAAGCGTAAAGACCCAAGTTCAATTGCCGGCACCAAATAAATAAATAAATAAATAAATAAATAAATAAATAAAAAGAGCTGGGAATATAGTTCAGTGTGAGTCTCTGAGTTTAATCTCCAGTCGGGGGGGGGGGGGGATGGTTAAAATTTCATGTTACATACCATAAATTTTTTTCATAAAAAATAATTTCTAGGGCCAGGGATTTAGCTCAGCGGTTTCACCACCTGCTGCGCAGTTGCAAATACCCAAGTTTGATCCCCAGTACCAAAAAAAAAATTTCTAAGAAGTTATGATCACATGGGGAAACGTTTTTGCTGTTTAAGGATTTAAATCCATGTGTATTCATGTGTGCATGCATATACACACAGACACACACACACATACACACACACCCTTGTAAATGATGGCAATGAGGTTTGAAAAAGCAAAAAAAGTCTAAATTTACATACAATAGTCTTCATATACACATATACTTGATCAGAGTAATACAGCTTAAAAACCTAATAATGATCCTGAAGAGTACAAGAAGCCCATGGGGAAAAACAGAAACACTAACAAGAGAGAAAAGAATAAATAGAACTGCTAGAAATGTAGCTCAGAAGTAAGGGATTCACCTAGCAAACATGAGAACCTGGGTTCAATTCCTAGCAAGATGGGGCAAGGGGGACATATCATCTTCATTTTCTTGGATGGGAATATTAAACACAAAGATGCCTTTTCTTTGCAGTTAATCAACACATTTAAGGCCACCTCCATAGCCAGGCATGGTGGCACATGCCTGAAATCCTAGAACTCTGGAAAACTGAGGCAGGAGGATCCCAAGTTCCAGCACAGCCTGGGCAATCTAGCGACTTAGTGAAACCCTGTCTCAAAATTAAAAAAAAAGGGCTGAGGATGTATCTCAGTGTAAAGGCCTTGGATTCAATCCCTAGTACAAGTAATTTTTTTTTTTTTGGTACCAGGGATCGAACTTGGGTCCTTGCACTTATACGGCAGGCGGCAGCACCACTGAGCTAAATCCCCGGCCCATACAACAAGTAATTTTAAAAAATGGCCAGGATAATGCAGAAAAAGAAAAGCAATGACAAGTGGCAAATCCTACCTGATACTTTAACACAGCATAATGTTACAGAAATTAAGTAGTGGAACTGACACATAACTAGATCATTAAAAGAGATAAGAAAAGTTTAAAAATAGACCCAAATAAATACAGGGATTTAGTATACGGTACAGGCAAAGTGAATTGCTCAATAAAATGGTGTTGGATTAGCCAGCCATATGGAAAAAAATTCTGTTGGCTCTTGTACCACCTGACTGTGGGGCTCTAAGTGGCCACATCCTGCCCTGTCACAACTTCCCACTCCACAGGGCTGCAGAGGTAACCAAACAGTGCACACAATGCTCTGCGAGTGCCCAGAAAAAACCAGTTCTTAGGAGCTTCCACCTGTTTCTGCTATTGTTGTTGCTCTGTGTGTGTGGTTCTGGGGACGGAACCCAGGACCTTAGCATATACAAGGCAAGTACTCTACCACTGAGCTATAACTCCAGCCCTTAGACCAAGATAAACACATTTAAAAATGAGACAATAAGCCAGGCATGGCAGTGGATGCCTGTAATCTCAGAACTCAGGAGGCTGAGGTAGGGGGATTGTGGCAGTTTAAGGCCAGACTAGACTGCATAGTGAGCCCCCGTCTCAAAAAAAAAAAAAGGGCCAGAGATTTAGCTCAGTGGTTCCCATTGCTTGCCTTGCAAGCACAAGGACCCGAGTTCGATCCCTGGTACCAAAAAAAAAAAAAAAGAAAGAAAGAAAGAAAACGAAAAATGAGACAATAAATGTCCTAAAGTCAAAAACATAAGACTTTTTTATTGTTATAATCTTAAAAGAGTAGAAAACCTTACGTGTAACAAAACAAAAAATATAAGAGGCTAGACTAAAAACTTGACTCTATAAAAATCAAAACTCTGGCAAAACTACATAAAACAAACTGGGTAGATATTCACAGCTTTGTCACAAAAACCTTTTTTTTTCTGTGCTAGGTAGTGAACCCAGGGCCTTCGCTCTGAGCTACATCTCCAGTCATTTTAGTTTTATTTTTTGGTACCAGAGATCGAACTCGGGACCTTGCACTTGCATGGCAGACACTGGAACCACTGAGCTAAATCCCTAGCCCTCTCCAGGCATTTTAATATTTTATTTATTTATTTATTTATTTTGTACTGGGGATCGAACTCCGGTCCTTGGGTTGCAGGGCAGACAGCAGAACCATTGAGCTAGATTCCGGCCTTAATATTTTATTTTTGAGACACAGTCTCACTAAGTTACTAAATTGCCCAAGCTGGGCTTGAATATGTGATCCTTCTGCCTCAGCCTCTCAGAGTACTAGGATTATAGGTGTATCCCCCCCACACCCACCCCGCAGGGCAAAAGTCTTCTTTTGGCATGGGAAAATAAGCCTTCTTTTAGCATTCTGGGAAACTCAGACAGGAGGATTGAAAGTTCAAGCCCAGCATGGGTAATTTAGTAACTCAATGAAACCCTGTCTCACAATAAAAAATAAAAGGGCTGGGGATGTAGCTCACTGTGAAGGCCCTGGGTTCAGTTCCCAGTACCACCAAAAACAAAAAACAAAAAAACTGAAAATTATGAGGAAAAAAAAAAATCAGTCCACCCAAGAGAAAACGGGGCAAAGCTTATGAATAGGTAGTTGAACTGAAAAGGAAATCCAAATGGCTCTAAAAATATAAATACTGGGCCAGGGATTTAGCTCAGTGGTTCTGGCACCTACTGCGCAAGCACAAGGTCCTGTGTTCAATCTCCAGTACCAAAAAAAAAAAATACATACTTACTCTCAATCATAAGAAAAATGCACATTAAAATAATTAGATACAATTTTCCACCTAACAGATTTATAAAAACTGAAAAATCATCCAGGCATGGTGGCACATGCCTGTAATCTCAGCTCAGAAGATTGAGGCAAGAGGATTAAGAGTTCAAGGCCATTTCGCTGCATGCTGCACAAGGACCCGAGTTTGATCCCCGGTACCAAAAAAAAAGAGTTCAAGGCCAGCAAGAGTGAAACAGTGAGACCTTGTTTCAAAAAACAAACAAACAGGGGCTGGGGATCTAGCTCAGGTGATCTAGTTCCCCTGCCTGCAAGGTCCTGAGTTCAATCCCTGGTACCAAAAAAAAAAAGTGCTCATTCTTAGATCCAAGCATCCTATTTCTGGGATTTGATCTTGCAAATAATCTACATAATGACAGTATAGATGGAAAGGAAATCTGCACTACATGTATCAGTAAAAGGTTGAATACAATTTAATTGCCCATCAACAGAAGAATAGATGAATAAACCACAGCATGCTCATCTCATGAAATCCACAGTAGCCATTGAAAAGGACAAGGTCATACAGATTCTGATTCTGTATCTTTGATGTGGATGTAAAGTGAAAATGAAAATAACTAGGGCAGAACAACTGTATATAGTTCTCTTTCACTTGTGCTCTGAAAACAAAATAATGTATGTATATGCTTGTGTTTACACAGGTTCTGAAAACATGTAGAAAGGACATTTCCACTGCTTGTATCAGAAAACAATTTAAAACAACGTAAAAGTCTTAAATGTCTAAATACCTTTAAAACCTTGTGTCAAGGCCGGTCAGGGTAGCACATGCCTATAGTTCTAGCACTCAGGAGGCTGAGGCAGGAGGATCACCACGAGTTCAAGGCCAGGCCAGGCTACTTAGTGAGTTTAAGGCCACCCTGAACTGCACATGGAGACCCTGTCTCAAAAGAAAAAACAAAACAAAAAATAAATAATAAAACCTTGTACCAGCCAGACAAGGTGGCTCACTTCTGTGATCTCAGCACTCCAGAGACAGGCAGGAGGATCACAATTTCAGGGCCAACTTGGGCAATTTAGCAAGTGGGGGAAAAAAGGTTCATCCACGTACGAAGTGTATGTTCTGGAGCAGTAGTATGCTGCAACCAACTGAATGAGGTCGGTGTATTCACTCAATTATGTGCGGTGCCAACACTGACTGTTCAGTTTAGAAGAGTGCTTTAGAAGACGCTTGCGTGAATAAAAAAAAAATCCTCCAACGAATATTGTTTATATGCAGATATGTATTTGCTATCTTCTCAAGAGGGACAATTTCCAAACTAACAGGGTAATTTGGGGCAGAGATGGAGGGCAAGGTTAACATAAGGTGCATCTGCAATTTTTACATCGTTTTTAAGGCACTAGGAATTGAACCCAAGGCTTCCTGTATGCTAGTCAAGGGCTCTACCATTGAGCTACACCGTCAGACGTGGAATTTATCTTCCTGCCTCAGCCTTCCAAGTACTTGAGATTTATATATATGTTTTTTAAAAACTGGAGACTGTCAAGACGTTAGCAATAGCTGTTCTGGAGGTAAATTACTAGTGATTTCTCTCCTGCCTCCTCTTTCCTTCTCGTGGACGCCGAGTGCTCGCGGCGGCCGCCGGGCGCCACTTACTTGTCCGGGACGCCGGGTGCTCCTGGTTTCTCTGGAAGGGGTACCTGAACAGCAGCTTATTCCCCCTGCTGCCCGAGCTCACCAGAATCACGCTGATGGGACTGGTGTTGTCCCCCATAATGCCAGGGGGCGGCGGGGGCTGGGGGTACCTGAGGCGGACGCAGAGCCTTAGGGAACGCCCTACGCCCGCAGGTAGGCCAACAGAGCCAGTGCGACCACCTCAAGCCCGACGCGTCGCCACAGCCGCCACGCTCGCGAGATTTGGAGCTTTGGCTGGGGCATGTACGCAGGCGCATGCGGCCGTATGCTCAGGCGCAGAGCTTCAGGAAGCCACGGCCTCTGCAGCCTCCGTTTTAGGGCGAGGGAACCGCCCGCTCGTATACTGGAGATCCTGAGAGCCGAAACTAGCGTTCAAAGAAGAAGCTGTCGAGAGACGCTGGTTTCTGCATTACAAAAGTAGCACCCTTGTTTGTAGTCCGGCACTGGCGCGGGCTTGTAATCCCCGCATTCTAGCAGGCTGAACCACAACGATCGCAAGTTCGAGGCCAGCCTGGACCTCTCTGGGCATTGGGCGCCTCTCAAAAAATAAAGGGCTTGGGCCGGGGATTTAGCTCAGTGGTTCCAGCGCCTGCCTTGTAAGCGCAAGGTCCCAAGTTCGATCACCGGTACCAAAAAAAAAAAGAATAAATAAAGGGCTGGAGGTATGGCTCAGGTATAATGCTTGCCTAGCATGCACGAGAGCCCTGGGTTTCATCCCCACTACTGGGAGGGTGGGCGGTATTATTATTTTTCCCAAAAGGAAGATGATGTTCAGTGTTTCAGTGTTGTAGTTCTTTCTTACTGAGAGAGAAAATTGTATCATTTGACTTTGCTAGTGTGAGAGAATTGGCTTGTTTTCCTTATGAGTTGTTTGTCCTTTGATGGTTTGGATATGTTCTTTGAGAGGGATCTGTACTCTGCTGCGGGTTTTGCAAACCTTTATCTCAATCTTGTGTGCTTTGGCTTTGGTTTTGGTTTTCTGAGACGGGGGCTCTCTACATAGCCTAGGCTAGGCTTGAACTCACAGAGCTCCTCATGCTCCTCTCAAGTGCTGGGATTTAAAGATGTGTGCCACAACGCCCAGATGTTTTGATTTTGTGTATAATGAGGTCTGTGACTTCTCCCATACAGTTGTGTCCCCAGAATGGAAATGAGGGTGCAGGAGGGGAGGCTGGTGCAGGGGGTGGGGAGCCCCTGCCTGGTGAAGTAGCCAGTTGTGGTATGGGGCCCTACCCACAGAGCTCCTTGGAGTCCCGGGGTGCCAGACGTGAGTGGGACTTGGCTCAAGCCTCACCCCTGTGACATCCCTGGTCACATTTGGGCCAAATTCTGGGGCTCCGGTGGGCAATCTTTGCAAGATGGGCAAAGAGTGGATGGCAAGACCCAGTCTTGGAGGAACCCACTGCCCCCCACTCCCAGTTATCCCCTCAGGGCACACTTCTTGCCAGCAACCTTCACAGCACTGCTCCTGGTTTGCTCCTCTGGCTATGCAGTTAGTAGTAACAAGCACTGAAACCAGTGGGAAGTCCAGGGAGATACCCTGTCACATGGTCCAGATCTGTCCCTCATAGGCTGGCTGGTCAGGCTCAGGAGCTGGACCAGGCTGGGATTCCAACATCTCCCTCACCTTGGCCCCATGCCTCACCTCAGCAGCTGTTACACAAACCAGACCTCATGTTTATACCTGGGCCTAAGGGGTAGCAGGCCCCACTTTGGACCTCAGTTTCCCTACCAGTGACAGCATCTGGAGTAACAGGCCTTGAAGTGCAATCCTGGCACTAAGCTCTCATTTGTCTCTGGGACAGTGAAGCACCAGGGAACCCCTGCTCAATGCAGGTACATCCTCAGACTCTTCTTTACTAAGATCCCACGCCTCTAAGTCCCCCTCATTTTAAATTTAAATAACTTTTATATCCTGCTTTTTGGAAGGCTGTGGGCTTTTGGAAACCCCCAACCTTCCTCCCAACCTGGGTCCTCTTGGGCAGGCCAGGAGGCCACTTGGTTTCATCATTCTTGGGTCAGTCAGAGGGCAGGGTGGGGCTCACAAACACTATCTGGGTTGAACCTTCTTGACTTCAGTGTTCCTGCCCCACCAGGAAGAGACACCTGCGTACAATAGTGACAAAATATTAAGTTATCAGGTGCAGAGTTCCTGTGTCAGATGACCCTCTCAAATGCTGGGAGTGGGGCCTAAGTATAACCCCCACAGACAGTTCAAACAGTGAAACTTGGACTCACAAGATTAGCCCTTGCAAGGTCACCCAGTGTCTGTCCTCAGGGAAGGGCCTGAAGACCCCTGGGATGAACTGCTGAGTGACCAGACACCCATCTAAGAATAGCCCCAACTACGCAGCCTCAGAGTAGCCAGGAGCTTGAGATTCTGCCCAGAGATCAGCAACTCTGGCATCCTGGGCTCACTGAACAGGCTCGGGCTGTCCTGTCATAGGTGGGGAAACCAAGGCTGGCCCTGGCCCACCAGCATCCCAGTCACACCAAACCTCAGGCTAGTTCCCTTCTCCAGTGAAACAATGGACACGTTTTATAGCCTGCTTGAACCTCCAAGTCCTTATCTTTAAAAATAAATTTATAATAAAACTTCCCTCACAGCCTGGTTATGAGGATGAAGGGCTCAACATGGAGAGGGTTTGGAGCCATGTACAGGACTTAGCACTAATACATGTCGCAGATTTCACACCACACAATATGGATTGTCACCGGATGCAGAAGACTGTACAAGTGTTTTACAAATGTGGTCTAGAAGTCTCTCTTCACCTGAGCATTTGGAAGGTGTCTTTTATTCTTAAAAATAACATAGGGCTGGGCAGGGGATTTAGCTCAGTGGTTTCACCACCTGTTGTGCAAGCGCAGGGACCCGAGTTTGATCTCCGGTACCAAAAAAATAAAAAATAAAAATAAAAATAACATAGAGCTGAGGGTATTGCTTATTGGTAGAGCACTTACCTAGCATGCTCCAAGCCCTGAGGTCAATCCCCAGTACTCCAATCAATCAACCAATCAATAACCACTTTAAAGTGAACAGTTTGGTGGCATTTAGCATGTTGACAACATTGTACAACCGCTACCTCTGTCACCCCAAAAGGAATCCCCTCCCCACCAAACACTCACTTTCTGTCTCCCCTCTCCCCATTCTTGACAACAATTAACCTACTTTCTGTCTGTGGATTTGACTGTTCTGGACATTTCATATACATGAAATCATGCAATATGTAGTCTTTGGGGCTGGCTTCTTTCAGTACAGTGTTTTCAAGGTTCATCCATGTGGCATATGTCAGTACGTCATTTTCTTTTTCCTTTTTTTTTTTGGAGATGAAGTCTCTCTATATAGTCTGGGCTGGCTGGGAATTTACTATGTAGCCCTGCTGATTGTGAAGTCATGATCCTCCTGCCTCAGCTTCCCAAGTGCTAAGATTACAGACATGGACCACTTTATTTTTATACCTGAATAATTTCTCATTATTTGGAAATATCATAATTAAAATTTGTTTATTCATCTACTGATGGACATTTTCAGTTGTTTCCAACTTTGGGATCTTGTAGGTAAATGATACAACATTTTTTTTTTTTTTGACACAGGTTCTCACTATGTAGTTGAGGCTGGTCTTCAACTCACTATGTAGTCCAGGCTGGCCTTGAACTCACGGTGATCCTCCTGCCTCACGCCTCCCGAGTGCTGAGATTACAGGGATCCACCACCATGCCCAGCAAGGATACATTTTTTTTATATATTTAAACTATTAACTTTTATTGGTACATTTTAGGTATACAACATGTTGACATTCATTATTGGGGATTTGTACCTTTACATAATGTATCTTGGTAAGGGTACAAGTGTTTGGTTTTTTTTGGTACCGGGGATTGAACTCAGAACCTTGTTTGTCAGGCAGGCACAGTGCCACTGAGCTAAATCCCCAGCCCTGGATACAACGTTTTTTAACAGGACAATAAAATCACTGATTTTATTACATTAAAGTTACAAGCTTCTGTTCAACCAAAACCAATATGGTATTAAAAAAGTAAAACCAGGGCCGGGGATTCAGCTCAGTGGTTCCGGCGCCTGCCTCACAAGCGCAAGGTCCTGAGTTTGATCCCTGGTACCAAAAACAAAAAAGAAAACAAAAAAGTAAAACCAGGAGCCAGGTGTAGTGCTATATGCCACACCAGAGCACTTGGGAGGCTGAGGCAGAAGTATTTTAAGTACAAGGCCTTCACAGACTACATGGTGAGAACCTGGCAGAGAGAGAGACAGGGATAGAGAGCGAAAGAAGGGGCAGGGGCTAGGGGGGTTGGGGGGAGCTCAATGTTAGAGCATTTGCCTAACATGCACAGGGGCGTGGGTTCCATCCCTAGCACTGAAGAAAAAGGGTGGGGGGGACTACAGCACACTTGCAGAGTAAAACTGGCAGATTATATCCAGAATACCTTTGAAATTCCTCCAAGTCAGTAAGATCAGCAACACTTAGGAAAATATACATTACTTATATACATCAGTAAAGAGGAACTTCAGTGACCAGTAAAAATGTGAACAGGAACACAACTTCACTAATCATCAGGAAAGTATGAATTGAAACCACTACACACATGCATCAGACTTGCTAAAATGAAAGGAGACCAACTGTACCAGATGGTTGAGAGGAACAAGGGAAATTCAGCACCACACCTGGGAATGTAAATTGGTCAATTACTCTGGCAGACAGTTTGATGTTATCTACTAAAGTTGAAAGAGCACATGCCCTGCAACCCAGCAGTTCCACTCCTAGGTATATACAGAAGAGAACTCAGTTACATGTGCTCTAGGTGACATGTGAAAGAATGTCCATTGCAGCATTATTCATAATAGCCAGTAACTAAACAACCCAAAAGTCCATCCCCATTACAATGAATGAATTGTAGCATATTCCCACAAGGAAATACAATAGAGCAATGAAAACCATCAACTACATACATGGTGAATTTCACAAACACTTAGAATTAGAAACAAATAAGGGCACAATGTATTGTTTCATTTATATGATGATGGGAGTGTAGCTTAGTGGTAGAACACATACTTATCATGCTGAGACCCTAGGCTCAGTTCCCATCAGCAACAACAACAAAAAGCATTCAAAAGCAATTAAAGTGCAGCCAGGTGCAGAGGCACATGCTTGCAACCTCAGCATTCTTGGAGGCTGAGGCAGAAGGATCACAAATTCAAGCTGAAACTAGGCAACTTAGAGACTTAGTACAAGTCTGTCTCAAAATAAATAAAATTTTAAAAAGGTCTAGGAATATAACTTAGTGTGAAGGCCTTGGGTTCAATCCCTAGTGCCACACAAAAAAAGAAAAAAAAAGTAAGACAAGACGCTAAGGCACCTTAGAGGTCACCTTTAGAGGAGATTGTGTGTGGAAGGTCTGCTCTATTGTAATTCATTAAGCTATAATGTATCTTGTGTGATATTCATAATGAAAAAGATGAAAAGAAATAACACCTGTCCATTGCAACGCTTTGCAGTTTGGAAGGTCAAAAACAAAAGCCCTCTTTGGCATCCTGTCCTGTCCATCTGATGGCCCAGATCTGAAGGGGTAGTGCTTCCAGGAAGGGCAGAGTAGACCCTAGGACCCAAGAGTAGCTGAGTACTGTCCCTAGTAACAGAGGTGGCTGCTCTGGAAGCAAGATCCTGGAACACACTGTCATTGCCTCCTTTGTTAGGGACAGAGAAGCCCTATGGTGCCTTCTGCCTCTATAGGCACCCTCCCAGGCACATCCCTCACAGAACTCTCTGTGGCTCCCTCTGTCTCTCCTCT
Organism: Heterocephalus glaber; assembly: GCF_053883595.1. Taxonomy (NCBI): domain Eukaryota; kingdom Metazoa; phylum Chordata; class Mammalia; order Rodentia; family Bathyergidae; genus Heterocephalus; species Heterocephalus glaber. Next base: position 2,268,035 of record NW_028258467.1, on the reverse strand, counting down.
AGACTTGCCCTCCCAACTCTATATATCTCCCTCCACTGACCCAAGGACTCCTTGTCTTGCCCACACATCCTGTCCTCTCTGTCTGTCAATCTGTCTCTGTTCCAATACCTACCACTTTTCTCCTTTCTAGAAGCCTCACCCACAGTCCCATACCGTCTTACACAGGCCCAATATGGCTCCAGGTACCAGGCTAGGATGTGCCACCCTGGACAAGGAAAAGTCATACTCCTGGTGAGCATCCTAGGGCCACTTGTGGTCAGCAGCAGCACTGACCAGGACAGCTAGCAAGCTCTCACATCTCAGGCATAAAAGAAACAAGCACCACTATGAATTAAACATCAAGCATAGTGCCTCACATACACACGGTGCTTAATACTTGCTTATGTTTGTACATATGTTTTCAAAATCAGAGCTCTTATCCAAGCCCCACCTTTATCTCTAAGAATAGTTCAACAAGATATCTGTAATTAAAACTGTATTTGCGGGGCCAGATATTTAGCTCAGTGGTTTCGCCACCTGCTGCACAAGCCCAAGGACCCGATACCTGGTATCAAAAAAAACACAAAAAACTCTATTTGCCCCTGGTTACTTCAAAATTCAGCATGATTTTGTGCAGGTAAGTCTTAGCTAACTAAAATTTGTAAGGAAAGGTAAAGAAACTAGAAGAGCCAAAACAACTTTAGAAAAGAGGAAAAAGTGAGAGGAATCACATTACCTGATTTGTTCTCAGGGCTCTATATTGAATCCACTAAACTGTCTCAGCCCCTTTCCTCCCCTTTTTAAATTTGTATTTTTAAAAATTCATTTTGAGGGTTGGGGATTTAGCTCAGTGGTTTCGCCACCTGCCTCGCAAGTGCAAGGACCTGAGTTTGATCCCCAGTACCAAAAAAAAAATTCATTTTGAGAAAGGAACTTATGATACTCCTACCTCAGCTTTATACCTTATAGTTCACCCATTTAAAGTGAGTTCAGAGCCAGGTGTGGTGGAGAATGCTGGTAATCCCCACAGTATGGGAATTTGAAGCAAAAGGGTTTGAAAAGGGAAAGTTAAAAGTTCCAGCCCAGCTTGGACAATTTAGTAACTTGGTGTACTGTCTCAAAATTAAACAAACAAATAAGTAAATAAACTGGGGATGTAACTCAGTGTGAAGCCCTTGGGTTCAGTCCCTAGTACTCTTTAAAAAAAAAAAAAAGAGTGCTGGGGGTTTAGCTCAATGGTGCCTCGCCTGCCTGGCAAGTGCAAGGTCCTGAGTTTGCTCCCTGGTACCGAAAAAAGAAGAAAAAAGTTTATTTAGATCTGTGAGTTATAGTTTATCCACAGTCATGTAGCCAATAGTGCATTTTAGAACATTGGCATCACCCTAAAAGAAAACCCATATCCATTAGCAGTCACACCTCCTGGATACATCATCTTAAACAAAACTTCACCTACTTTTATCACTATAGATTTGTCCATTCTGGACTTTTAATTAATTAATTAATTAATTGCAGCACTGGGGATTGAACCCAGGACCTTTGTACTGAACTATATCTCCAGCCCCCTCCTTTTTTGAGACAGGGTCTCTCTATGTAGTTCAGGCTGGCCTCGAATTCTCAGCAATCCTCCTGCCTCAGCCTCCTAAATGCTGGAATTACAGGCATGCACTACCATGCCAGGCTATCCCCAGCCTTTTTATTATTTTGAGATAGGCTCTAGCTAAATTGCCCAGGGGCTGGGCTCATATTTGGAATCCTCCTGCCTCAGCCTCCTCAAATGCTTGGATTACGGTGTGTACCACCTTGCCCAGCCATTCTGGATATTTCATAGAAATGGAATCATGTACTACTTCCTGTCTGGCTTCTTCCACTGAGCATCTTTTCAATGTTCATATGCAATTGTAGCATGTATTAGTCTTCATTCCTTTTTATGGCTGAAGAATATTCCATGGATAGATTATACTATATTTTATTCATCAGTTGATGGAAAATTGGGTTTTTCCACTTTTGGCTATGATGAATAATGTTGCTATAAAGATATGTTTCTGTGGATATATATTTCCATATCTCTTGGGTATATGTCTACAAATGTAATGGCAGGATTATACAATAACTGTGTTTAACCTTTTGAGGAATTGATACACCGTTTTCCAGTGTGGCATATTACATTCCCACCAGCCTTGTTATTTTGTTTTGTTAATTATGGCCATCTTGGTAGGTATAAAGTGTGTCTCTTTATAGTTTTGATTTGCTAATTGCTAATGGCCTTGAGTGTCTTTTCATTTTCTATTGTATATTATAAATTGGCTATTTGTTTATCTTCTTTAAAGAAATGTCTATTAAAATTCTTTGCCCAGTCAAAGAAAAACTACTGCAAAAACTGAGTCCAAGGACAAGCATGTAAATACGGGGTTGGGCGGGGATGGGTGGCAGGGAAAGACTTCACAGTCACGGAGGGCTCTGTTTCCCACTGGAACTCAGGACCGGGACTGCAGGCAACAGCAATTCCATGTGCAGATCTCGCTCAGGGAGAGGCGGCTCACCTCTCCCTGAGTGAGGGGCGCCTGCTCGGCCTCTGCGTGGTGACCACGCTGCTCTCCGGACCACTTCTCAGGTAGCCTTGGGAGAAGTCGCTCTGCTTAGGAGAGGAGGGCTCACGTGGGCGTGGGGTTGGGGGTTGCTTTGGTGGTGTTTCTTTTTTTTTTTTGGTACCGGGGATCGAACTCGGGACCTTGCGCTTGCGAGGCAGGTGCCGGAACCACTTAGCTAAATCCCCGGCCCTAGTGGTGTTTCTGCTTGGACACCCAGTTCCCTGCAAGGTCGAGGGTTTTGGTGTCGACATAATGTGGACCACATGCCACATCTTCTGCTTGAAAGCTTGTTTAGCCAGAAGCCAGAGCCCACTGTGCACATCAGGAAGCCACACAAGCATGTTGTGGATAGATGTGAGTTATAGTCAAAGTAAGATAGGTTGCCAAGTTTCCTCCGTAGAGAAGTCACTTTTTTCTCAAGATTTTACAATTGAAACTTCAGCCTTTGTACTCTGGAAGGGTTTGCTCCAGCATGAGCTCTTATACCTCATGTTGACCTAATTTAACCCATGAATCAAGGAGTAGAATAAATGCACCCACAAGGCGGTTCTTTTCCTTTGGTTCTCTCCTTTGAAGTGACTGGAGTTCTCACTTAGGTTTGTGAGCTGTCTGTTTGCTAGTTGTGAAGTTCTGCATTCATAAGTGCCATTGTCCATAGCGGTGTTTCCTAAACCTTCCCCAATGCAGTTTTACCTTTGTTGAATTTGTATAAACAATTGTACAAAAAAAAATTCTTTGCCCATTTTTCAATTTGTTGTCTATTTTTTTTAAATTCTAAGATTTTTAAATAACTTTTTGTTTTGGTTTGGGTGCTAGGGACCCAGGGCTTTGCTTATGTTAAGCATTCACTCTACCACTGAGCTATATCCCTGGTACTTTATTTTGGATAAATTCTTTATTGGATATATAATTATCAAATACTTTCTCTCATTCTGTGGGGCATTATTCAACTTTAAAACTTACCATAAACCTACAGTAATCAGAGTCAGCCATAGTAGCACACTCCTATAATCCCAGCATTCTAGGAGGCTGAGTTAAAAGGATCACAAATTCAAGTCTAGCCTGGGCAAGTCTTCGAGACTTAGCAACACCCTGTCTCAAAATAAAGAAATAAAAGGCTGGGTATGTAGCTCAGTGTGAAGGCCCTGGGTGCAAATTCCCATACTGATGGGGAAAAAAAGCTACAGTAATCAAAATCAAAACAGTCTGATTATGGTGAAAGATAGTCACATAAATCATGGAACAGAATAAAGTCTATGGCAGTCAAAGTGGAGCATACCTGTGATCCCAGAACTCAGAAGGCTGAGGCAGGAGGACTGCTATAAATTCAAGGCCAGCCTGGGCTACACAGTGAGATCAAGGTGATTTTAATATACCCCTCATACCAGTCATTATAACATGAGACAAATATTCCTTTTGGTTTTATTTTACATACAATAAATCGACTTTTTTGGTTTTTACAATTCTCTGATTTGTGTGTGTTTGTGGGGAGGGGGGTTACTGGGAATTGAACCCAGATCTTGGCACTAAACTACATCCCCAGTCCTCTTTTATTTTGAGACAGGGCCTTACTAAGTCACTAAATTGCCCAAGCTGGTTTGAACTTGAAATCCTCCTGCCTCAGACTCTCAAGTGCAGGGATTACAGGCATTTGACAGCATTCCCAGCATGTTTTAGGAATTTGTGTGTCATGACACAGAACAGCTCCACCATTCCACAAGCTCCACCCTTCCCTTGATCCTGGATCAGCAGACCCCTTGCTGTTCTTGGAGCAATTCAGGAGTCACAGAGATGAGCTGGAAGGGGATGCCACAGACAGCATGGTGGGCAATGTACCCAAGGAGGGTGCACATTGGGCCCCACTTGGCCATTCTGAAATGGATAAGGACAGCGCAGGGCTGGACTTCAAAGGCAGGGATGACCTCCTGGGAAGCCTGGGCCCCTATCTCTCCTAGATACTGTGTCAGACTATGGCCAACGCCCCCTTGAAGGCCAAGAGGGGGCAGGAGTGATAGCTCCTCACCTCCCAGGACCACCAGGCCTTGACTGCAAATTGTCACTGAGTCAGATAAGAGCTCCCACAGCTCAGCCCTCCCTCCTCTCCCAACCAATGGCCACATCCTGGCTGGGCCCACAGCACAGTGCATATAAGAGGACCCTGGAGAGTGAGCACCACCAGGCCAGTCCTGAGCGTCTCCAGCTCCAGCCCACCTGCCCACTGTACCATCATGTCTCTGACCAACAGTGAGAGGGCCATCATCACGATCATTTGGGACAAGATATCCACGCAGGCTGATGTCATTGGCACTGAGACTCTGGAGAGGTAAGAGCCAGACAGGATGGGCTGAGTGACCAGATTAGAGGCCAGGGCAGGGGCGGTGGGAGGGGTCAGTAAGGGAGGATGGTGAGGATGAGCAGTGAGCAGGGGTCAATGAGAAAGGCTCATTGAAGAGGGGTCAAGAGGGGGGCGAGTAGGAGAGGTCAATGAGGGCCAGGGATGTAGCTCAGTAGTGCTGCGCCTGCCTGCGAAGCACAAGGTCTTGAGTTTGATTCCCAGTACTGGGGGAAAAAAAAGGTCAATGAAGAAAGGTCAGTGAGGAGGGGCAGTTGGAGTAGCAGGTATGGATGGGATGGTGCAAAGAGGTCAGTAGGAGAGGTAAAAGGCAGGCATGAATGCACACACCTGTGATCAGCACTTCAGTGGCTGGAGCAGGAGGATCACAAATTAAAGCTCAGAGTGGACTACATAGTGAGTTCAAGGCCAGTCTGTACTGAAAATTAACACCTTGTCTGAAATAAACAACAAAAGAAAGAGGTCAGCAGGAGGGTCAGGAGCAGTGGGTGGGGTGGAGAGGATGGTGGGAAGATTCAGAAGAAAGGTCAGTGAGGGAGAGGTGTCAGGAGGGGTGATCAACATGGAAGAACTGTGAAGAGGGGAAGTAGAGAAAGGCCCTTTGACAGTGGTGGTGGTGAGGAGGGGCCGTGAGGTCAGGGAGCTGCAGAGGTGGTGTAAGGAAAGGGAAAGGGAGGGGAGCTGAAGGGAGTACTTTATCTCAAGGGGGTCACTGACCCCAGCCAATACCAGGCTGAGCAAATGAATGAATGAATGAATGAATGAATGATGGGCATTGGGGCAGAGTCAATGCTTTACCACACTGGAGCCTGGGCAACAGGAAAAATAGGCAATACCCATGCTGTCTTTATTTAAAGCTTTAATGTTCAACATAAATTGTTTTGCATTCATTTAAGATTTCATTAAAATATGATTTTAATTTATCACAATGATAGGTGACTGACTGACAATATGTTTATATACTGAACGTTTTGGGAAATCTGTAAGTTTGAGGCTAAAAAGTGCTTGGGGTCTGGGCACTCCCTCATCCTCCAAACTGAGGCCCCAAGGCTCACGCTCCCCCAATCCCCAGGCTCTTCTCCAGCTACCCCCAGACCAAGACCTACTTCCCCCACTTCGACCTGCACCCGGGGTCGCCACAGCTGCGCGCACACGGCTCAAAGGTGATGGCCGCCCTGGGCGACGCCGTCAAGAACATCGACAACGTGGAGGTCGCGCTGACCAAGCTGAGCGAGCTGCACGCTTACGTCCTGCGCGTGGACCCCGTCAACTTCAAGGTGGGTGGTGGGTGGTGGGTGGTGGGTGGTGAGTGGGACAGAGATGGGCTGGGGGCTGGTCAGCACAGGGCCCGAGGGAGTGAGGTCTCAATCACAGACACACACACACACACACGCGCTCCCCTCACTGAGACCTGAGGCGCCCTCCCGGCCCCCGCAGCTCCTGTCTCACTGTCTGCTGGTCACGCTGGCCGCGCACTTCCCCGCCGACCTCTCGGCCGAGGTCCACGCCGCCTGGGACAAGTTCCTGTCCCTTGTGTCCTCCATCCTGACCGAGAAGTACCGCTGAGCGCCGCCGCCCGAACCCGGCACTGGCTACGACCCCTGAGCAGCAGCCCCCCACACCCCCGCCCTCCCGCTTTCCTCCCCGGAATCCCCAATAAAAGGATGAGGCTGGAACAACCGGGTCCTGTGTTCTCAGTACCGGGGGACGACGGGAGAAGCCCAGGGGTACGCTGGGGTCTCGCAGGAGCGCGGTCACCCGGGGTCGACCACCTGCCGGAGGATCTTCCGGGTGACCCGGGAAGCTCCTCGCCCTGAGGACCCCAGATTGCAGCGCGGAGGGAGCAGAGCTTCCACCGCCGGGTCAGGGGACCTCTCGATTGGGGACCGTCCCCAGTCGCCCACGGACCGTCGCTCACTCCGCGTGGGGTGCGTGTAGAGTCTGCTCCTCCACGCCGGATGTCACACCCCCGACCCTGGCAGTGTCGGGGTCGCTGATGCGGTCCCCACTAAGGGAATCGGGCTCTCTCTGTCCCCGGTCTCACTCCTGCTCCATCCTGTGGCTCCCTCAAGGGCAGCATAACTCTGCCTGCAGGGGAGAAATTACAGACCCAAGCCTACGGCACAGGCGCCCACGCGCCGCGCGGGGGAGTCAGCGCCGCAACAGGTGATGGCAGAGGCCCTGGCCTCCCACTCGCGAGGGCCCAGCTGGCGACATTTCTGCGCCGGGGCCGAGGGTCCCCGGGTTCCCACCGTGCCGGGCCGATTTGAGCGGGTGGGGCGACATGAGGAGGGCTCTACAAGGAAGACTGAAGGGCAGACCGGGCTCCCTGATCGTGCCAAGCTTGGCGCCAGGAGCGCGCTCACGTTGGGAAGGTTTGGGCCCTGCTCTCTGGCCAAGTGGCACAATCTGGGCGGGGGGGGGGCGGGGGCGTGGTCTCTGGGAGGCGGGACAGGAGTCTTGAGCACAGATCCTACCCAGAACCCAAAGTAGGCTCCACCTGGCTCTACCAGGAGCCGGACTGGCATGACTCACGTGGCCGCCGTGCGCACAAGTGGTGTGCTGCCGAAGGCTCTTTGCTGCGTACCCCTGACCCAGACCTGTTTCCGCACACTGAGGGACCAGTCGCAGACGACAGGCTCGCGGCAGTGGGCGTGGCCGCACAGCAGATAGACGCCCATTTTCCCACTAGCTGTGCGTGGACTCTGCCAAATTCTCCTGAACCCTTTGCTTCCAGAGCAAGCTGAGAAACCAGAGTTTCAAGAGGAGGTAGCAGACGCAGGAGCAGAGCCCCTCTCTACTACCCCATCTCCACAGGTGCTAATCCCGTGTTTCCGGGTGGTGCTGGCCTCCCACCTGAAGGGCGAGTTCACGGTGGAGATGCTGGCGGCGTGGATCCAGCTCCTTTCCAACGTGGTCATAGTGGTGACCTAATTGTACCCCTAAGCCTGGCATTCCTCAGGCGCTGGTCTGTGTTTGTCAATAAAGGGCTACTCCAAGGGCTGTGTTGTCTTTTAGGGACCAAGCAAGGTGAACTTCTTTCATTTATTTTTTTTTTCTTTTTTGTTTTTTCTCCTTCCCTTTCCCCCTGGTGGTACTGTGGATTGAATCCAGAGTCTTGCACACGCTTGCTAGGCAAGTACACTAAGCTACATTGCCAGCCATTTATTTATTTATTTATTTATTTTAAAATTATCTATTGTGAGACAGGCTGTTAGGAAGTAGACATGTTGCCCAGGCTGTTCTCAAACTGGTGATCCCCCTACGTCAAGCTCCCAGAATGCTGGTTTACTGGTCTGTGCCACCAGCACTGGTCTGGTCCTCCCCCCGCCCCACAGACACACTGGTGAGAAGTGAACCTAGGGCCTCATGCATACTAAACATACACTATACCACTACCACTGGTTTTTTTTCTTTTTGTTTGTCTTGTTTTGCATTTGTTTTTGAGATGAGGGTCTCACTATGTTGCCCAAGCTATTATTGAACTACTGTGTTTAAGGGAATCTCCTACCATATCTACCTGAGTACAGGCACAGTCCACCCCAACTCTCTCAGTGCTCTCAGCTTCCCCTACTGATACGTGAAAATTCATTCCACATTAAGAAGGCAAGTCAAGGTTCAGTGGTAAAGGGCTTGCTCGGATGGAAATGCCCATGAGTTAAACCCCAACTAGTATTAAAAGCAAAACAATAAAAAAAAAACCCTAAACAAACGAAAGTCAACGAGGTATCCTGATTCTGGGAAAAGTAGGGAGATAGAATATGTAAGGGTTTTTTTCATTAAGTTTACTGGTACATTTTAGGTATACAATAGAGTTATGTTCATCATTGAGAATTTGTACCTTTACGTGATGTATCTTGGTTCTTATTTTTTCCCCATTCCTAGCCCTCCCTTCACCCCCTCTACCCCTCCCTATTTACAAAGACTTTGTTTCCATTTTTTCCTTTTCTCATATTTTCCTTTCCCTTCTTCCTTTCCCCTACCCCTCCCACTTTTCCTACACCTTTAAACTTTTCCTTCCTATTTCACATTATCAATTATACATTTTAATCCTTATTTACACTTTAAATTTCTCACACCAGAGAAACTATTTGGTATTTACACATGTGTGTCCTATTTATTTCACTTAAGAGTATGGCCTCTATGTGCATCCATTTAGCTATAAATGTCTCTAAGAGTATGTAAGTTTTTTGATTGAAGTATATTTCCTAAGGTTAAGACTTGGCTTAATAGACCTTGAATAATGGATAGATTGGAGCAACATGCAAAGACAGGAGATCCTGAGCCTGAGGCAGACATTAAGATGCTCCCCTAAGACTCAGCATCTTATTCTTCTTGTTCCTCTGAGCCAGGATTAAGCCTGGGGCTGTAGGCAGAACCAGAAGAGTGCAGCGTAGGAAGGACAGAATGAGTGGAGGGAACTCAACTCTGGTCTGAGCTATCTCCTTCTCTGCCCAAGGCAGTCTGAGCTTTTCTCCCCCTGCTGCCCCCCCCCATCACGCAAACCAGGACTCCAGCTGGCATCCTGGGGAGGCCTGGGCAGAGCAGTGGGCTGAAGGGTACCACATGTTCACCCCCAGAGCAAGCCCTTCCTTCAGGCTCCAAGAAAGGATATTGCAAGGACTTCTTACCCTCTTTTCTCCTCAATAATCTCTCTCTACCCATCACTGTCACTGTTATCGGCAAGGACATGGGGACAGCATGAGCTGGCACTACTGTCATTCTCTCTGCCTCACCAAAGTCTCCCCTTTCTCACCCTGTGGATCTAGCCTCATTACCCCCACATTTCTTTACCTCTATTCTGCACCCTAGGGAGCTTCTCTCTGCTGCCCAAGGCAAGCCTCTGCCTTCCAGGGATAACATTTGTCCTTCAGTGTCACCTTCTCCAGGAAGCCCACCTTGATCCTCAGACCAGCCTGGTTATTTCTTCCTTCCTGTGCCTGTCACTCAGTTACACACACAGTGACTTTGGGGAAGGAAAAGGGCTGGAGGAACTGAGGCCCAGGGAGAGCAAGAGGGCTCCTGGGAGAGGCATTCTTGGGTGTGCGCCTCTCTGCCCTAAATGGGTGCTGCTTCTCTTCCTTCTTGCAGGTGCTGGCTGGTCACTTGTCACTTCTGCTCAGCTAATTCACATCCAGTGTGTGACAGGTCTAGGTGCAAGTAGATGGTTCAGGCTGGCCCTTCTGGTCCTCCAAGGGCACAGCCCAGGGTGGGACACCTAGAGTTAAGAGAGATTCCCTGGAGTACTGCTGGTGAAGAACATATGAATGGGCCGGGGATTTAGCTCAGTGGTTTTGCCGCCTGCTGTGCAACCGCAAGGACCTGAGTTCGATTCCTGGTACCAAAAAAAACCACACAAAAAAACCCCCAAAAAAGAACATATGAATGGACCCGAAAGCAGACCCAGCATATGAAGACAAGCATATTGCTTCCAGGGAGGCTCAGGGGTGCTGGGTGGGTGGGCAGAAAAAGAATAGGAGGAGAGGAATCCTGGCCTTGAGTACCAGGTTCCTCTGGTGTGTGGAGGACCAGAACTTGGCTCCAGCCCTACTGGTGCCACCTGGCCTGGTAATGGCCCTATGCCAGCCAATGAGTGCGGCTGTAACTAGTGTGTTGTCCCCCAAGACCTGGGCATAAAAATGTGTTGTTCTGGCTGTCTGGATGAAAATTGGCCCCACATAGGCCCAGCATAGCCCAGTTGCCATATACGGGTAAAGACCCTCCTCTCCCCTGCATGGATTCAGGATCAACATGGCCTCAGAGTCTGGACACCCCTAGTTGTGCACCTGCACCCTTCCTAGCCCCACTTACCCACTTCTCCCTGCAGAATGTTAACAAGTTTCCCCACCACCAAGACCTACTTCCTCAACTTTGACATGAGCCCTGGCTCCCCTCAAATCCAGACCCATAGCAAGAAGGCAGCTGATGCCCTGACCAAAGCTATAGACCGCACAGACAACATGCCTGCCACCCTGTCTGATCTAAGTGACTGCATACCCAGGAGCTGCGTGTGGAGGCCAACTTCAGGGTGAGCACTGGGGCCAGTTTGAGATGGGTCAGAGATTCCCAGGGCACAGCAGGCCTTGCTAGCAAGGCAAAGAAACCCTATAAGTTCCAAAAGGTGGAGGGAGGAGGCTGTGGTCCTATGTCCACCTAGGGGGCTGGGGATTTAACTCAGTGGTTCTGGCACCCACCTCACAAGTACAAGGTCCTGAGTTCGATCCCCAGTACCAAAAAAAAAATATATCTAAAAACCTATGTCCACCTAGGGGTGCTTCCTCTCCACAGCTCCTGAACCACTACATGCTCCTGACCAGGGCCAACAACTTCCCAGAAGAATTCACTCTGAAGTTCCACACCATCATAGACAAGCTCTTTTGTACTGTTGGCACTGCACTGAGCTCCAAATACCATCAAGCTGGACCCTACCCCTGCCCACTGTGCCTCAGACCAGGCTCTCCTCCCCTACCCACAGTGCACCTCTGCATCTTTGAATAAAGTCTGATTGGGTAGCAGCCTCTGTGTGCCTGGATTCTCTGTGTCCCTGAGGTGCCGGCAGAGGAGCGGTCTACTCTTCTTGGACCAAGGACCTTTCTGCAGCTGCAGTGTGGGAGAGGAGCTCTCCAGAGAAGGCACAGAGCCCTGCCCCTGTCACAGGATGGACCAGCTTCCCAGGGGTCATCCACAAGATGGAGGAGGAGAGTCCTAGAATGGACACTGTCCTTTGAAATGTCACTGCCCAACACCATTTAAACACACAGCCTAGAATAAATCAGAAGCAGGGTTACGGTGAAGCCCCAGACTGTATCCCCAGCACCTAAACCAAACCAAACCAAATAAAAACAGTCACATAACCATAATAGGCTGCTCCAAGTCCCAGCCACTTTCCCACCAGAGGGGAGGTGGGTAAGAATGAGTGTCCTGGTTCCTTGTACCCCTCTTCAGACACAGTGACCCTCAGAGCAGGAAGGATCATGCCAGGCCAGCAAGTCGGGGACAGAGAGGGGCATGGGCCGCCCTGAGTAGACTTGGCCCTCCTGGGAACCTCCATAGTCGGGTTCTTTGCCCTTCTTCCTGCTGTTCATGAGGCCTGCGTTCTGTCCTGAGTCCTGAACCCCCACCTCCTTATCACCCATGCTCTGTCCCAGGCCTTCTGGGATCTCCCAGTGGTCCTGCCTCCCTTGCTGCTACACCAGAAACACCCTTGCCCCAGGTGCTGCCTTCCAGGATTCCAAGCTGGGTCCTTGGACATCCCAGGTGGTTCCACCACCCTAGGATCAGGATCAGGGCTCACTGCCACTGCAAGGTCAGCCCCCACATGGAGCAGTGCATAAAACTGGGGAAACTGGTAAAGTCCCCATTGTCACTTTCATTTATCATTTTCTTTCTGGTCACAAGGCTCTCTGAGCTGCTGGGTAATTTCTCCTCCTTCTTGACCATCCATTCCTCTGTCTTACAGCTAACTCATTTTTAATTAAACGCAAAAAACCCTCACTTAAGACATAAACTAAAATCCATTCATGGTTGCCCACACATACCCTTTAAAAATTTTTTTTAATTTTAATTAATTTATTTATTTATTTTGGTACCAGGGATCAAACTGAAGACAAGGCAGGCTGGGTACCACTGAGCTAAATCCCTGGCCCCACATACACTTTTTTAAAAAAATGTTATTCAAAGTAGGAAGAGAGCTGGGTATGGTGACACATCTTATAATCCCAGCACTTTGGGAGGCTGAGGCAGGAGAATTATAAATGGAGCTGAATGGGTAACTTACAAAGATGTTGCTCAAAATAAAAAATAAAAAGAGCTAGAGATGTAGCTCAGTGAGAAAGCCCTCAATTTAACCCTAGCACCATAAAAACAAGAAAAAGGGGGCCAGGGATTTAGCTCAGTGGTTTCGCCGCTGCGTAAGTGCAAGGACCTGAGTTCTATCCCTGGTACCAAAAAAAATAAAATAAAAAACAAGAAAAAGGTATGGAGTATGGCTATGTTGCCAAAGCCCTGCCTTGACCTTCTACACTCAAGAGATCTTCCCAGCTCGGCCTCCTTAATATCCAGTTGTATGGGCAAGGGCCACCTCAGATGGCTTCATGCATTTCACACTCTTTCTGATCAGTTTTGCTTATTTCCATAAAGTCCTTTTGGCTATTATTCTCATAATTTTTAACTTTTTTTCTCCTTTCCTTCTTCAAGCTCAGCCTGACCTACATATAGCAGGGGAGGCAGAACCATTGGGAGATCCCAGAAGGCCTGCCCCTGTCTCGAAAAATGCAAATAAATAAATAAAAGCATGTTTGTGGGTTTTATTGTTTGTACACAGTCATGCAACCATCATTGTAAAGTATCCAATTTTAGAACATTTTCATTACTTCAAAAAAAACCCATGACCCAGGGATGTAGCTCAGAGGTGCTGCACCTGCCTGGCAAGCACAAGGCCCCAAGTTTTGTTTTTGATTTTTTTTGGTTTTTTTTTTTGGTACCGGGGATCGAATTTAGGTCCTTCCACTTGTGAGGCAGGGAGCGAAACCACTGAGCTAGATCCCCGGCCCACAAGGCCCCAAGTTTGATTCTCAGTACTGGAAAAAAAAAAAAAAAGAAAGAAAAAACATCCATTAGCAGTCATGTCCCCCAAATATCCCCTCTTGGCAACCATTAAACTACTTTGCACTCTATGGATTTGTCCATTCTGGACAATTCATAAAATGAAGTTATAAACATGTGGCCTTTTATGTCTGCCTTCTTTCACTGTATCATGTTTTCAAGGTTCATCCACATTGTAGCATATAGTAGTTCTTTTTTTTTTTTTTGGTACCAGGGATTGAACTCTGGTCCTTGCACTTGCGCAGCAGGTGGCAAAACCACTGAGCTAAATCCCCGGCCCATTTAGTTCTTATCTTCTTTTTTGGCTGAAGAGTGTTCCATGGGTGAATTATACTATATTTAATTCATCAGTTGATGGTAATTTGAATCATTTCCACTTTAGGCTATGATGAATAAGGTTATTATAAAAATGTAATTTTTTGTGGATATATGTTTCCATTTCTTTTGGGTATATATCCAGGAATGCAATCTAGTATATTACACATATATATTATATTAATATAGCAGATCTATGTTTAGAATTTCGAGAAACTGCCACACTGTTTTCCATTGTATATCGTTTTACCTTCCTACCAGCACTTACTATTTTGTCTCATTAACTGTGACCATCCTAGCAGGTATAAACTGTATCTCTATAGTTTTGACTTGCATTTCCCTAATGCTAAGGCTCTGAGTGTCTTTTCATTTGTTTATTGGCCATTTGTGTATGTTCTTTAGAGAAATGTCTGTTAAAATCTTTTCCACATTTTTCAATTGCTTGGCTCTTTATTTTTGAATTGTAATATTTTGGGGGTAAGCTTCGTTTGTTTTGGTACTGGAGACTGAACCCAGGGCCTTGCTTTTGCTAAACATGTACACTATCACTGAGTTATATCCACACTCCATTTTTTTGATAAATCTTTTTTAAATAAATTCTTTATTTGATATACAATTATCAAATATATTCTCTCATTCCATGGGACTTTTTTTTCTTTTTGGTACTGGAAATTGAACCTGGGATCTTAAAACTGAGCTACATCCCCAACTCTATGTTTACCTTTTTATTTTGAGACATAGTTTCACTAACTCCATAAATTACCCAGGGTGGGCTGGATATGCGATCCTCCTGCTTTGCCTCCTAGAGTCCTGGAATTACAGATGGATATTATCCACCTTTTTATTTTGGCAGGCAGATTGAGACAGGGTATCATTATGTAGTTCAGGATGGCCTTGACTTACTATGTAGCCCAGGCTGACCTTGAACTTGCACCATTTCTCCTGCCTCAGCCTCCTGAGTGCTGGGATTATAGGTGCGCCCCACCACACCCAGCTCACCCTACTCCTAATATATGATATTACCATAGAGAAATAGAAATTTATGTTCACAAAAGACATTTATGAATGTTCATAGTATCTATCAATAATGGTTCCAACCTGGTAATAACCCAAATGTCCTTTTGTGAAAGAGTGGATAACTGGCATATTTATTCCATGGACTAAAAAGAAAACTATTGATACATATAAGAACTTGGATGAATCTCAGGGGTATTATGCTAAGTAAGAGAAGCCAGTCTTAAAAGAGTACAACACTGGGCCGGGGATTTGGCTCAGTGGTACCACCACCTGTCTTGCAAGCACAAGGTCCCAAGTTCAATCCCCAGTACCAACAAAACAAAACAAAACAAAAAAGAGTACGATACTGTGATTCCAGTAATACAATATTCTTTCTTTTATTTTGAGGCAGGGTCTGGTTATGTAGTCCAGAAAAGCCTTGAACTCACAGTGTGCTGCTGCTTGACTTCTCAGTGCTGGAATTACAGGTGTGTGTAATTCCTGGCAAGTTCTACTACATTTTTGAAAAACAGGAAATTAGAATGGCTGGCAGAGGTTGGGGTAGGCAGAGACTAAGACTTTAAATGGGTGTACATGGAAATTTGTGGGGTGATGGAGCTGTCCTATGTCCTGTCACACAAATCTATACATATGTTAACATCAGAGAATAGGAAAAAAGAAAGAAAGAAAAAAGAAAAGAAAAATTATTGTATGTTAAAACTAAAAAGAAAGCCAGATCTGGTGGCACACACCTGTAACCCCAGCACTTGAGAGGCTGAGGCAGGAGGATCACCATGAGTTCAAGGCCAGCCTGGGCTACATAGTGAGTTCAGGACCAGCCTGAACTGCAAACCAAGTTCAAAAAAATAAACAAACAAAGAAAAAACCTAAAAAGAATATTTGTCATGCGTTACAGTGACAGGTATGAGGGCTACATTGCACACAGCATCCCTCACAGTGCACAGCATGAGATGAACTCTCCTTGGTTAGCCTACCATGTCACCCTGTTGGTCAGGACACAGACCCAACCAGCCTTCCCTCTGTGTTAGCCTACCAGAACCCTTGCTGTTCTTGGAGCAATTCAGGAGTCACAGAGATGAGCTGGAAGGGGATGCCACAGACAGCATGGTGGGCAATGTACCCAAGGAGGGTGCACATTGGGCCCCACTTGGCCATTCTGAAATGGATAAGGACAGCGCAGGGCTGGACTTCAAAGGCAGGGATGACCTCCTGGGAAGCCTGGGCCCCTATCTCTCCTAGATACTGTGTCAGACTATGGCCAACGCCCCCTTGAAGGCCAAGAGGGGGCAGGAGTGATAGCTCCTCACCTCCCAGGACCACCAGGCCCTGACTGCATATTGTCACTGGGTCAGATAAGAGCCCCCACCCTTTAGCCCCCTCCCCTCTCCCAACCAATGGCCACGTCCTGGCTGGGCCCACAGCACAGTGCATATAAGAGGATCCTGGAGAGTGAGCACCACCAGGCCAGTCCTAAGCGTCTCCAGCTCCAGCCCACCTGCCCACCGTACCATCATGTCTCTGACCAACAGTGAGAGGGCCATCATCACGACCATTTGGGACAAGATGTCCATGCAGGCTGATGTCATTGGCACTGAGACTCTGGAGAGGTAAGAGCCAGACAGGATGGGCTGAGTGACCAGATCAGAGGCCAGGGCAGGGGTGGTGGGAGGGGTCCTTAGGAGAGGATGGTGAGGATGAGCAGTGAGCAGGGGTCAGTGAGAAAGGCTCAATAAGGAGAGGTCATTGAAGAGGGGTCAATGCACAGGGGACAGTGGGGGGGTTAAGAAGAGGGGTGGAAAAGCAGGAGTCAATGTGTAGAAGGGTGACTAGGAGAGGTCAGTGAGAAGACAATGAACAAGGCGCCCTGAGGGGGAATTAGAGGGGTCAGTAGGAGGGTCAGTAGAGCAATAGGTGTAGAGTCAATGAGAAGTGTCATCAAGGAGTCAGTAAGAGGCTCAGGATTAGATGGAATGGCAGGTCCATCAGAAGGTGTGGAGCCAGGTTTGGAGACGCACCCTCATAATCCCAGCATACTCTTGGATGAAGCAGGAGGATCACAAGCTCATGCTCAGCCTGGGCTCTGTAATGAGTTCACTCCTGTCTGAACTGGAGAGTAAGACCCTGTCTCACAAAAAAGGGAGGGGTCGGTAGGAGTTGTTGGGGTGGAGAGGAGAATGGGAAGAGGTTGGTGAGGAAGGGACAGTCAATGGGAGGACCACAGAGGAGAGCTCAGCGAGCAGATAGGAGGGGTTGTCTGGAGGCTCAGGAGGCACAGTCAGCATGGAAGTGAGGTGGGAAGAGGTCAGTGAGGTGGGGTCAGTAAGAGGGCCGGTGAGGATGAATTGGAAGGGCATCATGATGATGATTAGTGGTAAAAGGGCCAAGATTCAGTGAACTGAGGAGGAGGTGGATGAGGAGGGAGGGAGCTAGAAGTAGGACTGCATCTCACAGAGCTCACCCAGCCAAGCCCACACCCTATCCACACACAAGGGCTGAATTAAGGGATGGATGCATGATGGACAATGAGGAGAGTCAATGCCCTGCCACACTGGAGCCTGGGCATCCTGAAACTTTAATGTTTGTTCAGTGAGGATTCTTTTATATTAATTTAAAATGGCATTAAAATATGCTTTTAGCATATCACAGTGAGAGGTCACTGACTGATATTAAATTAATAAGCCACCCACTGATTTCTGGGTTTGGGGAAATCTCTAAGTTTGGTGCCCAAATACATTACCTGGGTGCCAGCTCCACTGAGGCCCCAAGGCTCACGCTCCCCCAATCCCCAGGCTCTTCTCCAGCTACCCCCAGACCAAGACCTACTTCCCCCACTTCGACCTGCACCCGGGGTCGCCACAGCTGCGCGCACACGGCTCAAAGGTGATGGCCGCCCTGGGCGACGCCGTCAAGAACATCGACAACGTGGAGGTCGCGCTGACCAAGCTGAGCGAGCTGCACGCTTACGTCCTGCGCGTGGACCCCGTCAACTTCAAGGTGGGTGGTGGGTGGTGGGTGGTGGGTGGTGAGTGGGACAGAGATGGGCTGGGGGCTGGTCAGCACAGGGCCCGAGGGAGTGAGGTCTCAATCACAGACACACACACACACACACGCGCTCCCCTCACTGAGACCTGAGGCGCCCTCCCGGCCCCCGCAGCTCCTGTCTCACTGTCTGCTGGTCACGCTGGCCGCGCACTTCCCCGCCGACCTCTCGGCCGAGGTCCACGCCGCCTGGGACAAGTTCCTGTCCCTTGTGTCCTCCATCCTGACCGAGAAGTACCGCTGAGCGCCGCCGCCCGAACCCGGCACTGGCTACGACCCCTGAGCAGCAGCCCCCCACACCCCCGCCCTCCCGCTTTCCTCCCCGGAATCCCCAATAAAAGGATGAGGCTGGAACAACCGGGTCCTGTGTTCTCAGTACCGGGGGACGACGGGAGAAGCCCAGGGGTACGCTGGGGTCTCGCAGGAGCGCGGTCACCCGGGGTCGACCACCTGCCGGAGGATCTTCCGGGTGACCCGGGAAGCTCCTCGCCCTGAGGACCCCAGATTGCAGCGCGGAGGGAGCAGAGCTTCCACCGCCGGGTCAGGGGACCTCTCGATTGGGGACCGTCCCCAGTCGCCCACGGACCGTCGCTCACTCCGCGTGGGGTGCGTGTAGAGTCTGCTCCTCCACGCCGGATGTCACACCCCCGACCCTGGCAGTGTCGGGGTCGCTGATGCGGTCCCCACTAAGGGAATCGGGCTCTCTCTGTCCCCGGTCTCACTCCTGCTCCATCCTGTGGCTCCCTCAAGGGCAGCATAACTCTGCCTGCAGGGGAGAAATTACAGACCCAAGCCTACGGCACAGGCGCCCACGCGCCGCGCGGGGGAGTCAGCGCCGCAACAGGTGATGGCAGAGGCCCTGGCCTCCCACTCGCGAGGGCCCAGCTGGCGACATTTCTGCGCCGGGGCCGAGGGTCCCCGGGTTCCCACCGTGCCGGGCCGATTTGAGCGGGTGGGGCGACATGAGGAGGGCTCTACAAGGAAGACTGAAGGGCAGACCGGGCTCCCTGATCGTGCCAAGCTTGGCGCCAGGAGCGCGCTCACGTTGGGAAGGTTTGGGCCCTGCTCTCTGGCCAAGTGGCACAATCTGGGCGGGGGGGGGGCGGGGGCGTGGTCTCTGGGAGGCGGGACAGGAGTCTTGAGCACAGATCCTACCCAGAACCCAAAGTAGGCTCCACCTGGCTCTACCAGGAGCCGGACTGGCATGACTCACGTGGCCGCCGTGCGCACAAGTGGTGTGCTGCCGAAGGCTCTTTGCTGCGTACCCCTGACCCAGACCTGTTTCCGCACACTGAGGGACCAGTCGCAGACGACAGGCTCGCGGCAGTGGGCGTGGCCGCACAGCAGATAGACGCCCATTTTCCCACTAGCTGTGCGTGGACTCTGCCAAATTCTCCTGAACCCTTTGCTTCCAGAGCAAGCTGAGAAACCAGAGTTTCAAGAGGAGGTAGCAGACGCAGGAGCAGAGCCCCTCTCTACTACCCCATCTCCACAGGTGCTAATCCCGTGTTTCCGGGTGGTGCTGGCCTCCCACCTGAAGGGCGAGTTCACGGTGGAGATGCTGGCGGCGTGGATCCAGCTCCTTTCCAACGTGGTCATAGTGGTGACCTAATTGTACCCCTAAGCCTGGCATTCCTCAGGCGCTGGTCTGTGTTTGTCAATAAAGGGCTACTCCAAGGGCTGTGTTGTCTTTTAGGGACCAAGCAAGGTGAACTTCTTTCATTTATTTTTTTTTTCTTTTTTGTTTTTTCTCCTTCCCTTTCCCCCTGGTGGTACTGTGGATTGAATCCAGAGTCTTGCACACGCTTGCTAGGCAAGTACACTAAGCTACATTGCCAGCCATTTATTTATTTATTTATTTATTTTAAAATTATCTATTGTGAGACAGGCTGTTAGGAAGTAGACATGTTGCCCAGGCTGTTCTCAAACTGGTGATCCCCCTACGTCAAGCTCCCAGAATGCTGGTTTACTGGTCTGTGCCACCAGCACTGGTCTGGTCCTCCCCCCGCCCCACAGACACACTGGTGAGAAGTGAACCTAGGGCCTCATGCATACTAAACATACACTATACCACTACCACTGGTTTTTTTTCTTTTTGTTTGTCTTGTTTTGCATTTGTTTTTGAGATGAGGGTCTCACTATGTTGCCCAAGCTATTATTGAACTACTGTGTTTAAGGGAATCTCCTACCATATCTACCTGAGTACAGGCACAGTCCACCCCAACTCTCTCAGTGCTCTCAGCTTCCCCTACTGATACGTGAAAATTCATTCCACATTAAGAAGGCAAGTCAAGGTTCAGTGGTAAAGGGCTTGCTCGGATGGAAATGCCCATGAGTTAAACCCCAACTAGTATTAAAAGCAAAACAATAAAAAAAAAACCCTAAACAAACGAAAGTCAACGAGGTATCCTGATTCTGGGAAAAGTAGGGAGATAGAATATGTAAGGGTTTTTTTCATTAAGTTTACTGGTACATTTTAGGTATACAATAGAGTTATGTTCATCATTGAGAATTTGTACCTTTACGTGATGTATCTTGGTTCTTATTTTTTCCCCATTCCTAGCCCTCCCTTCACCCCCTCTACCCCTCCCTATTTACAAAGACTTTGTTTCCATTTTTTCCTTTTCTCATATTTTCCTTTCCCTTCTTCCTTTCCCCTACCCCTCCCACTTTTCCTACACCTTTAAACTTTTCCTTCCTATTTCACATTATCAATTATACATTTTAATCCTTATTTACACTTTAAATTTCTCACACCAGAGAAACTATTTGGTATTTACACATGTGTGTCCTATTTATTTCACTTAAGAGTATGGCCTCTATGTGCATCCATTTAGCTATAAATGTCTCTAAGAGTATGTAAGTTTTTTGATTGAAGTATATTTCCTAAGGTTAAGACTTGGCTTAATAGACCTTGAATAATGGATAGATTGGAGCAACATGCAAAGACAGGAGATCCTGAGCCTGAGGCAGACATTAAGATGCTCCCCTAAGACTCAGCATCTTATTCTTCTTGTTCCTCTGAGCCAGGATTAAGCCTGGGGCTGTAGGCAGAACCAGAAGAGTGCAGCGTAGGAAGGACAGAATGAGTGGAGGGAACTCAACTCTGGTCTGAGCTATCTCCTTCTCTGCCCAAGGCAGTCTGAGCTTTTCTCCCCCTGCTGCCCCCCCCCCATCACGCAAACCAGGACTCCAGCTGGCATCCTGGGGAGGCCTGGGCAGAGCAGTGGGCTGAAGGGTACCACATGTTCACCCCCAGAGCAAGCCCTTCCTTCAGGCTCCAAGAAAGGATATTGCAAGGACTTCTTACCCTCTTTTCTCCTCAATAATCTCTCTCTACCCATCACTGTCACTGTTATCGGCAAGGACATGGGGACAGCATGAGCTGGCACTACTGTCATTCTCTCTGCCTCACCAAAGTCTCCCCTTTCTCACCCTGTGGATCTAGCCTCATTACCCCCACATTTCTTTACCTCTATTCTGCACCCTAGGGAGCTTCTCTCTGCTGCCCAAGGCAAGCCTCTGCCTTCCAGGGATAACATTTGTCCTTCAGTGTCACCTTCTCCAGGAAGCCCACCTTGATCCTCAGACCAGCCTGGTTATTTCTTCCTTCCTGTGCCTGTCACTCAGTTACACACACAGTGACTTTGGGGAAGGAAAAGGGCTGGAGGAACTGAGGCCCAGGGAGAGCAAGAGGGCTCCTGGGAGAGGCATTCTTGGGTGTGCGCCTCTCTGCCCTAAATGGGTGCTGCTTCTCTTCCTTCTTGCAGGTGCTGGCTGGTCACTTGTCACTTCTGCTCAGCTAATTCACATCCAGTGTGTGACAGGTCTAGGTGCAAGTAGATGGTTCAGGCTGGCCCTTCTGGTCCTCCAAGGGCACAGCCCAGGGTGGGACACCTAGAGTTAAGAGAGATTCCCTGGAGTACTGCTGGTGAAGAACATATGAATGGGCCGGGGATTTAGCTCAGTGGTTTTGCCGCCTGCTGTGCAACCGCAAGGACCTGAGTTCGATTCCTGGTACCAAAAAAAAACCACACAAAAAAACCCCCAAAAAAGAACATATGAATGGACCCGAAAGCAGACCCAGCATATGAAGACAAGCATATTGCTTCCAGGGAGGCTCAGGGGTGCTGGGTGGGTGGGCAGAAAAAGAATAGGAGGAGAGGAATCCTGGCCTTGAGTACCAGGTTCCTCTGGTGTGTGGAGGACCAGAACTTGGCTCCAGCCCTACTGGTGCCACCTGGCCTGGTAATGGCCCTATGCCAGCCAATGAGTGCGGCTGTAACTAGTGTGTTGTCCCCCAAGACCTGGGCATAAAAATGTGTTGTTCTGGCTGTCTGGATGAAAATTGGCCCCACATAGGCCCAGCATAGCCCAGTTGCCATATACGGGTAAAGACCCTCCTCTCCCCTGCATGGATTCAGGATCAACATGGCCTCAGAGTCTGGACACCCCTAGTTGTGCACCTGCACCCTTCCTAGCCCCACTTACCCACTTCTCCCTGCAGAATGTTAACAAGTTTCCCCACCACCAAGACCTACTTCCTCAACTTTGACATGAGCCCTGGCTCCCCTCAAATCCAGACCCATAGCAAGAAGGCAGCTGATGCCCTGACCAAAGCTATAGACCGCACAGACAACATGCCTGCCACCCTGTCTGATCTAAGTGACTGCATACCCAGGAGCTGCGTGTGGAGGCCAACTTCAGGGTGAGCACTGGGGCCAGTTTGAGATGGGTCAGAGATTCCCAGGGCACAGCAGGCCTTGCTAGCAAGGCAAAGAAACCCTATAAGTTCCAAAAGGTGGAGGGAGGAGGCTGTGGTCCTATGTCCACCTAGGGGGCTGGGGATTTAACTCAGTGGTTCTGGCACCCACCTCACAAGTACAAGGTCCTGAGTTCGATCCCCAGTACCAAAAAAAAAATATATCTAAAAACCTATGTCCACCTAGGGGTGCTTCCTCTCCACAGCTCCTGAACCACTACATGCTCCTGACCAGGGCCAACAACTTCCCAGAAGAATTCACTCTGAAGTTCCACACCATCATAGACAAGCTCTTTTGTACTGTTGGCACTGCACTGAGCTCCAAATACCATCAAGCTGGACCCTACCCCTGCCCACTGTGCCTCAGACCAGGCTCTCCTCCCCTACCCACAGTGCACCTCTGCATCTTTGAATAAAGTCTGATTGGGTAGCAGCCTCTGTGTGCCTGGATTCTCTGTGTCCCTGAGGTGCCGGCAGAGGAGCGGTCTACTCTTCTTGGACCAAGGACCTTTCTGCAGCTGCAGTGTGGGAGAGGAGCTCTCCAGAGAAGGCACAGAGCCCTGCCCCTGTCACAGGATGGACCAGCTTCCCAGGGGTCATCCACAAGATGGAGGAGGAGAGTCCTAGAATGGACACTGTCCTTTGAAATGTCACTGCCCAACACCATTTAAACACACAGCCTAGAATAAATCAGAAGCAGGGTTACGGTGAAGCCCCAGACTGTATCCCCAGCACCTAAACCAAACCAAACCAAATAAAAACAGTCACATAACCATAATAGGCTGCTCCAAGTCCCAGCCACTTTCCCACCAGAGGGGAGGTGGGTAAGAATGAGTGTCCTGGTTCCTTGTACCCCTCTTCAGACACAGTGACCCTCAGAGCAGGAAGGATCATGCCAGGCCAGCAAGTCGGGGACAGAGAGGGGCATGGGCCGCCCTGAGTAGACTTGGCCCTCCTGGGAACCTCCATAGTCGGGTTCTTTGCCCTTCTTCCTGCTGTTCATGAGGCCTGCGTTCTGTCCTGAGTCCTGAACCCCCACCTCCTTATCACCCATGCTCTGTCCCAGGCCTTCTGGGATCTCCCAGTGGTCCTGCCTCCCTTGCTGCTACACCAGAAACACCCTTGCCCCAGGTGCTGCCTTCCAGGATTCCAAGCTGGGTCCTTGGACATCCCAGGTGGTTCCACCACCCTAGGATCAGGATCAGGGCTCACTGCCACTGCAAGGTCAGCCCCCACATGGAGCAGTGCATAAAACTGGGGAAACTGGTAAAGTCCCCATTGTCACTTTCATTTATCATTTTCTTTCTGGTCACAAGGCTCTCTGAGCTGCTGGGTAATTTCTCCTCCTTCTTGACCATCCATTCCTCTGTCTTACAGCTAACTCATTTTTAATTAAACGCAAAAAACCCTCACTTAAGACATAAACTAAAATCCATTCATGGTTGCCCACACATACCCTTTAAAAATTTTTTTTAATTTTAATTAATTTATTTATTTATTTTGGTACCAGGGATCAAACTGAAGACAAGGCAGGCTGGGTACCACTGAGCTAAATCCCTGGCCCCACATACACTTTTTTAAAAAAATGTTATTCAAAGTAGGAAGAGAGCTGGGTATGGTGACACATCTTATAATCCCAGCACTTTGGGAGGCTGAGGCAGGAGAATTATAAATGGAGCTGAATGGGTAACTTACAAAGATGTTGCTCAAAATAAAAAATAAAAAGAGCTAGAGATGTAGCTCAGTGAGAAAGCCCTCAATTTAACCCTAGCACCATAAAAACAAGAAAAAGGGGGCCAGGGATTTAGCTCAGTGGTTTCGCCGCTGCGTAAGTGCAAGGACCTGAGTTCTATCCCTGGTACCAAAAAAAATAAAATAAAAAACAAGAAAAAGGTATGGAGTATGGCTATGTTGCCAAAGCCCTGCCTTGACCTTCTACACTCAAGAGATCTTCCCAGCTCGGCCTCCTTAATATCCAGTTGTATGGGCAAGGGCCACCTCAGATGGCTTCATGCATTTCACACTCTTTCTGATCAGTTTTGCTTATTTCCATAAAGTCCTTTTGGCTATTATTCTCATAATTTTTAACTTTTTTTCTCCTTTCCTTCTTCAAGCTCAGCCTGACCTACATATAGCAGGGGAGGCAGAACCATTGGGAGATCCCAGAAGGCCTGCCCCTGTCTCGAAAAATGCAAATAAATAAATAAAAGCATGTTTGTGGGTTTTATTGTTTGTACACAGTCATGCAACCATCATTGTAAAGTATCCAATTTTAGAACATTTTCATTACTTCAAAAAAAACCCATGACCCAGGGATGTAGCTCAGAGGTGCTGCACCTGCCTGGCAAGCACAAGGCCCCAAGTTTTGTTTTTGATTTTTTTTGGTTTTTTTTTTTGGTACCGGGGATCGAATTTAGGTCCTTCCACTTGTGAGGCAGGGAGCGAAACCACTGAGCTAGATCCCCGGCCCACAAGGCCCCAAGTTTGATTCTCAGTACTGGAAAAAAAAAAAAAAAAGAAAGAAAAAACATCCATTAGCAGTCATGTCCCCCAAATATCCCCTCTTGGCAACCATTAAACTACTTTGCACTCTATGGATTTGTCCATTCTGGACAATTCATAAAATGAAGTTATAAACATGTGGCCTTTTATGTCTGCCTTCTTTCACTGTATCATGTTTTCAAGGTTCATCCACATTGTAGCATATAGTAGTTCTTTTTTTTTTTTTTGGTACCAGGGATTGAACTCTGGTCCTTGCACTTGCGCAGCAGGTGGCAAAACCACTGAGCTAAATCCCCGGCCCATTTAGTTCTTATCTTCTTTTTTGGCTGAAGAGTGTTCCATGGGTGAATTATACTATATTTAATTCATCAGTTGATGGTAATTTGAATCATTTCCACTTTAGGCTATGATGAATAAGGTTATTATAAAAATGTAATTTTTTGTGGATATATGTTTCCATTTCTTTTGGGTATATATCCAGGAATGCAATCTAGTATATTACACATATATATTATATTAATATAGCAGATCTATGTTTAGAATTTCGAGAAACTGCCACACTGTTTTCCATTGTATATCGTTTTACCTTCCTACCAGCACTTACTATTTTGTCTCATTAACTGTGACCATCCTAGCAGGTATAAACTGTATCTCTATAGTTTTGACTTGCATTTCCCTAATGCTAAGGCTCTGAGTGTCTTTTCATTTGTTTATTGGCCATTTGTGTATGTTCTTTAGAGAAATGTCTGTTAAAATCTTTTCCACATTTTTCAATTGCTTGGCTCTTTATTTTTGAATTGTAATATTTTGGGGGTAAGCTTCGTTTGTTTTGGTACTGGAGACTGAACCCAGGGCCTTGCTTTTGCTAAACATGTACACTATCACTGAGTTATATCCACACTCCATTTTTTTGATAAATCTTTTTTAAATAAATTCTTTATTTGATATACAATTATCAAATATATTCTCTCATTCCATGGGACTTTTTTTTCTTTTTGGTACTGGAAATTGAACCTGGGATCTTAAAACTGAGCTACATCCCCAACTCTATGTTTACCTTTTTATTTTGAGACATAGTTTCACTAACTCCATAAATTACCCAGGGTGGGCTGGATATGCGATCCTCCTGCTTTGCCTCCTAGAGTCCTGGAATTACAGATGGATATTATCCACCTTTTTATTTTGGCAGGCAGATTGAGACAGGGTATCATTATGTAGTTCAGGATGGCCTTGACTTACTATGTAGCCCAGGCTGACCTTGAACTTGCACCATTTCTCCTGCCTCAGCCTCCTGAGTGCTGGGATTATAGGTGCGCCCCACCACACCCAGCTCACCCTACTCCTAATATATGATATTACCATAGAGAAATAGAAATTTATGTTCACAAAAGACATTTATGAATGTTCATAGTATCTATCAATAATGGTTCCAACCTGGTAATAACCCAAATGTCCTTTTGTGAAAGAGTGGATAACTGGCATATTTATTCCATGGACTAAAAAGAAAACTATTGATACATATAAGAACTTGGATGAATCTCAGGGGTATTATGCTAAGTAAGAGAAGCCAGTCTTAAAAGAGTACAACACTGGGCCGGGGATTTGGCTCAGTGGTACCACCACCTGTCTTGCAAGCACAAGGTCCCAAGTTCAATCCCCAGTACCAACAAAACAAAACAAAACAAAAAAGAGTACGATACTGTGATTCCAGTAATACAATATTCTTTCTTTTATTTTGAGGCAGGGTCTGGTTATGTAGTCCAGAAAAGCCTTGAACTCACAGTGTGCTGCTGCTTGACTTCTCAGTGCTGGAATTACAGGTGTGTGTAATTCCTGGCAAGTTCTACTACATTTTTGAAAAACAGGAAATTAGAATGGCTGGCAGAGGTTGGGGTAGGCAGAGACTAAGACTTTAAATGGGTGTACATGGAAATTTGTGGGGTGATGGAGCTGTCCTATGTCCTGTCACACAAATCTATACATATGTTAACATCAGAGAATAGGAAAAAAGAAAGAAAGAAAAAAGAAAAGAAAAATTATTGTATGTTAAAACTAAAAAGAAAGCCAGATCTGGTGGCACACACCTGTAACCCCAGCACTTGAGAGGCTGAGGCAGGAGGATCACCATGAGTTCAAGGCCAGCCTGGGCTACATAGTGAGTTCAGGACCAGCCTGAACTGCAAACCAAGTTCAAAAAAATAAACAAACAAAGAAAAAACCTAAAAAGAATATTTGTCATGCGTTACAGTGACAGGTATGAGGGCTACATTGCACACAGCATCCCTCACAGTGCACAGCATGAGATGAACTCTCCTTGGTTAGCCTACCATGTCACCCTGTTGGTCAGGACACAGACCCAACCAGCCTTCCCTCTGTGTTAGCCTACCAGAACCCTTGCTGTTCTTGGAGCAATTCAGGAGTCACAGAGATGAGCTGGAAGGGGATGCCACAGACAGCATGGTGGGCAATGTACCCAAGGAGGGTGCACATTGGGCCCCACTTGGCCATTCTGAAATGGATAAGGACAGCGCAGGGCTGGACTTCAAAGGCAGGGATGACCTCCTGGGAAGCCTGGGCCCCTATCTCTCCTAGATACTGTGTCAGACTATGGCCAACGCCCCCTTGAAGGCCAAGAGGGGGCAGGAGTGATAGCTCCTCACCTCCCAGGACCACCAGGCCCTGACTGCATATTGTCACTGGGTCAGATAAGAGCCCCCACCCTTTAGCCCCCTCCCCTCTCCCAACCAATGGCCACGTCCTGGCTGGGCCCACAGCACAGTGCATATAAGAGGATCCTGGAGAGTGAGCACCACCAGGCCAGTCCTAAGCGTCTCCAGCTCCAGCCCACCTGCCCACCGTACCATCATGTCTCTGACCAACAGTGAGAGGGCCATCATCACGACCATTTGGGACAAGATGTCCATGCAGGCTGATGTCATTGGCACTGAGACTCTGGAGAGGTAAGAGCCAGACAGGATGGGCTGAGTGACCAGATCAGAGGCCAGGGCAGGGGTGGTGGGAGGGGTCCTTAGGAGAGGATGGTGAGGATGAGCAGTGAGCAGGGGTCAGTGAGAAAGGCTCAATAAGGAGAGGTCATTGAAGAGGGGTCAATGCACAGGGGACAGTGGGGGGGTTAAGAAGAGGGGTGGAAAAGCAGGAGTCAATGTGTAGAAGGGTGACTAGGAGAGGTCAGTGAGAAGACAATGAACAAGGCGCCCTGAGGGGGAATTAGAGGGGTCAGTAGGAGGGTCAGTAGAGCAATAGGTGTAGAGTCAATGAGAAGTGTCATCAAGGAGTCAGTAAGAGGCTCAGGATTAGATGGAATGGCAGGTCCATCAGAAGGTGTGGAGCCAGGTTTGGAGACGCACCCTCATAATCCCAGCATACTCTTGGATGAAGCAGGAGGATCACAAGCTCATGCTCAGCCTGGGCTCTGTAATGAGTTCACTCCTGTCTGAACTGGAGAGTAAGACCCTGTCTCACAAAAAAGGGAGGGGTCGGTAGGAGTTGTTGGGGTGGAGAGGAGAATGGGAAGAGGTTGGTGAGGAAGGGACAGTCAATGGGAGGACCACAGAGGAGAGCTCAGCGAGCAGATAGGAGGGGTTGTCTGGAGGCTCAGGAGGCACAGTCAGCATGGAAGTGAGGTGGGAAGAGGTCAGTGAGGTGGGGTCAGTAAGAGGGCCGGTGAGGATGAATTGGAAGGGCATCATGATGATGATTAGTGGTAAAAGGGCCAAGATTCAGTGAACTGAGGAGGAGGTGGATGAGGAGGGAGGGAGCTAGAAGTAGGACTGCATCTCACAGAGCTCACCCAGCCAAGCCCACACCCTATCCACACACAAGGGCTGAATTAAGGGATGGATGCATGATGGACAATGAGGAGAGTCAATGCCCTGCCACACTGGAGCCTGGGCATCCTGAAACTTTAATGTTTGTTCAGTGAGGATTCTTTTATATTAATTTAAAATGGCATTAAAATATGCTTTTAGCATATCACAGTGAGAGGTCACTGACTGATATTAAATTAATAAGCCACCCACTGATTTCTGGGTTTGGGGAAATCTCTAAGTTTGGTGCCCAAATACATTACCTGGGTGCCAGCTCCACTGAGGCCCCAAGGCTCACGCTCCCCCAATCCCCAGGCTCTTCTCCAGCTACCCCCAGACCAAGACCTACTTCCCCCACTTCGACCTGCACCCGGGGTCGCCACAGCTGCGCGCACACGGCTCAAAGGTGATGGCCGCCCTGGGCGACGCCGTCAAGAACATCGACAACGTGGAGGTCGCGCTGACCAAGCTGAGCGAGCTGCACGCTTACGTCCTGCGCGTGGACCCCGTCAACTTCAAGGTGGGTGGTGGGTGGTGGGTGGTGGGTGGTGAGTGGGACAGAGATGGGCTGGGGGCTGGTCAGCACAGGGCCCGAGGGAGTGAGGTCTCAATCACAGACACACACACACACACACGCGCTCCCCTCACTGAGACCTGAGGCGCCCTCCCGGCCCCCGCAGCTCCTGTCTCACTGTCTGCTGGTCACGCTGGCCGCGCACTTCCCCGCCGACCTCTCGGCCGAGGTCCACGCCGCCTGGGACAAGTTCCTGTCCCTTGTGTCCTCCATCCTGACCGAGAAGTACCGCTGAGCGCCGCCGCCCGAACCCGGCACTGGCTACGACCCCTGAGCAGCAGCCCCCCACACACACCCCCCTCCCGCTTTCCTCCCCGGAATCCCCAATAAAAGGATGAGGCTGGAACAACCGGGTCCTGTGTTCTCAGTACCGGGGGACGACGGGAGAAGCCCAGGGGTACGCTGGGGTCTCGCAGGAGCGCGGTCACCCGGGGTCGACCACCTGCCGGAGGATCTTCCGGGTGACCCGGGAAGCTCCTCGCCCTGAGGACCCCAGATTGCAGCGCGGAGGGAGCAGAGCTTCCACCGCCGGGTCAGGGGACCTCTCGATTGGGGACCGTCCCCAGTCGCCCACGGACCGTCGCTCACTCCGCGTGGGGTGCGTGTAGAGTCTGCTCCTCCACGCCGGATGTCACACCCCCGACCCTGGCAGTGTCGGGGTCGCTGATGCGGTCCCCACTAAGGGAATCGGGCTCTCTCTGTCCCCGGTCTCACTCCTGCTCCATCCTGTGGCTCCCTCAAGGGCAGCATAACTCTGCCTGCAGGGGAGAAATTACAGACCCAAGCCTACGGCACAGGCGCCCACGCGCCGCGCGGGGGAGTCAGCGCCGCAACAGGTGATGGCAGAGGCCCTGGCCTCCCACTCGCGAGGGCCCAGCTGGCGACATTTCTGCGCCGGGGCCGAGGGTCCCCGGGTTCCCGCCGTGCCGGGCCGATTTGAGCGGGTGGGGCGACATGAGGAGGGCTCTACAAGGAAGACTGAAGGGCAGACCGGGCTCCCTGATCGTGCCAAGCTTGGCGCCAGGAGCGCGCTCACGTTGGGAAGGTTTGGGCCCTGCTCTCTGGCCAGGTGACACAATGAGGGGGTGGGAGCCTTCGTCCCAGGAGCGTGGGGAGAGGTCTATGGTAGACAAGGACAGGACATTGATTGGGTACAGAGCCCACCAAGAGCCCAACCAAGGTTTCACCTGGGTCTACAAGTGTGGGGGCTGGCGGGACCCCGTGGCCGCTATGCCAAGTGATCTGCTCCCCAGACTCTTTCTGGGTACTGCAGACGCAGACCTGCTGCTCACACCTGGGCCCCTGCCAGTACCAGGTGCAACTTCAGCTGACATCCAGCAGCAGGCCAGTGCATTACCTTTCCCAGAGCATGCTCAGATTCTCTAAGCCTTCTCCCTCTGTCATCACTTCCAGGGGCACCTGCAGGTGACAATCCTCTTTTCTTTCACTGACCTCTGCTGGAACAGAGGCCCAGGGACCAAATGTGTGGCCTGAGACAAGCAAATTTGGAGCCCAAGGCTCTTGGGTTCCTCACTCCCTATTCCTCTCCCCTCGCTCTGAGGAAACCTTTTCCTGGCCAGTTTAGCCCTTGTCTCTGAGCCTCATGGAGTGGGTGGTGGGAGTGAAAAAGAAAGCTTGGTGGCCACTGTTTGGCAGACAGAGCAGGTTTTGGGCTGGTTCACACTGACAAGCCAGGTCACGCTGGGCATCCCTGAGCTCGACGATCCTCACCCTTCCGATGGAGAAACTCACCCTGAACTCACCAGATGTTTGTAGTAATTTTTGACATCATGCTGCAGGGTTGATGCTTGGCAGGCTCGTGGCCATAGCCACATACCTGCCCTAGCATCGTGGCCTCTGTATTCTCCCTTCCTAGGTGCATGTGCCTTCACTCAAGCTTTGTCTTCACACTCCCTGGCTGCTGGGGACTGGAGGGGGCAAATATTAGGGTTCCTAGCCCTTGACAATAAGAAACAAGGATTGAAGAGGGAGCTGTACTCTAGAGCTCTCCAAATTCTAAATAAAGAGAGTTCCCTGGTGATAATCCCTTCTATGGATAGATGGAACCAGGGGACCCTAATAGTACCAGATCTAAACAGGATGCAGAATCCAGGTATGGTAGCACACTCCTGTAGTCCAAGAACTTTAGGGAGCTGAAGCAGTAGGATCACAAGTTCAATTCCAATCTGGGCAACTTAGCAAGATTCTGTCTCAAAATAAAAATTAAAATGTCTGGAGAGGGGAGAGGGATTTAGCTCAGTGGACCTGCCTGGCAAGCACAAAGTCCTGAGTTCAATCCGTGGTACAAAAAAAAAAAGTCTGGAGAGGAGGCTCAGTTATAGAGCACTACTGTTTTGATCCCCAGTACCACAACTAAACAAATAAATAGAAGATACTGGAAGCTGAATCCTGACCGTGGCTCTACAGAACTCTCCCGGTAAACCCTGCCAAGGACCTGTAACCCTGGGTTGCTTGGGAGCACTGGATCCCTGTGGGAGGACAGGAGCCTGTAGGACTTGACCCCATAATATATGCTCCATTGTCACTATTTACATGGACAAAAACAGCTCTAGGTACTAAAGGAAGTTTGGTAGGAAAGCAGCTAATATTTCACATCAGAAAAGATTGCACCCTCCTTTCCAGCTAAGAAAACAGGCATCTTGAATGTGCCCTGGGTCTTGGCCACATGTGGATGCATTATGTGTCTGGGGATCTCTAGAGCCTGGGGGAGATTACAGGACAGGGAGCCTGGTCTCTGCCTGGGCAGGATTGGGAGATTTAGATAAGCCGTGGGAACAGAGGGAACCACCCTCTGTCTCCTCTAAGGCTTCCTCCTGGCAGAAGAGGGCCTGAGTGGGAGTGAGGGTCAGACCAAGGAACAGAACTGGCCAGGTGGAGCCCCTAAGTCCCAAACATAGAAGCACACACTCTGCAGGTCCAGCAAGCTCCAGGTTCTAACACTGACTCAGAACCAACAGCGGTGGTGTCCACCGCTGATAAGACCCATCATCAAAGCTGCCTGGGAGAAGATAGAAGGTCATGGTGCTGAGTATGGTACAGAGGCCCTGGAGAGGTGAGGGCTCTCCCTTCTCTTGCTAGGACCCCAAGATCAACTGTGCCCCAGATAGCCTTTAATATCTGCCTAAGCCCTCCCCAGTTCAGCTAACCCACTGCTTCTCCCTACAGAAAGTTCCCGAGTTTCCCCACCACCACAACTTTCTTACCCCATTTTAGAGCCCCAGCTCTGCCCAGATCCAGGCCCATGGCAAGAAAGTGGCTGAAGAGCCAGGGATTTAGCTCAGTGGTGCCATGCCTGCCTGGCAAGAGCAAGGTCCTGAATTCAATTCCTGGTACAAAAAAACCCCAAAAAACCAAGAAGGTGGCTGATGATCAGACCAAGGCAGTGGACAACATAGATGACCTGCCTAATGCCCTGTCTGATCTGAGCAACCTGCATGCCCAGGAACTGCGTGTGGACCCAGCTGACTTCAAGGTGAGCACACAGAGTTCAGGGGAGTGTGGAGCACAGTGGGAGCAGTGGGCCTTGATAGCAAGGCAGAGAAACCCCAAGAGTTCCAGGAGGTTGATCAGGCAGCCACTCACTGGGGAAGGCTTTTTCTCCTTCTTTTGTTTTCTTTCTCTTTATTCCTTTTACCTTTTTTTTCTTTCAATACTAGCAATAGAATCTAAAGCCTTGTACATGGTAGCTAGGCATCCTGCATCACTCACCTACATCCCCAGCCATTAAAAATTTTTTTGTGGGCCGGGGATTTAGCTCAGTGGTTCCACCACCTGCCTCACAAGTGCAAGGTCCCAAATTCAATCCCCATACCAAAAGAAAACAAAACAAATTTTTTTTGTGTGTAACAGCCTTGCTCTGTTAATAAATTGCCCAATCTGGGCTCCAATTTGCAACATACTGCCTCAGCCCACCAGAGTGCTGGGATTACAGGCACCATTATTGCCTTCCCAGACTTTAAAAAGAAAAAAAATTTTTTTCTGTATCAGAGATGAAACCAGGGAGACTCACCACTGAGCAACATCCCCAACCTTTTTTTGTGGGGGGGCGGTTCTCAGGGATCAAACTCAGGGCATTGCATTTGCCAGGCAGGTATGGTTCCACTGAGCTATATCCCTGGCCCCCATTCCCAACCCTTTTTAATTTTTAATTATTTTATTTTTCTTTTAGACAGTCTTCATATGTAGCCCAGGCTGGCCTTGAATGGCAATCCTCCTGCATCAGCCTTCCAGTACTAGTATCACAGTCTCTGCCACTGTGCATCGCCCTTTTTATTTTTAATTTTGAGATAGTGTCTGATTAAATTGCCTGGGCTGGCACTGAGCTTGCTATCCTTCTGCCTCAGTCTCCCAGTAGCTGGGATGACAGCTAACAAGACTAGATCCCCCACCACAGTGCTTGTCATTGAACCCAGGGCTTCACTCATGCTAAGTATGTACTCTACCCATGAGCTACACACCCACTGCTTTTTTTATTCATTCATTTAGTTTTGTTTTTGTCTTTGAGATGCAGGTTAATTGTGTTGCCCAAGCTTGTCTTGAATTCCTAGGCACCAATGATCTCCCACCTCAGTTACCTGTATAGTGGGGACTACAGGTGCGGGTCACCACATCCACTGTAGGGAACAGAGAAAGGGGACATTACCAGAACCTCTACAGTAAGTCCTAGTCTCCTACAAGCCATGGCAGCACAAGGCAAATTAATTAATTAGACAGAAACAATAGAAAAATGAGACTAAGGCAAGAAGCGGAGCTTTGGACCTGATCTCTGGGCAGCAAAGACAAAAGGCCCCAAGCCTGCCACACCTTTTTATTCAGTACATATGGAGTAATAAATGTAATGGGTGGCTCAGAAGGCAGCAGGGTAATAAGTGACTCAGAGGGCAGCTGCAGAGAAAATCCTAGAATAATGAGGAACTAAGCAGATGAACATTTTGTTCCTCCCCAGGATGTCTTCAACTGGTATAATCTTGCCCTGGAGCATCATAGCATCACAGGGCCATTGAGGTTTTAGCTGTGACTGGAGGCAAAAATGGAGTTGTCTCCACGTGCCATAGCTGGCCTGTAGGGAGGAAAACTAGGCCTAATCATAATTTTAATTGTGAAATGATTTTTCCCCAAAATTATGTAAAACTGTGCCTGACAATCCACCTCTCAGGCTTTCCTTTAGAAGTAGGAGTTCTTTCCACATTAGGTCTGCAAATGACAGCCCAGTGTGGTAGCACATGATTTTAATCCCACCACAGTGGAAGGCTGAGGCAGGAAGATTTCAAGTTCAAGCCCAACCTGAGCAATTTAGTGACTTAGCAAGCCTCTGTCTCAAAGTTAAAAATAAAACAAATAGGTGGGGCTGTTGCTCAGTGTGAAGCCTGGAGTCAATCCTCAGTACAACACACATACACACACAGAACAATTAAGGGACGGGGAGGGGGTGGTGTGGCTCAGCAGGAAAGCCACGGTCTAACATGTCAGAGGTCCTGGGTTCAATTTCGAACCCATCAAAAACCACACAGTATACTGAAAAAAGATTACAAGTCAGCCAGACATCCAGACACAGGACTAACATGAAGTTCTGTGTAAAAGGAGAGGGGGCCAGGGATTTAGCTCAGTGGTACTGACGCCGCCAGCCTCACAAGTGTAAGGTCCTGAGTTCATCCCAGGTACCAAAAGAAAAAAAAGGAGGGAGAGGGAGAGAGGGGATTCTCTCAGTAAACTCACATCTGGTGTGCCACAGGCCTAGGTTGGGTGGGCCCTTCCAGTCTCATAGGTCCTCTCCCCAGGGCAGGGACACTTAGGTCTGGGACAGATGCCCTGGAGTATGGTAGAGCAAGAACACAGGAACAGACCGTAACAGCTAAGGAGCAGCTTGCTGATTTCTGGGAGGCTTGTGAGGAGAGGGTAGGAGGAGAGGAATCCAGGTCCTGGGGTGCAAGGTTCTTCTGCTGGGTGGAGCCCCAGCCCTTGGCTCCAGCCCCACTGATGCCACCCAGCCAGGCACTGGTCACATGCCAGCCAATGAACGCAGTGCAGTAGAGTGTCCCTTGAAACCTGGGCATAAAAGTGCGTTGCTCTGCTGGTCCACAGGCTTCTGGTTCTGACACAGGCTCAGCAAGACCCAGCATGTCTCTTTCCAACGAGGACAAAGCCTGTCTCAGGTCTGTCTGGAAGGAAATTGGCCCTTCTTGGCCTGAGCATTGCCCAGATGCTATATACAGGTGAGTGCTCTCCTCTCCCTGCTCTGATAGTCTGATAGGAATCAGGTATCAGAGCTACCCCAGGGCCTGGACCCCATGAATTCTCAGCCCATACTGCTCCCAACCTCACTCACTCACTTCTTCCCCCCACAGAATGTTTTTGAGTTTCCCCAGCACCAAGACCTACTTCCCCAACTTCGACATAAGCCCTGGCTCCCCTCAGATCCAGGCCCATGGCAGGAAGGTGGCAGATGCCCTGAACAAGGCTGTGGAACACATAGATGACATGCCTGCTGCCCTGTCTGA
Organism: Heterocephalus glaber; assembly: GCF_053883595.1. Classification (NCBI taxonomy): domain Eukaryota; kingdom Metazoa; phylum Chordata; class Mammalia; order Rodentia; family Bathyergidae; genus Heterocephalus; species Heterocephalus glaber. The sequence goes on along the minus strand of NW_028258467.1, from coordinate 2,231,957 downwards.
CCTGAGTGACAAACACAGTCAGGAACTGCGTGTGGACCCAGTGAACTTCAAGGTGAGTGCTCCAGGCAAGGGATGTGGGTGGGGAGGGCACAGCAAGCCTTGCTGACATGAGAGAGACACACAACACGTTCCAGAAGGTGGAACAAGTGGTTCCAGTCCCTATGGCTACTCACAGCCTCCTCCTTTCACTCCAGCTGCTGAAGCACACCATGCTTGTAACTATGGCTGCAAACTACCCAGAAATCTTGACTCCTGAAGTCCTTCTTTCCCTGGACAAGTTAATGGAGGCGGTTTCCAGGGTGCTTATTTCCAGATATCGTTAAGCTGAAGTGGTCGTACCCTGCCCAGGCAATTGGGCCTCAGGCCAGGCCCTCCTTCCTCCTCTCCTTTTCCTACACCTCTGCAGTTTTGAATAAAGGCCAATTGGTGGCAGTAACCTGTGTGTGCCTGGGTTTTCTGTTTCACTGAGGTGCCAGTGGTGTGTGTGGTTCTACCCCTCTTGGACCAACGCTCTTTCTGCACTCTTCAGAGAAGACACTGAATCTGCCCCTGACCCCGGAAGGGCTAGATTCCCGGGCACTTCCAGAAAACACAGGCCAGTCCTCGGATGGACACTGACCTTTGCAACATCACTGCCCAACACCACTTAACAACAGTCTATGTGGATCAGGAGGCAGGGGGAGCCCTTGGGTTGGATCCCCAGCAGCTCCACAAGCAAACAAAAACAAAGAAAAATATGGCTGGGTATGATGCTGCACGCCTATAAGAAAAAGAAACACAACATCACCAGGCTGCTGAGGATGAGAATCTTACTGAGCCTCAGTTACCTACCCCACCCCCCAGAAAGTAGGTGGGTAGGAGTGAGTGTCCTAGTCCCATCACCCTTCCTCAGTCACAGTGATCCTCAGAGCAGGAAGGATCATGGCAGCCCAGCACGTTAGGGACAGAGAGGGGATCAGGCTGCCCTGAGCAGACTCAGCCCATCTGGGAAGCTCCACAGCCCGGTTCCTTATTCCCTTCTTCCCGCAGTTCCTGAGGCAGCTTGAGAGCTCACTGTGTCCTCAGCCCTGAGCCCCCACCGCCTTGTCCCCCTTCTTTGGCTCAGGCCTCCTGGGATCTCCCAGTGGTCCAGCCTCCCTCCTGTTAGACAAGAGACACCCTTGTCCCAGGACTCCAAGCTGGGCCCTTAAACATTCCACCCTTCTCTAACACTGTGGGAATTCTGTGTGGTCTCCTTGCAACCCCAGATCCAGTCCGAACATGCAGCACTGAAGAAAACTCTGAGGTGGTCAGCCAGGTCCCCTTTCCCCACTTTCTGCATGGAGAGCCTCTCTGAACTGTGGAAGAGTTCACATCCCTCTCCACTGTCCTCTCCTCCTCTTCCTCACAGCCAGCCCATTTTTACTTAATTGTACCCAAGCACTTAAATAAACTGAAGTGCCAGGCATGGTGGTACAGGAGAGTAATACTGTAATTTGGGAGGTAGAGCCAGGAGGATCACTGCAAGTTTGAGGCCAGCCTGGACAACATAGTGACACCCTGTGAAAAAGAACAAAAGGCCGGGTGTGGTGGTATATGCCTGGAATCCCAGCACTTGGAAGGCTGAGGCAGGAGGATTGCCTAGAGTTTGAGGCCACCCTGGTAAACATAGTGAGTCCAAAACCAGCTTGAATTACAGAGTGAGACCCTATCCGGAAAGACAAAAAAAAATTTTTAAAGGAAAACAAAAACTGAACTTCACTCATGCTTACACACACACACACACACACACACACACACACACACTTTTTGTGTTATGCAAAGGAGGGATAGAGTCCCTCTTCCCTGTCTCCCCACCCTGTGGATCATGGATCCAGTTAGAGTGAACTGTTGGGACTAAGCCCAGTGGCTTCCATGTGTTTCAAGGGAGCAAAAGTCAAGGACTGCTTCATGTACCTTTTTTCTTTCTTTGGTACCAGGGATTGAGCTCAGGACCTTGGGCTTGTGAGGCAGGTGCAGCACCACTGAGCTAAATCTCCGGCCCATCATGTACCTTTATTTCCCCATTATTTTTATTGCTACATTTTAGGTATACAATATGCTGACATTCATTATTGGGAATTTCTACCCCTTCACGTACCTTTCTTACGAGACAGAGTCTGGCCATATTGCCTGGGCAGGCCTCAAAATCCCGGGATCAAGCAGTCCTGCCTCAGACTTTTAGCATCTGAGAATCCAGGTGTGGACCATCGTGCAGGACTTCATTCATTTGACAGATTTATTGATCATTTCTATTGACTTCCTGTCAAGATCTTTATCAGTTGCCTCATAAATTACTTGTCTTTTTCCATTTCTTATTTCCTTCTTCCTGCAGTTCCTAAGGCAGCTTGAGAGTTCACTGTGTCCCCAGCCCTGAGCCCCCACCTCTTTGTCCCCCATTCTTTGGCTCAGGCCTTCTAGAATCTCCCAGTGGTCTTGCCTCCCCTGTTAGATCAGAAATATCCTTGTCCCTGGTGCTGCCTTCCAGGACCACAAGGTGGGACCTTGAACACTCTAGCTGGCTCCACCACCCAGAAGCAGGATTAGGGCTCACTGCCATCCTAGGGCGAGCCCCTACATGGAGCAGTGGATACAACTCTGGTGAGGGCCCTTTCAGCACCTTCTTTCTGATAGGTGCCTGTCCAAGCTACTGGAATCCCCCTTCCTGTCAGCCTTCCACTCCTTCTCTGCCCCCCAGACAATACCTTTTATTTTATTTTATTTTTTTGGTACCTGGGATCAAACTCGGGTCCTTGCGCTTGTGCAGTAGGTGGCGAAACCACTGAGCTAAATCCCTGGCCAACACATTTTTATTTAAATGTAAAAGCATTTAAGAAATACACTGAAGTCCACTTATGCTGTCCCATGTTCATTCTTTTCTGTTTTATTCAAAGCAAGGAAAGAGTCACTCTGCCCTGACTCCTGAAGCCCGACTGAACAGCTGGGATTGAGCCCAATGGCTTCTGGGTGAAGGGAGATCTAGTACAGGGACTATTTCATGTACTTTGTTGGTTTGGTTTGGTTTCGTGTTGTGTTGTTTTGTTTTAAGATAAAGAATCTCACTGTGTTGCCCAGGCCAACCTGGAACTCCTAGGCTAAAGCCATCTTCAGCCTCAGCCTCCTGGGAATCTGAGAACACAGGTGGGTACCAGCATGAGGGGGCTTATTCATTTCAAAGTTTTATTGATCATTTCTGGTTATTTTCTGCAAAGATTCTTTTGTGTGTAATTGTCCTCATGAGTTTGTTTTTTCCTTGTTTCTTTTCTAACTTGTTTATCTTCCTCCCTCCTTTCTTTTCTTCTTTTCTTTCTTTTCTTCTTTCCCTTCCTTCCTTTCTCTTTTTCTTTGTCCCCTTCCTTCCTGCCTGCCTGCCTTCCTTCCTTCCTTCCTTCCTTCCTTCCTTCCTTCCTTCCTTCATTCCTGCCCTATGAATTAAATCCACAGCCTTGCCCCATATTTGCTAGGCAAGTATTCTATCACTGAGTTATATGCCCAGGCTTTTTGTTTTTTGTTTTTTAGACAGGGTCTCATTATGTAGTTCAGGCTGGCCTCAAACTCACTATGTAGCCCAGGCTGGCCTAGAAATTGTGGTGATCCTCCTGCCCCAGCCTCCTGAGTGCTGGGATCACAGGCATGTGCCACCACACCCAGCCCATGCTCAGCCTTAAAAAAAAATTGTATTTATTGATTTATTTGCAATATTGGGTACTAAACCAGCATGCCACTAAGGTATAGTTCAAGGTGCCCCCCTCACACTTGTACATATGTATTTTGAGACAGGGTCTCACTAAGTCCATATTGCTCAGCCTGGGCTTGAACTTGTGATTTTTCTGCCTAAGCCTTACAGACTGCTGGGATTACAGGCCTGTGCCTCCAGGCCTGTCTCTTTTTTTGTTTGTTATTCATAGTTCTGGGAATTAAACCCAGGGCCTTATCCATGCTAATCATACACTCTACCACTGAGCTACATACCCAGGCCTTTTTCTTTTTGTTTCTTGTGTTTTTGTTTTTTGGGTGGGGCCTCACTCTATTGGTAGCCTTGATCTCCTATATTCAAGGGACTCTCCACCACAGCTACTTGAGCATCTGGTTCTACAGGTGCAGGCAATCCTAACTGACTTCCAGGCCTTTCAATGCTTTTGCTTATTTATATGTGGGAACTCTTTCTACATGAAGAATGCAAGTCACGGGCTGGGGATTTAACTCAGTGGTTTTGCCCCCTGCAGCACAAGCACAAGGACCTGAGTTCAATCCCTGGTACAAAAAAAAAAAAAAGGAATGCAAGTCAGGGATTGGATGTATAGCTCATTGTTAAAGGGTTAGCCTAGCATGCAAGAGGCCCTGGGTTCAATCCTTCCAGCACTGTGGGGGGGGGGGGACAAAAATAAAATAAATAAACAAATAAGTAAATAAATAAATAAAATAAAATCTCGGGAGGCTGAATAGGACCCCTATGAGTTTCAGGCCAGCCTAGGCTACATAGAGAGACCCTGTCTCAAAAAACAAAAAACAAAATCCCAAAAGAATTAAAAACCAAAGAAGAATAAACATTAAGCATCTTGATACCTAGGCTAAGTAGAGTGACCTTGTTTAAAAGAAGAGAGAGGGCCAGGATTTAGCTCAGTTGTTCCGCCACCTGCCTCACAAGCGGAAGGACCCAAGTTCGATCCCTGGTACCAAAACAAAACAAAAAACATAAAAGAAAAGAGAGAGAGAATATGAATATGAATATACAAGTCTTTTGGTGAATTATATTCCCTAAGTCTAAGACTCTCCTAAAAAGGCTCAGGTAATAGACACATTGGAGCAAGATGCAGAGAGAGGGATGATCTCAGGCCAGAGGGCCTCCTAGGGAGGCCTGGGCACAGCAGTGAAGAGTGATACTCACCCACCCCCACAGCAAAGCCCTTCCTCCAGGCCCCAGGAAAGTCACAGCAAGCATTTCTCACCCCCTTTTCTCCTCAGTAATGCCCCCCACCACCAACACTTGTCACAAGCAAGAGGATGGGGACAGCACCAGCTGGCACTCCTGCCCTTCTCACTGCTTCACCAAAAGTCTCTCCCTTTTCACCCAGCATATCCTGCCAGTCTCACCCCACTGCCATCTCCCCACCTCTTTTAATTTTTTTTATTAGTACATGTTTGCGGTACATCGTGAATATATTCACTGTGGATAGTTGGTACATGTACACCTCTACCCTGCAGCCTAGATGCCTCTTCTCTGTCCCCTCCCCAAGGCAAGCCTCTGCTTTCCAGTTCTAACACTTACCCTCCACCCTCACCTGCTCCAGGAAGCCCACCCTGATCCTCAGACTAACCAGGTCTTCTCATTCAGCTCCTCCATGCTTCTCAAGGGCTCTCTGAGGTTTGCAACTGGATGTGGACTTGTATGATGGTGTGATGACTGCCTCTATGCCTGAGGAGGCAGAATGCTGGAGTCTCATCCAGCCTGTTGTTTTATCATTTAACCATCATTAAACTAGGCAGTCTTGGGGCCGGGGATTTTAGCTCAGTGGTTCCGCCGCCTGCCTCGCAAGTGCAAGGACCTGAGTTTGATCCTTGGTACAAAAACCAACCAACCAAACAAAAAAAAAACACCAGCCAGTCTTCCTTCAGGCACAATTTGGGCAGTGAGGATGTCATCATTAACCAGGACAGAGGCCAAATGGGACAGAGAGACAGTCACACAACAGGTAGGGGGTGGGGACAGGAGAAGTTCCACTGAAAGTCCATGAGCTGGAGCTGGAGCCACCTCCACTCTGAGTAAAGGAGCTTGAGTCTGGAGCCTCCAACCCCAGCCTGGATAACATGGACCTGGTTATTTCTTCCTTCCCTGTGCCTGTCACTCAGTCACACACAGTGGTTTTTGGGAAGGAAAAGGGTTGGAGCAACAGAGGCCTAGAAACAGCAGGAGGACTTCCTTGGATTCACACCTCTCTGCCCCGAATGGGTGGTGCTTCCCTTCCTTCCCAGAGGCAGTGACCGCTGCGTGGATTCTGCTCAGCTAACTCACGTCCAGCGTGGAGGTCTAGGTGCAGGTAGGTGGTGCGGGCTGGCCCTTCTGTCTCACAGAGGCGCAGGCTGGTTCTGTGACAGGGAGGCCTGGGAAAGATGCCCTGGAGCTGTCGCAATGGAAGAGCACAGGAACGTACCCTACCAGGCTGGACCACCAGCTGGGGACAGGCTTGCAGTTTCCCGCGAGTCGTGTAGAAGGAGCAGTCAGTGTTCCAGGGCTCGAAGTTCCAGCGCCAAAGCGGTTCCGAGCTCCCGGCTACACAGTGGTTGGACTCGGCGCGCCCCCTGCCGGCTCCTCTGGCCTCGCTCCGCCCCACGCCAGCCAATAAGCGCGGCCGTAAAGGGCGTGTCCCCCAAACCCCGGTACATAAATGCGTCGCGCTTTACAGGTCCTACACGCTTCTGGCTCTGACACAGACTCAGAAAGAATTCACCATGGTGCTGTCTCCTGCTGACAAGAGCAACGTGAAGGCTGCCTGGGACAAGATTGGGGGCCATGGTGCGCAGTATGGCGCGGAGGCCCTGACCAGGTGAGGAACCCCTGTCCCTTGGTCGGACCTGGGACCAACCCAACCCCAGAGCCCGGGGCACCCCAAATTGTCCGCCCGCAGCCTCTCCAACCCCGCTCAACTGTTGCTTCTCTCTGCAGGATGTTTCTGAGTTTCCCAACCACCAAGACCTACTTCCACCACTTCGACCTGAGCCCAGGCTCTGCCCAGATCCAGGGCCATGGGAAGAAAGTGGCGGACGCGCTAACCACCGCCGTGGGCCACCTGGACGACTTGCCCAGTGCGCTGTCCGCCCTGAGCGACCTGCACGCCCACAAGCTGCGTGTGGACCCCGTGAACTTCAAGGTGAATGCTTGGGCCAGGCCAGGAAGGATCCACGGATTCCAGAAGGTAGTCAGTCGGTGTTGTCCGCAGCCACTCACCGGGACTTTCTCTCTCCACAGCTCCTGAGCCACTGCCTGCTCGTGACCCTGGCTGCCCATCACCCAGCGGAATTTACCCCCGCGGTCCATGCCTCCTTGGACAAGTTCTTGGCCACTGTGAGCACCGTGCTGACTTCCAAATACCGTTAAGCTGGAGCGACCCTGCAGGGTCTCCTTTCAGGCCCTTCTCCCTTCCTTGCACCTGCACCTCTTGGTCTTTGAATAAAGTCTGAATGGGCAGCAACCAGTGGCCTCTGTGTTCTCTGTGTCCATGATAGTGCCAAGATTGGGAATAGTCATTGCGTCTTAGGAACACACCAATGGCCTAGAGCAAAGGTCTCTTCCTGGTGGAGAAAGGGGGGAAAAGGAGAGAAAGGAAGGAAAGAGGGGAAAAGAGAGCCTGGTGTTGAAGAATTCAATGCACAACCCCTGGGCCCTGAAAGGGTTAATTAGTTCACTCCAGAGCTTTGCAGACTTAACATGAGTTTGCTGCCCTAATCCACTAGTTTTCATACTTCTTGCACATGCAAACACACTTGCACTGAGCACTGGGCCAGCTCTCCAGGGCTCCTCCAGAGGTGGATGGTGAAGAGTCCTCCCCCTTCATGTCCCACTGATCTCTCTATAACCCCCACATGCCCTTCACAGTCTGGCTGAAACTGGGGGTGACACCACACAGTACTCTGGAGGTGTCACCACCTGAGGATGATCACTGCTTGGCCACCAATGTCCTAGGGCCAAGATCAGAAGACTCAATTTTTGGGCCCAGCCTAGCACCCAGTCAGCTGCTCTGGGGCTAGTTTCCCAGTCCCCATGGCTAGTAGGAGACTTCCCAGAGCCGGGAAGGCCTGGCCAAAGCCCTTCCCCGATGTGCTTCCTTCCTGCAGAGCAGGCCCTAGACCTGGGGCCTCAGAAGGAGGGCTTGGATTTCCTGGTCTTGGCACCCTTTCAGCCCCAGCCATTGGCTGACACTAGCATCTTTTCTTTCCTGTGCTCAAGAGTCTTCCTAGAAAAATACCCGTGGCAGCCCTCTGCCCAGATTGGGATGGCTTAACCACCACCTGTGGCACAGTATGAGTTCTGGGTAAGAGGCTGTCTTTGTTATTTTACCAGAAAATGGAGTTCAAGGTGGAAACACATCAAATGTACATGAGTGCATAAATAGGTAAACAAAATCTGGAATATACACAGAATGAAATATTCAGCCATAAAAAGAAATGAATTTTTTTGCTATTTTTTCTTTTTTTTTTTGAGACAGGGTCTTACTATAGTTCAGGCTGGCCTTGAACTATGTAGCCCAGGCTGGCCTCGAACTTGCAGACATCCTTCTCCCTCAGCCTCCTGAGTGCTGAAACAGGAATGAAGTTCCTAAAAGATGTGACTTAATCTTGAAAATATGTTGAGTGGAGGAAGCGAGACACCAAAGGCCACATAGTATATTATCCCTTTTTTTTTTTAAATACCCAGGATATGCAAATCCTTAGGGACAGAAAACAGGTTACTGGTTGCCCGCTCCTGGAGGAGGGATGTTGAGTAGTTACTAATAGGTATGGAGTTCCTGTTTGGGATGATGAAGTAGTTCTGGAACTAGATAGTAGCGATGGCTGTACAACACTGTGAATTTACTAAATACCAATGATTTTACACTATTTTTTGAGACAGGGCCTCATTAGTCCACTTTAGCCTTGAATTCAACCTAAATGCTGGGATTACAGGCATGTGTCACTATGCCTGGCTTTGTACACTTTTAAAATGGTAAAATGATAACTTACGTGACTTTTAACTCAATTTTTAAAAATGCAGTGTGGTACCTGATTGTGATGATGCACAGGCACTTACTATTGTTATTGGGACTCATCATAGGCACCCCATAAACGTTCATTGTCCTGAAAGGAATATCTGCTGAGAGCGAGGCACTTAAAATTTGTTATCCATTTAATGCTCACATCAATTCTGAGAAGAAATTGTTGTTCTCGTTTTATATGAGAAAAGAGACTCGGGGAGGTCTCCTAATATCAACACAAACTTCCAGTGTCAAAATACACGCTAAAATTCAGTGTTGCCTAATAATAAGAATACATATCAGGGGGCCAGGGATTTAGCTCAGTGGTTTCGCCGCCTGCTGCGCAAGCCCAAGGACCCGAGTTCGATCCCTGGTACAAAAAAAAAAAAAAGAATACATATTAGATACTATTTTCCACATAGCAAACATTTAAAAGCGTGAGGCCTCAGGGTTCAGGCTGATTCCAAGGGTCGCAGGTCAGAGCAGGGTGGACAGAGGCGCTCAGCACGGCAGGAACGGCGCGAACGTGGCGGGCGCCCCCTGGAGGCCGTGCGCATTCCTCCGCGCAGTGGCGCGCTTGCATCCTCGGCTCAAAGCGCTTGGCTCCAGCAGGGATGGAGCTGTCTGCGGCGGACCAGGCAGCGGTGCGCGCACTGTGGAAGAAGATGGGTACCAACGTCGGCGTCTATGCGACCGAGGCCCTGGAGAGGTGCCGATTGGGGCTGAGTGTCCCATGACTCCACCGCCCATGCTCTCGCCCCAGGATCGTGCGCCACCTGCACTGGCCACAGCAACACCTACCCTTTGTTCCTCCTGCAGGACCTTTCTGGCCTTCCCCTCCACCAAGACCTACTTCCCACACTGGGACCTGAGCATCGGCTCCGCCCAAGTCAAAGCCCTCGGCCAGAAGGTGGCCGACGCGCTGACCCTCGCCGTGGACCAGCTGTACGACCTGCCGGGAGCACTGTCAGCTCTGAGTGACCTGCACGCACACAAGCTTCGCGTAGACCCGGCCAACTTCCACGTGAGTGCGCAGGTGGGCTGGGCAGTTGTGGCAGGCAGGGGTGCCAACCAGGGATGTGCTCAACGATGAACCCAGGGAGGGTGGCCCCTCTGCCCACAGCTCCTGGGCCACTGTCTCCTGGTGACCCTCGCCCGGCACTACCCTGGAGACTTCAGCCCTGCTATGCAGGCGTCACTGGACAAGTTTCTGAGCCTCGTGACTTCAGCCCTGACCTCCAAGTACCGCTGAACTGGGTGTGGGTGCTCATGGGTCCCGTCTCCTCCCAGCGTTCGAGTAAAGTTCCCCAGAGCCCTGTACTGCTGCATGTCTTCTGGAATGGGGAGGAGGGGGTCTCCGCCCTCAAGGGAAGGGGTAGGGTGTGCGTCCCAGCCCCTTCCTGGACTTTTACGTTTCTGGAAGGTTCAGGGGGTCCACATTCCTGCAAGGCTGGGGTATTGGGTCACATTCCCAATCACGAACCCAGGACACATCTCACCTTTGGTCCTGATCATTTCAGGGTGGAGACCTGTGGGATGTCTGGCCCACAGAAAGGTGGCATATCGATGGGTCTCAGGTGGTAGGGCTGCCAGTACCGTGACACCCAGCCTGGACCCTCCCCAGGACTCCTCTGGCCCCACAGCATGACCCCTCACCAACTGGAGGGTCCATTTGCGGGGCTCCATGTCATCAGATGGGTATATCCAGGACTGGGGTACAGCCCAAAAAAACGGGATCACGGGACCTGCCAGTGCAGGGCCAACCTGTGTGGTGACTTCAGTATGAGGGAGGCTTGTGGTGAAAGCCTGGCACTTCCAGACCCAACCTGGTATAAGGTGGTTCCTGAAGCAGATCCTGGGTCACTACAGTTGGGTAGCTGGGCCCACCTGGACCCTGCCTTCATCTGACATGTCTGTAAGGGTGGAAGTAGGGCTGCTTTTGTCTGCAGAAAATCAGTCATGGCCATTGAGGAAATCTGAGAAAACACTCCACTTACTGGCCCTTTTTGTGTATCCCAGGCCCAAGGAATGGGTGGAGCACATCCCATTAATAACTCCCACTTGACACATGGTAAACAGTGTACAAGAAACTGATACACCACACGCGTGACATGTGCATACCACACATGGATAGAAACAGGCCGCACCCAGACAGGAAACAGTAATGGGTTTCAGGTCCTTCCAGTCTTTTATTAAAGATTTTTTTTTTTCTCGGTACCGGGGATTGAACTCAGGACCTTGTGCTTGCGAGGCAGTTGTGGTGTCACTGAGCTAAATCCCTGGCAAGATAGTTTTGTTAAAGCTGAGCATTGTGGCACACACCTGTAATTCCAGCGCTAAGGAGGCCAAGGCAGGAGGATTGCTCTAAGTTTGAGGCAAGGCTAAGCTACATTGTGAGTTCGAGGCCAGCCTGAACTATACAGCGAGACCATGTCTCAAAAAAATCAAAATCAGGGCCAGGGATTTTAGCTCAGTGGCACCACGCCTGCCTTGCAAGTGCAAGGTCCTGAGTTCGATTCTGAGTACCAGAAAAAAAAAAAGCCCCAAACCAAACAACAAACCCCCCACCCCCACCCCCCACCAAAAAAAGAGAAAGAAATGGTATCCCTAAAATGACAGGAAAAAGTAGACAGAGCAGACTACATGAAGAGAAAAAAAATTAGGGAGTATATGATGGTTCTATCAACCTGACTGACCTAAGGGATGCCCAGGTAGCTTGCAAAGCCATTATTTATAGTGATGTCTGAAGTTTCCAGAAGAGATTGGCACTAGAATTGGCAGAATGAGTAAAGACCACCCTGCCCAAAGTGGCTAGGTATAATCATCCATCCACTGGGAGCAAAACCAGAAAAAGTGGAAGACCAATCTGTTTTCTGCATGAGCTGGGATGACCATCTCCTGCCATGATTCTTGGGCCTTTGGGTTTGGACTGGACCACCACTGGCTTTCCTAGGCCTCAGTTTGGAGACAGCAGATCCTGGGACTCATCCTGTGATGGCCACAGCCAATCCCTCATAATAAATCTCTATGTATCCATATGTCCTATTGGGTCTGTTTTACTTAACTCTAATACACAGATAGGGGGTGGGAGCTGGGCATGGTGGCATTTGTGTAGTTCCAGTATTCAGGAGGGTTGCTTGAGCCTAAGAGTCCAGCCTAGGGAACACAGTGAAACCCCATCCCAAAAAAAAAAAAAAAAAAAAGTATATCTCATTATAATAATTCGTTTTTTAAAAAAACACCCCCCACCAAGAGATGGGAGGCTGAGGCAGGAGTCCCTTCTGCAGCACTGCCCCTCACAGCCCAGCACCTGCAGGACATGTCAGAGTGCCCCCAGTAGGGTCAGGAAACATGTGACCTCAGCTTTAGTGCTCTTTGCCTCTACCTCCCAGGACATCCCTTAACCCCCCCAGGGCTTCCCAACTCCTGCTTACTGCCCAACCCCAAAGGGACTTTTGTACAGAAAGCAAATGTAGATCCAGGCTCACCCTTGCCCAGCAAGCTCAAGAGTCAACACCACCTACCAAGCACAGCTACTATCTTGCTTTTCTAAAAACACTACCAATGGTATGTGGAATTCTTCCCACAGTGTGAGCAGAGCATATTCTAGGATGACCCTCTGGTCTGCCTCAGCCCAGGCTAGACGGAAAGTGGTGCCTCCTGAGTGGGGAGACCCTGTAACATGCAGATTTCTTCACAGAGCAGGGATGCACCTCTCAGACCCAAACAACTCCTTTCAGACTTGCAGGCACTGCTATGGAAAGGACCACACTGGATGAGAAGGTTCAAACGTGGGTTGCCTGCAGCAAACTGAGACTTGATACAGGTGGCTGATCTGGGGATGAGGAATGGGAGGAAGGAAAAGCCACTGAAGGACAAAGTCAAGACAGCCCTGGAGGCTAGGAGCTCCATTTGAACAGGACTGCTTGAGAAGGGAACAAAGGCCCCACAGAACTGTCCTTGCAAAGTGAAGAGGGAGGAGCATCTCTCACTGGTTGAATGGTGACCCAGAAGGCTGCATTAACTTGGTACTACCACACAAAGCTGGGGACATTTGATACTGCAGACCAAAGGGGTCCTGTCCTCAGCTGTCATCCATCAGATGATAGAGGAGGTGGCATATGGATTCCTCAGCTCACTGTCCCGAACCTTCTGTGGCATACATACGCTGTTCCCTGGCAAAACAAAGCAAAACACAGCTGTTTGTCCACACAGAAATTTATGTCTTGATAGAAAAGGATCTAAATCATTCATAGTGGTAATGGCTGTAAGGGTGGAACTATCTGGCTAAGCGCCAGGAGAACCCAGGTTATAGACAAATATTGCTGGCCTGGGTGGCCACAGCCACTAGCAGAATGTCAGCTCAAGACTAGGAGCAGACCCCTGGGCCCTAGTGTCCATGAGAAAATCTACATGTATGTGCAACACAGCAGCAAGCCAAGAGAACCTCACGCACGTCCCTTCCCAACCACCTTTCCTGGAGACAGCTGGCCAGGGAAGACCTGTGTCAGGGGACAAGCAGAGCAGCCTACTCACCAACATGTCCTGCAAGGGACAGACTGCAGTAGGGGGAACCCAGAGCAGAATCAAAAGGCCAGCTTTAGGAGGCTGGTGCTCTCAAGTCCCTACATGTGCCCAATGAGCCCAGCTCAAGGTTGCACAGAGTAGGGATAGGGTAACTCTTCTTTCTCACCTATGTGACCAACAGAAGCTCCCTCCAAAAACAAATCCTAAAATACCTACAATCATACAATACCCTAGAAAACGGAATGGGAAGGAGCTCCCAGTATCTACAAGTTAGCTTTACTTTGGTCCTACAGTAACCACAACAAGAAATGGTAACACAAACAGCCCACTCTTGGCATGCATCAGCCCAACAGTGCCCCAGGATTAACTGACCCAAAGCTGGTGTCCCCTGCTCTGAGGACCTCTTAGCTGCTGTGTGGGGAGGTTCCACTGGTCTTTTTCCCCCAGAGTAATTTCAAAAGGGAAACTGCAGTGCAGCTGGTCTGAGCTGGGATCTGACCAGACAGGCCAGCATTTCCTAAAGAGAAGGGTGGGAAATGTGGCAATCTCCCTCCTCCCTAAGGAAGGCTACTCTCTAATTTGCAGTGAGGGGTAGAGATGAAGTAGCTGGGACATGGGGTGAGCCAGATGGGCCGACAGCCACATGTACTTGGCTCAATCAGAGTTGTGTATGGGGAGGGCCCTGGCACGTGTCAGATGCCAAAAGTCAAAATGGCTGGAAAATTAAGTAGGTCTTCTGAGGTGTTGGAAGCACCAGTCCTTGTCTCCACTGGTGAAGTCCTGGTAAAGAGCCACTGGAGCAGAGGACAGCAGAGACCCCACTCCTGCTGTCAGAAGGCAATCCGCCAGGTTTATTTATTCCTATGCAACATAACCCCAGAACACAGGAGCAACTCTGCAGGACTCTAGAAACTCACAGCTAGCTCCACACAACAGAAATTTAAACTACAAAAGATGAGTTGTATTCAGCAAATATAAAGGGTAACTTTAGGCTATGTTGAACATCTCTCAGACTATTTACAGTGCCAGGACAGGGGCTCAGATCTCGCCGGCCTCCTTCTCCTCTGACTTCCTTGAAGTGGCCTTCCCATTGGAGCTCTCCAGCCTCCAGTCAGTGGACCCTCGCTCACTGCGCCCGTACTCCCAGGACTCCTCTCTCGACATGCGCTCTCTGGAGAACCTAGGAAAGGGGAACCAGAGGCTCAGTGAAGACGACTTCCATTCTGGGCAGCTGCTCAAGAACCAACAATGTGAACCCTCAACACCGGTCCAGGGCATGCCCCACCACACCCCAAGGTGGCATGCAATCTCATTCTCAACCCACTACACAGGGAATGACAGAAAGCCATTAAAAAGTGATGTTTGCAAAGACTTTCAGTAAGAAAAACCGACACTATAACATAAACCAAAAAAAGGAGAATACAACAAAATTGTACATATAGCATATGATCCATTATGTAAAAATACAATGGAAAAATCCCAAAGAGGTAAGCAAGTCCTGGTCAGGACATACATCTTGGCTGCTCTGTGCATTAAGTGACTGCACCTAAGCCCCTACAGCACCACCTAGAGGTCCTTGAAAGCTCCTTCACAGCCTTCTCCAGTTCCAAGCCAAGTCCTGCTCACCACAGCCCAATGCCCCAACATTCTGCCAATGATGACAGGCTAGGCTCTCCCCAAGCCCAGCTCTGTCTCTACCAGATCCAGGCAAAGGGCCGGGCTAACATCCCTAGCAGACCCTGGGAACAAAAAGGGGTTCACTCTTGCCTGCAGCTACAGAAGGAGTCAGATAGTTACTTGTATTTTGCACTCTGGTCCCTGGAAGGCCGGCGGTGTCCCCGGCTGTGGCTCCGGGAACGGCTGCGGTGGCGCCGGTGTCTATCTCTGTCTCGGGAACGGGAACGGGAAGACTTCCGTCGCTCTCGGGAGGTAGATCTTGATCGCCTCCGACGACGATCTCGGGAGCGCGACCTGGAAAAACCAGAAGGCTGTAGGCAGAAACTACAGAAGCCAGACATAAGGACATACCCCAATGCTCACCCTCTCTCAGCAGGTTCTGTCATGTCCCCTCTTTCCTCCCACAAATTTACAG
Organism: Heterocephalus glaber; assembly: GCF_053883595.1. Classification (NCBI taxonomy): domain Eukaryota; kingdom Metazoa; phylum Chordata; class Mammalia; order Rodentia; family Bathyergidae; genus Heterocephalus; species Heterocephalus glaber. Next base: position 2,216,591 of record NW_028258467.1, on the reverse strand, counting down.
CTTAGGCTTAAACTATTCTGAGTTAATCTGATGGCCAGACTGTTCCCATGAATGATGCCTACCAAAGCCTGGCCCTTGGCATTCCTGGCTGGCTTGCAGTCCATCCATCTAACGTGAGGAGTCCTTCCCCTATGTTAAGCTCCAACCAACGGCTGGGTTCTGTGCCCTTCACAATTCAGCCTTGACTAACAGATAAGGTTGTACAGCTGTAAACTTCAAGTATTAAGAAACATGCTTGTGGAAAAGTTTTGGACCGAGAACTCTAATGGATCTGGAAGCCTACCTCCTGCGATCTCTGGTTCTTGATCCAGACCTGAAAAGGAAAAAGACCTGTTATTTTCTGGCTGCTTGACTGTTTTTGGTCTGCAGCAGGAAGTGCTACACCTTCTGCAATGCTATACCTGTTCTGTGGCTCCCTCACTCAATAGCACCTGAGTAGCATCTGAAGGATGTAACTGTGCAAGCTGATGGGAACTGGACCTGTCTATCTGCACATGTTGAGGGTGAACAGTGTCACACTCAGCCCAACATTGGACTACCAAATCTTTGTGGTGGACTGTTACAGTTTATAGGTAGATGGTCCCCTAAAGTCTCATGCTCTTATAGGTGGAATTTTGGGAGGTGATTGAACAATGAGGGCATGACACTTATCAATGGATTAGTTCACTGATGAGTTTACAGGTAAATGTGTTGGGAGGTAAAGACTGGTCTGAGGAGGTGGGTCATTGGGGGGGGGGCGTGGAGGGGCATACACAGGTCTCTCTCTCTCTCGATCCTTCTCTCTGCTTCCTGGCATCATACTATGAGCTTTTTCCCTTCTGCCACCCTGCCTTGGAGCCAGACACCTATGGATGGAAACCTCTACAAACTGTGAGGCAAAATAAACCTTTCCTTCTTAGAGTTGTGGGTATTGGGTATTGTGTCTCAGTGACAAGAAAGTAACTAATAACTAAGATATAGACACTAGCACAAAGGTGCAGTTATAGAATAGAGGCAGGATTGGGCAGAACTCTCCATGCACCAAAGTTCCCAGACAAAGGCTTACTGGCAGGCAAGAGTCAAATGCGCTCCTTCTGTTACACAATCAACAAGTGGAAATATGCATGTCACAAGGTCTCATGTGACGTTCATTCTAGAAGCACCACACAGTCATTACAGACAAGTGGTGCCACAGATGCCTGCAAATGCTGAGGCCTAAACATGACTTGCACAGACAGGCCCAACCACAACAGTGACCATTACTTCTGTCTAAAAGGAACAACACGTCTTACTGAGCACATTTTTTGACCACTTGAGCTTCTTCACAATCAAGAGTATATTGTAATTACAACACGAAAGGAAAAAAAATACAGCAAGCACTTGTCTTTTCTGAACGATACATCAAGGAATTCCTTCAGAAAAGCAATTTTTTGGTTTTTTTGAGACAGGGTCTCACTATGTAGTCCAGGCTGACCTTGAACTACGTAGCCCAGGCTAGGCTCAAAATCTTGGCGATCCCCCTACCTCAGCCTCCTGAGTGCTTGGATTACAGGTATACACTACCACATCCAGTCAGGAAAGCAGTTTTTGGAGCTTTCAAGGGCAATGAACCATGCCCTTCAGGGGAGATTGGTTAATTCTGGCTCTGACCTCTTCTTTGAATTCCAATGAAATGTAACATCTCTACTTGGGTCTCTCTCAAGCATCTTAAATGGAAGTGAATTCTATCCCCACACTCTTGCTCTATCTTTCCCACCCAGTGAGTAGCAACCCTGGGTAAAAAACCAAGAGGCCAGGTTCCTTCTTTCTTCACACACCTCACACAGCTAAAAAGCAACTCCTATCAATTTGTCCCTACACCACACAGACTTTTGCCCCTAATCTGATTAAACCACCCCCTCCTACACTTGGACCCTTTCAACCAGCTCCTCAACGGTCTTAACTGCTCCACCCCAACACAATGCACTCTGATCTCCAAAGGGCAGCAGTGCGTCCTGTCAGCAGATCCCACCTCTCCTCTGTAAGAAGTTGTGGCCCGGGGCTGGGGATTTAGCTTAGTGGTTTCGCCACCTGCTACGCCTGCTGGGCAAGCCCAAGGACCCGAGTTCAATCCCCGGGTCCAAAAAAAAAAAAAAGAAAGAAGTTGTGGCCCTACATCATACAGTAAACACCAGAGCCCTGCATAGCCTAACACTCAACCCAAAGCTCTCCTGTGATGGATTTTCCTCATAGCATGTGTTACCCACCACAAGACAGCACACTGGGGTGCCAGGGAATCAGTTCAGGGCTTCCCTATCTGCTGAAGGCTCTGTGCCCAGTGGTCAGTGGAGCAGGTTCTGTGGGATGAAGGAGGACCCTCTCCTCAGCTTTGCCCCCTCTCTCTTTTAGTGGGAACACACAGATCCTGAACTGGCCCATGCCTCTCTAGACTAAATATGCTGCACGTTTTTATTTTTCTTTTAATGGTTATGTCAGTCTTTGACAGACCTTGACTACTCCAAGCAACACTGCAACAATGGAGAAAGGCCCTCCTGAGGCCTGAGGGCCACTGGCCTATGGCCCTCCCATGCTCACCTCCTACTCAGCCACTCCTCCCGCTCTCTCTCCTCTCTTCTCCTCAGGCGATCCTGATTTCTCTTCTCCTGCTTTTCAGCCACAGTTTTCTAAATAAATGAAAAATGGGACAATGAGAGAAAAGTAAGAGAAGCTCTTAAGAACAGTAATACATTTATTTTACATCTTATAAATCCAGTGGCAAATTGCATATTCTAAGTGCTGAACTCCTTTATGTTTTTTGAAACAGGGTCTCAATGTGCAGCTCAGGCTGCCCTCAAACTTACAGTGATCCTTCTGCTTCAACCTCCCATGTGCAGGGATCACAGGTACATACTGCCAAGCCTGACAAGGTGCTAAGTTTCTAAGTCACAGGGTATTGGTCATATTGTTTCAAACTAAGCCAGAAAATTTTTACCCAAAGGTATCTCCATAACGACCATGAAGAAACAGAACTGAAATGTCTAACAAAGACATTCTGGCTATCATAGCTTTCCGAGACAGCTCACACTTTTTCCCAGACACAGTGTGTACTTTTATCTTTGCTCTCACCCTTTTTCTATTTACTCAGCCCAAGCACCCTCTGCAGTACCAGTTTCTCTCCCACTCCTCACTTTTACTTTCTCAAATAAACTTTGCCACTGCTTTTTGAAGGAAAAAAAAACAAGCACATCCTGCTGCTGGGAAGGAGCTCCTGGTGTCAAGAAGTGGCCCTTCCTCCTTGGCACATCTCACATACCTTAATCCTAGCACTGGGAAGGCTGAGAAGCAGGAGGACTGACACAAATTTGAGATCAGCCAGGGCTACATACTGAATTCAAGCCCAGCTTAAACTACAAAGTTAAGACCAGCCTCCCCCCCCCAAAAAAAGAAAAAAAGTGACCTATCCTCAGGTGCTGGGTTCTGTGTTGGGTTGAGACCAACTGTTCTAGGTGCCACACCCGTGAGCCCTCTGTACCTGGCTTCTAACACTATCAGACTCAATTCATCAGGTTTGATCATAAATGTAACAGAAGAGGCTCTGAGAAACCACTGCTATAACCCAACAGTACAAAAAAAAAATCCCAGATATCACTCTGTATCTCTACCTTCTAAACCAACTCAAAGCCCTTTAATACCTCTCTAATCACTCTGTTAAGTGAAATGAAACCCCGAGTAGAAGTCAGAGCCAGTGAGACAAAAGGTTACCAGTCTTCTCTGCTTAGAGAGAGAGCTATATTGCCATGAAGATCTTCCACACCCAGCATGGATTACAGCCAGCTCCTTCCAGATGAGGGGGCACAGCAAAGACCAAGAGAAGTCCAAGCTACTACCTGTGATTATACGCATCCTTCATCTGAGCGAGGTGCACAGGGATGGATCAGCTTAAGGGCAGAAGTGTTAACATCCCATCTTTCACACATATCCATTCCTGAAGCAGATCTGGCTGAGAACAGGCCAGTGATCTGGCACCATCTCCTTTCCAATCTACCTCCTACCTCATCAGCAAAAGCTCACTTTTGCCCACAAAGGTATTAACAACTGTGGGACTATTTGACAAAGGGGATTCTAATTAAGAGGCCTCTAAGAACGCTCACCTCTCTCATCATTAAGAAACCCACTTCCAGGGCCGGGGATTTAGCTCAGTGGTGCTGCTGCCTGCCTTGTAAGCACAAGGTCCCAAGTTCAATCCCTGGTACCAAAAAATAAAATAAAAATAGAAACCCACTTCCACAGCCGCCTGCCTCAAAAGCGCAAGGACCTGAGTTCGATCCCTAGTACCAAAAAAAAGAGAAGAAATCCACTTCCAGATACAAATTTATGTTGTTAATTTAATATTTGTCAAAATTTCTAACGTTTGTGTTTTTTTGGTCAACTGTACATTGTTCCTAGTTACAACATTTATAAAAAAAAAACGTGCTTTCTAGACCAAGTTCTTCTGGCCATAGAAAAAAATTTCAATTTATTCATTTTTCTGATGCAAAAATACACTTTAAAAAAATTGCCGGGGATTTAGCTCAGTGGTTTCGCCGCCTGCCGCGCAAGCGCGCAAGCGCAAGGACCCAAGTTCGATCCCTGGTACCAAAAAAAAAAAAAAAGTTGCTAGAGTTTGTTGACAGAGCTGTCCACTTGGAAAGGGGAATTGCTAAAACCCTTGTCCCTGAGCCTCCCTTGGCCAGGAACTTAGCTCAGTGGTGCTGTTACCTGCCTTGCAAGCGCAAGGTCCTGAGTTTGATTCCTGGTACCGCAAAAAAAAAAAAAAATTAAAACTTTTAGGTATAAAAAAAATTACATTGGGCCAGGGATTTAGCTCAGTGGTTCTGCCGCCTGCCTCGCAAGCACAAGGACCCGAGTTCGATCCCCAGTACTAAAACAAAACAACAAAAAATTACATTAAAAAAAAAAATTACATTAAGACAAACTATGGCAAAAAGAAGTGGAACTCAATCATCAAATGCAATTATATGTACAGATGTCAACTGTGGCCCTCACCAGACCACACACATGCACATCCCATAACTAGACATCCCCTGATCACAATCTCATCTCTCCCAGGGTGAGGCAATTTTAAGAGGCGAGCGTTCTTAGAGGCCTCACCCATAAAAGGGGAATTTGGAAACTTTCTTGGTTTTCCTAAATGCCCTAAATGCTTATTTTATATTTTCATAGTCTTTCCTTTGAATTCCATTTGGGAGCAGCGCTCCATAAACTTTGGGGGTTGGGGGGCCTATAATCTGGTTCTGATAGTAGTGAGTGTATCTTTTTTTCAAAATTCTACTGGAGGGCCAGGGATTTAGCTCAGTGGCCCTGCGCCTGCCTCAAAAGCGCAAGGTCCAGAGTTCGATCCCTGGTATCAAGAAAAAAAAAATTCTATTGGAAAGGCAGAAGCAAAATGCGCTACTCCAGCTCAGGCTCCTCCTTCCAATATCACATGTTACTTGGGGGACTCCTCCTTGCTTGCAGAGTCCTGGCATCTGCTGAGGAGCAGCTCTTTCCTGGAGGCACAAGGCCCAGCACTTAATGAGGTCTTGATTATTCCAACACTCACTCTATGGTCAAGGTGCCACAAGTCTGTCCTCCTTATCACATCTGAGATATATGGAGGGAAGGCTGACTGCCTACAGCCTATCACAGGGTCCTCATACGCAATGCATAATGGGGAGGCTCTGTCAGTATGAAGAATGACAATTCAAAGTATCAGTGACATGTTAGCCTTCCTTCTTAGCATTCTGTACTTAATATTTTAAAAATTCAGAAAAATGAAGACCCTCGAGGAAGGAACTGAGGCTGTCTGAGCAAGGGTGATGCAGTGCTATCAGAAAAACCCCATCACCTCCTTCTTCCCGAGGAAACTCAAAGTCAAGCGGGCAAGTTGTGTGATCTTCTGTCAGGCCTAATAACATAGAGCTGTCCACATCCTGGGACTGGGCGTCACCATTTCCCTCTGTAGGGGGAAATTTGTCTCCAAAGTAGATAAATTTCCAAGACTTCTTTGGGTTTTGAGATCTCCTGTCTGTTTTGTGAACTCAAGCGATAAAGCCTGAGGATGTCACTATAAAACTCATGGAGTATTTCACTATAAAAGTTCATGGAATGAATCAGGAGACAAGGGTTTTTTGTTGTTGTGTGGAACTGGGAATTGAATTCAGGGCTCTCACATTGAACTACAGCCCTAGCCTTTTTTTTTTTTTTCCTGTCTCTCCTTCCTTCTTTTCTTGTTTTTTTTCAGACAGGGTCTCACTATGTGTAGCTCAGGCTGGCCTTGAATTCAAAGCAATCCTCTTGCCCCAGCCTCCTTTACAAGCATATGCCACCACAGCCAGCTAGCCCTTTTAAAAAAATATTTTGAGACAGGGTCTAAGTTGGCCAGGCTGAGACTGAACTTGCAATCCTTGTGCCTCAGCCTCTTAAGAGTACGGGAATATTGGCATGCATCTCCTCGCCTGGTACAGGCTTTTTAAAATTAAAAAAACGTTGCCTCAGGGATATAGCTCAGCAGCACCATGCCTGCCTGGCAAGTGCAAGGTCCTGAGTTTGATCCCCGGTAACAAAAACAAAAAAATTTAAAAAATCTGAAGACCACAAAACGCCTCAGGCTTCTCCAGGAATACATTAACTTACCCTTAACTGATCAAGCTTCTCTCGGATCTGAATGAACCCCAAGTGTAACTTGCCCCCAAAGTGGTCTGCCAGACGGCGGTCATTGTCATGAAGACCAAGGTAGGCTGAGCAGACCTCACAGACACGCAGTTTTTGCTGCTGAAAACTGGATGCCGGCATAGAATTTCTATATTCTTCCTGGAAAAGGGGAAAGAAGAGATATAGGTGAAGTTTACAGAACTGCCATCAATGCATCAACCTCCAAAATAGAAATACTTGATGTGACATAAGTTTATGTGGCACTGGGAATTGAACCTAGTGGTGCTCCACCACTTACATCCCCAGGTTTTTCAAAAATTTTGATACAAGATCTCACTATTCTGCCCAGGCTGGACTTGAACTTCAGATCTTTCTGCCTCCATCTCCCAAATTGCTGGAATTATAGCCATGTGCTACCATGCCCAGCTACAGATGAATTTTATTTTTGTTTTCATTTGAAACAAGGTCTCACTATGTAGTTCAGGCTGGCCTCGAACTCACTATGTAGCCCAGGCTGGTCTTGAACTCATGGTGATCCTCCTGCCTCAGGCTGCCGAATGCTGGGATTACAGGTGTCCACCACCATAGCTGGCATACTTCTTAAAACTAAATGTGAATCTATAATTATTTCAAAATAGAAAGTATAATTAAAAATATAGTAGGTTGGCCTGGGGATTTAGCTCAGTGGTTCTGCCACCTGCCTTGCAAGTGGAAGGTCCCGAGTTTGATCCCCGGTACTACACACACACAGAAAAAATACACTATGTCTGGCAACATAGTTCATTGTTAGAGCACTTGCCTAGAGGCCCTAGGTTCCATCCCCAGCACTATATGAAAAAAGTAAAAATAAATTGTCAAATAATTCCTGAAAACCTGCTGCATGCCACTGTCAAGGATTACCTGTTTTTTCAAATGACAAAGTATATAAAACTGCAGTTTCTAAGCCTCTCCTGGCAAAAGAAAGAAACCTTAAGACTAGTGAACATCTTGTCTGCTACTGAAAACGGAAAGGATTCCAGAGATGCTGAATCACTACAAAAATCAGCACTGCTTAAATCCCACCCACCCAAAGGCCTCATCCCACATCATCCTGGTCTTGCCCCAGTGATTCTGTAGAAGCAGTACTGTACCTCCTAGGCATTACTTTCATAGTAACGAGGGGAAACAGGAGGAGGGGTGAGGATACCTAGAATCCTAGGCATGGCTGGCCACACATCCTTCTCTGCTTTCCTCTCAACTACAGCCATCCACATGGGTGGTAAAGCCAAATCTAGTTCCATTAGCCAATGAATAATTCTCTGAGCCTTGGAGGATTTGTGGTGTCTATGCACTTTGAGCAGGAAGGGCCAGGGCTTGGGGTATACCATGAGGATGCAAAGTTTCCCTCTTGTCTCTGGCAGAAGCATCAGTAGCCCAATGAGCTACTGAGACTCTGCTGTAAATACAAACACAGAGCTGTTGGCAGGGTTTACATTTGCACCAAATTTCCCAGAAAGAAAATTACCCTCTAAACCAGGGAAAGCCTATTTAGAACTTTACCAAGTTTACTGGTCATAGTTTGGGAAGTCATACCACCATGCCAATGCAACCCAATGTATCTAAGTCACAATACCACGCTGCTTCTATGCAAAGTGCAGTGTGAGCATGAGTCCCACTGTCCTTTAGTATGACCATATTTAAGCACTTATATAGAAATGCAACGTATTTGTGTTGTCAATCTTTTGTCTGTCCTTCAAAGAGTAAGATCATAGAGAATCTATTGTCTAGGAATGTAACTGAAGGTAGATGTCAGTCTAACCTGCTGGGCCTGCCTAACACTGCCAACCTCAGTCCCAGCCACAGCTTGAAACCGTGGAAAGTATAGCTCTGATGATCACATCCTGAGTAACCTTACTGCTTTCTCTCCTTACCTGTACTGTTCTAATTCCTGGAAGTCCTTGGTACCCCTGAGTAAATTATAACTGAGTATCTACTATGTATGATGTACCACACAGAGCCAGGGGCATACTGATAACCCAAACCAGGCCTGCTCTAGGGCACATACACGCCATCTCATCTGTCCTCTACCATTTTAACAGGTAGAATTGTAGTTTGTAGGTCCTCCTCAGTTTACAGTCTCAGCTACAGGGCTTTCCAGGATCATTCTATCTTACCTAGAGACTGACCTCAACCCAAAGTAACTCTTACACTCAGACCCACTTCTTTTGTACACCTACCTTCATCAGAATGAACAGGTGGAACACAGAAGATTTTTAGGGGAAAGTGAAACTACTCTGATGATATTACAATGGGGGAAACAGGTCATTCCCAAACTCATGGAATGCACGCTAAGAGTGAAGCCCGGGGCCAGGGATTTAGCTGGGCCAGGGATTTAGCTCAGTGGCACCATGCCTGCCTCACAAGTTCAAGGTCCTGAGTTCAATCCCTGGTACAAAAAAAAAAGAAGCCCAATATAAATTATGAACCTTAGGGTGATAATCACGTGTCAATATAAGTCCAACAGTAACAAACTACTCTGGTGGGGGATTTTGATAGTGGGAGAGGGTGTGTAGGGAGATGAAAAGGACAGATCTGAAATCTCTGTACCTTTCCATATTTTCTGTGAACTCAAAACTTCTCTGAATAACATTTACTGGGCTGGGGATTTAGCTCAGTGGCACATCACGCCTGCCTGGCAAATGCAAGGTCCTGAGTTCCATCCCTGGTACCAGGAAAAAATAAATAAATTTATTTTTAAAAAGTACAGGCATGCCTTAAAATTAGTCAAAATGGTCAACTCTATCAAATTACTAACATTTCCCTCTTCCTAAAACACGTCATCCACCGACCTCGGCTTCTTTTTTCTTTGCACGAACTTTCTCCACTTCCATAAGAATCTTCTGAGATTCATCAACATTTCCTTCAGCTCCTAGTTGCTCAGCTTTTGCAAGTAGTTTTCCTATTTCTTCATTCAACTCATGTACTTTTTCTGCCTGAAGGGAGAAAGAATAAGGTAAGCAAACACCTAAGAACAGGATTTGGAAAGCAAAGGAATCAAGTATTTTTCTTGCAGCATTTCTTTAGCTCTGATAAGAAAACCCAAAAAGAGACTTGTTTCCACTGAAGAGGAAGGTCAGACAGTTGAACTCACACTCAGGACAGACCCCTAGAGAACTCCCTCCTTCTTCAGTCCACTAGTAAATGTACTAGTTTAACCATTTCCCTACTAATTTTTTCTTGTTTTCAGTTTTATATGGGTTGTTTAAAAAACAAAGTTAAAAAAATACATATTTGGGGTTGGGGGTATGTGGTGGCATATCCCTACAATTCTAGCACTTAGGGAGGCTGAAGCAAGGAGTACTACAAGTACTGCCTGGGCAACTTAGCAAGACCATGTCTGAAAATAACAAAGATAAATAAATAAAAAAGATTAGGATGTAGCCCAGTACTGCATGGGGAGGAGGGGCAATGAATGTTTAGAGGGGGAAAAGGGATATGAAAGAAAGGACAGAGACAGCAGCTCCTAGAGCCTGAAATGATATGTGACTGTTTGGTCACAGCTTTCCATCCTTACCAGGGAACAACAGCCAAGGCAGCATATGCCATCTAACCCAGAATCATCCCATCAGTGCTGGCGGAGAGTTAACATCCATCAGCATAGCCAATATTTACACAGACTTATACCAAAGCCACCAGACATACCTTTGCAGAAACTTCTGCACTGATTTCCTCCTGTGTTTCTGCCAGTCGCTTCTTGGCAAGCTCAGTTCTCCGATCACACTCTGCAATAAAGGACTCCAAGTGATCCATCGCCTAGCTCAGAAAAAAGCAAGCGTTATGATAGTTATAATCAGTGATAAAGGCCCTTGGAGTCTACTTATGTAATAGGAATGTATGCCTAGATTAGTTTCTTAATGTCTGAAGGGTCAATGGCAGTTAACATTCATAATCATACTAAATTAAGGCATTTTTGTAAATCAAATGATTGGGAAAAACACGGTCTTCTTATCTGATTTAGTTGTGTATTTCTTGTAAAAAGACCTCCAACCCCCTGTAACACTGCCAAAAGCCGTAACAGTTCTCTGAGGACAGAAAAGGCTGAACACAGATCAGTGTTAGATATTTTGAAGAGCTGTGGGAGATGTGCATGCTGCACCCACCAGTCCTTGTAAGCTGGCTAAATATTCTTCCCTCATGTACTGAGGGTAGAGTTCCATCTTCTATCTAAAAAATGAAACAACGAGCTGGGTGCAGTGGTGCATGCCTGTAATCCTAGATACTTGGGAGGCTAAGATAAGAGGATCCCAAGTTCCAGAACAGCCTTGGCAACTTAGGAAGACTCTGTCTCCAAAAAAAAAAAGAAAGAAAAAAATATATAACTGAGAACTGCAAGATTCATTACTGCCTACTGTCTAAAGTATATGCTAAGCTGGGCATGGTGCAGCATGCCTGAAATCCTAGCACTTGGAAGGCTTAAGGCAGGAGAATCACCATGAGTTGGAGAGGGGGAAAAGGGATATGTAGCCTGGGCTACATGGTGAGGTCAAGGTCAGCTTGAACTGCACAGCAAGACCCTGTCTCAAAACAAAACAAAACCAATTATCAGTTAATCATTAGTCAATAACAAGCATCTCCTATATTATACCATGAGTTAGCTAGCTAATAGTGGCATGTGTTAAAATACCACAGTAAGTATTTGGCACTGATGACAGTGATCTATTACCAAAAAATTAAGGAAAGAAAATTTGGGGTGAAGATGACAGGACAACAGACCAAGGAGTAATTTACATCCTCCCTTCTAAAATGGACAGCAGAGGGCAGCAGCGCCACACCTGCCTGGCAAGCACAAAGTCCTGAGTTCAATTCCTGGTACCAGGAAAAAAACAAGGTTAGAATGGACGGCAGAGAGTAGGCTAGCTGTTGGAAGATGCTCCAGAGATCAGTGTCACTCTTAACTGATCAGAGGGACACTGGACAGGGTTAGAATCCTCTCAGAAATCTTAAGTATTTTCTTCAAATAAGCACACATTTGAGAGTAGCTCCAGATGAGGAAATAGGCTCCCTCATGGTGCCCAATCTCCCAGGAACTAGTAAAAGCAAAGCATCCTAACTCCCGAGTCTGACTACCAGATGTCACTGTATAATCACAGAGGCCAAAACTCCTGTCAGTGGTCACCCAAATACTCTGATAAACATTTCAGTATATCAAGCAAAACAATGAGGAAAGCAAATTGTCTGGTCTGTGTTTGCTAATATACACTTGCACACTACTTCTCCCAAAGAAGCTCACTGGGGATGTAGCTCAGTGGTACCGTGCCTGCATCCCCCAAAGATGAAACATGGGTCACCTATGTTTATCTCAGATAGTTCCTAGCACATGAGCCTAAGGTGACCCAGGCTCACCCAGGCAGTGCTCCTCTACTGTCCCCTAGGCAAGGCATGGTGTACAGGAGGCAGACCTAGAATCTACTCAGAGGGTCAAGTGGAGCACACGTGACAACCCTACCAGTGCTTTCACCTACCTACCAAAGCCATCTTAAGCAAAATCACAGTATGGACTCAGATGTTAGAAAACCTAAAACTAAGTAAACACAGCAGACAACAAGAAAACCAAAGGACTTACAACCTACACTATAAAATAGATCTCTGGGTGAGGGTGGGCCGAGTAACAGAAAAAGCAAAATAAAAGTATACCCTGGAGGACACAGAGCAGGCTGTCGTGAGGAAAGTCACAATAGCCACAAATCCTTTTTTTTAGTACCTTTTTCAAAAATTAATTTTCAAAAACTTAAGCTGGGCATGGTGGTGCACAGCTGTAATCCCAGCATGTGGGACACTGAAGCAGGGGAGTTGCAAGTTCAAGGCCAGCCTGGAATCTGTCTCCAAAAAAAAATCTCAAAAACCAAAATGGTTTGTGCTGCTTTTCAAAGATGATTATAGGACAGCCCACTTATACCAAGTGAAATACATGAAAAGTAAAGTTCTGTAATAATAAAGGATTCTGTATTCCAGTAAAAAAAAATAGATCTCTGGGCTTAAAAAAAATTTTTTTTTGAGACAGGATCTTGCTATGTAGTTCAGGCTGGCCTCAAACTCATGGCAATCCTCCTACTTCAGCCTCCCAAGTGCTGGAATTACAGGTATATGCCACCATGCTTGGCTCTATTCTATTATTACTTTCTCTCTCTTCAAACTGTTTTGATTGCAAACAGCTCTCTGAAGAGTAAATTTAAATGATTTAAAAGAAAAAAAAGACATTTAAGTCCAAAAAGCAGATCATAATCATAATCTACCACTTACTAGAAAGTCACCCAATAAATGTAACTGTCTCTAGGGTAGTGTGATGAAACACAAACTGCTAAAAGCATCCGAGCACACACCAGATCTGCACAAGCCACATACCTAACCTTCCCTTCCGCCACAAAGTTAGGACCTGTCAAGGCCTAGAAGGCAGAATAAATAAATAAATAAACAAATAGAACATGTAATTTAAGTAAATCTTAAATCTTGGTCCTCTTTTTAATAGCAAAAAAATCTACTTAATTGTGGTTTTAATTCTTTTTTCTTTTTTAGCTCAGTACTGAGGAATGAACCTAGGGCCTCACATATCCTAGACAAGCAATCTACCACTGGAGCTATAGCCCTCCTCTTCCCATGTTATTTTAAGACAGGGTCTCACTACCTCAAACTTGTGGTATAGGAGTAGTCTGGAAATACTCTCTGGGCATATCCAAGTGTACAAGTCAGGTATGTTCCCAGAACTGAGACTGCTGGGATGGTGAATAACTCAGGAGGCCATCAGGGCCACTTAATTCTCTTCCTCTTTAGTTCTAAATCAGGGTAAACACCTGCCACAAGTCTACTAGGAAATGGAATTTCTTTTCTTTTGCCATATTGGAGAATAAGTCTAGGGTCTTGCACTGAATTACATTTCCAGTCCTTTTTATTTTATTTTGAAAGTCTACTAATCACCAAGGTGGGCCTCAAACTCCCGATCCTACAGCCTCAGCTTCCCAAGGATGTGGAATCACAGGCATACACCACAGTGTTCACCTTAGAAATGTCCTTTCTTCACATGATGTGGTGAGGCACACCTGTAATCCCAGTACTCAGGAGAGGCTGAGGCATGAGGATCTCAGCAAGGTGGAAGTCAGGCTGAGCTACTTAGTGAGTTCAAGCCCAGCCTGGACCACATAGTGAGATCCTGTTTCAAAAAATCAACAATCATAAATGTTCTTCCCTCATTTTTTTTCTATTGAGCTACTGATGATGTTCTTATGTTTTGTTTTTTAGTTGAGATATTGTTCTTATCCAAAACAATTATATATGGGAAGGAATTTTATATGGGAAGGAAACTAGCCCATCCATATCCTCATGTGTTCTAAAAATAACTTGTCCCAGTTTACCACTTATTTTACATATGTATTTTTTTAATCTAGATTTTTTTTTCCCTCTAAGACAGAGTCTATGTGGCCCAGGCTGGCCTCAAACTTGTGATCTTCCTGCTTCAATCTCCTGAGTACTAAGTTTATCTAGTTTGTTAAAAAGTGCAAATGAATAAAAATCATGCATATTTAACATACACAACTTGATATTTTAGGGAGGGAGGTGGTACTGGTAGATTGAACCCAGGCCTTCACACTGAGCCTTCCTGGCTTTTTTTTGAGATGGTTGATAAACTGTTCAGGCTGAGCTGAAACTTGCAATTCTCCTACCTCAGCCTCACAGAGTGGTAGGATTACAGACCTCCAGCTGACTGATGCTATTCTGGTGATCACTTCCCTGTATACAAATATCAAAACATTCAAGTGTAGCATCAGCCTATAATCACAGCACCCTGGGAGGCAGGAAGATCCCAAATTCAACCAGGGCAGGGCTGAGGATTTAGCTCAGTGGTTCCGCCGCCTACTGCGCAAGCGCAAGGACCAGAGTTCGATCGCTGGTACCAAAAAAAAAAAAAGGCCTGGGGATGTTACTCAGTGCAAAGGGCTTGGGTTCAATTCCCAGTACCACAAAAAAACAAAAACAAAAGCCCTAAAAACATACTCTGCAATGTGTGTATACTTATACTCGATTTTCTTTCTTTTTTTGGTGCCAGGAATCAAACTCAGGACCTTGTTCTTGCCAGGCAGACACAGTACTTCTGAGCTACATCCCCACCTCTAAAATGTATAATAGATATTTGGAAATGGGAAAAAAAAAAGTTCAATTAAGGAGAACAAGGGAGGGGGAAGAAAGGAGGGGGAAAGGAAGGGACAAGAAAAAAAGTGAAAATAGAAGAAAAAAATGGAAACAAAGCTTTTTTTTTTTTTTTTGGTACCAGGGATCAAACTCGGGTCCTTGTGCTTGCACAGGAGGCGGCGAAACCACTGAGCTAAATCCCCAGCCAAAGCTTTTGTATATAGGAAGAGGAAGGGTGTTGAGGAGGGGGGAATAGGGGGAAAAAAAAAAAAAAAGAGACCTGATATATCAAGTACAGGTGCAAATTCCCTGTGATGAGTGTTATCATTATGTATATCTAAAATGCACCAATAAATGTTTTGTTTAAAAATAAATGTTCCTAACATTGTTCATAATAGCAGAAAAACTAGAATGAATTCACATCTATGAATAAAGGATAGTTTGTGACATATTCAAGCAGCAATGAAAACAAACAGTACTGGGGCTGTAGCTCAATGACAAAACACTTTCCTAGTATACAAAAGGTCCTGGGTTCTGGCACTGTATACACACAAACACACACACACACTACACTGCAATAAAATGAGTAAACCATATATTGAACAAAAACAAGATGTTAAGATTATCTGTATTGTGAAACCATTTTTATAAAGCTTAAAACCAAGCAATCATAAAAAATAGTTTCTTTTTATTTGTTTTTCTGAGACAGGTTCTTGCTATTCCAGGCTGGCCTGGAACTCCAAACAATCCTCCTGCCTCACCCTCCCAAGCGCTAGGATCACAGGCAGGCATCACCAAACCCATCTGCCATGTTTTTAAAAGAAAGTGATAGGGCCAAGGATTTAGCTCAGTGGTTTCGCCGCCTGCTGCGCAAGCGCAAGGACCCGAGCTCGATCCCTGATACTAAAAAAAAAAAAAAAGAAAGAAAGAAAATGATACATGGGATGAGGATTTAGCTCAGTGGCACCACGCCTGCCTCACAAGTGCAAGGTCCTGGGTACGATCCCTGATACCAAAAAATAAAAGAAAATGATACACATAAAATTCAGGACAGTAATGGAATGACAGACACAGATATAAAAAATAGTATTGGCCATATTATAGTGTTCAAAGTGGTGGGGTAACAAATGCCTAATTTATTATTTTACCTCATAACTTATGAACATTACATTATTGTTAGTTTTATCTTTGGTGGTTTGTAGCAGGGATGAATCAACACCAATAAAACTTACATCCAATTCAAAAAACAGGTCTCTTTCTTTACTTGCAATCTCATAATCTGCTCGGAGGGCCAAGTCGTGGATTTTGGTACATTCTCCTAAATCCATGCGCTGCGGGAAACAAAAAATTTACACATGAGCACCTACCCATTATACAAAGCAGGGAACATGACTTGGTATTTCAACCCTGCCCAAAATAAGCAATATACTTTTATGTATATGTACCAATTCCCCACAATAAATGTAATAATTATGTACTGCAAACATGTACTAATAAAATTTTTTTAAAAAGCAATATACTTTTTTGAATACTAAAACTATTTTTTGTTTTGTTTTTTTTTTGGTACTGGGGATTAAACTCAGGACCTGGCACTTGTGAGCCAAGCAGCAGAACCACTGAGCTAAATCCCCAGACCAATACTAAAACTCTTAATATGAAAATTAAGAAACAGAAGCCAGGCCTGGTACCAGGGATCAAATTCAGTAGTTTTTTTCTGGTTTTTTGAGACAGGGTTTCGCTATGTAGTTCAGGCTGGCCTCCTGCCTCAGCCTCCTGATTGCTGGGATTACAGGCGTGCACCAACACACCTGACTTCATTCTAATTTATTAAAAAACACAAACCAGGCCTGGAGATTTAGCTCAGTGGCACTGTGCCTGGCTCGAAAGCACAAGGTCCAGAGTTCAATCCCCAGTACTAGGGGAAAAAAAGGCAACAAAACACACAAACTCCATGTAAAAGCTATCCCCTCACCTCCACCAGAAAACCCAATCCTCATCCTCACTGACCTTCAGCAGCAGGTTTATTCAATCCCTTATTCGTGAAGCACTTTCTTCTCAAGTACATAGCTCTCTGGATTGCCTCCTCCCTTTCAATCTGTTTCCTCTCAAAGTCCACTCCTGAGCTGCCCCTGTGTATCCTGGTCACTGGAATGACCTGCTGAGTCCATGACTTCTCTTCATGAATGTGATTCCATGGCCTCTGCCTCTGTGACCCCACCCCATTCACACAGCCCAGGCACAGTAGCAGCATCCCTCCCATCCTTCTGCTCTTGGCTCTGCCCAGAGCATCATTCCCCTGAATTCCACATGATCCTTTTTTTTTGGTACCAGGGATCAAACTCGGGACCTTGCACTTGGCAAAGCAGGTGGCGGAACCATTGAGCTAAATCCCTGGCCCTCACATGTGATCTTTTCAAGTCTCTGCTCAAATGTCCCCGAGAGACCTTTTCTCATCATTCTACCTATAAACCATCCACAGACCAGGTGTGGTGGTACATGCCTGTAATCCCAGCATTCAGGAGGCTGAGGCATGAGGCCATGAGTTGAAGGCCAGCCTGGGCTGCATAGTGAGTTCAAGGCCAACCTGAACTACAAAGTGAGACCCTGTACCATTCACCTCACCATCCATTTACTTACTGTTCACCCTCTTCCCCACTAGATCAAAGACTTTACTACTGGCCACAGTATCTCCAGTGCCTAGCACAGAGTAAGTATGCAATAAATAAACATTTGTGGGAGTTGCCCTCACACTGATTATTTTTCTTGGTTATATTTCAAAAACATGCTACACAGAATTCTGCCATGGTAAAATGGTTGAACTCCTCACTAGAGTACATGTGCATCTGCTTCCTTTGATTTCTGCCACTATGGATTTGCCAACAATTCTAAATTACCGAAAGAAGGCCCTTATAAGCTAAACTGCTTATGGTGAGTGGAAATCTTTTTTTAATCATTAATGTGTGCTCATCTCAATATCCATGACAACCTGCAGCAAACTGTAATTAACGTTTTCCTATCTCAAATCAAAATGTATCCAGGACATCAAATAACAGAAGTACAGGTCTAGCAAACATTTCATGTCTGTCAGATATGCCATCCTGAAAGACTTAACACATCCAAGCAGTTTTTTAAACGGTGCAGCAGGCATGGTGGCACCTGCCTATAATCCCAGAAACTCAGGAGACGAAGGCCAGAGGATCATGACCTTAAGGCCAGCTTGGGCTATAGAGCCAAATCCTGTCTCTGCCCTCACAAAAGATGTACCCCCTCACATAGTAATAATAAAAGCCATGATTCACCGTGAAAAATGCACATTCACCATTACTGAGAGGACAGCAAATTTGTGTGTGGGGGGGTACTATAGAGATTAAACCTAAGGCTTTCACATAGAGCTAATTTCTCGCCCTTTCAGTATTTTTCTTTTTCTTGTCTATTTTTTGAGATAGGGTCTCTAAATTGCCCAAGCTGGGCTCAAACTTGTCATCCTTCTGCTTCACCACCCCCCAAATCCCTCAGTGCTGAGACACTGCTGGCCTTGAGATAGTTTTCACATCTCACAAGGTAAAGTCTAAAGGTGGTCTGTTACAGAATTCTTTTTCCATAAGGGACTGAAACGTGGCAGATGATCCTCTCTTTATGTTTTTTTTGGTACCATGGATCGAACTCAGGTCCTTGCGCTTGCAAGGCAGGCAACAGAATCACTGAGCTAAATCCCCAGCCCTATCTCTTTATGTTTTTTGAGACAGGATCTTGCTATGTAGTTCAGGCTGGCCTCGAACTTACTATGTAGCCCTGGCTGACCTCTAACTCCCAGTGATCCTCCTGCCTCAGCCTCTCAAGTGCTAGGATTACAGGTAGGTGCTACCACGTCTGGCTAGTCTTCTTAGTCTAATTTTGAATGCATGTTCCACACAGCTAGTTTTTTTGTTTTGTTCAACTGAAGTCAAGTCTATAGCCACCAAATGGTGTACTGCTATTATTTTAGGTTTCTGCTTTTTGGTAGTATAGGTACTCTACCACTGAGCTATATTACCAGCATCTTTTTTTTTTTTTTTTGGTACTGGGGATTGAACTCAGGACCTTGTGCTTGCGAGGCAGACGCCAGAACCACTGAGCTAAATCCCTGGCCCCAACCAGCATCTTTTTTTTTTTTTTTTTTTTAAAGTACTGAAGATTGAACCTAGGGACTTCTTTTTTTTTTGGTATTGGGGATCGAACTCAGGACCTTGTGCTTGCAAGGCAGGCATCGGAACCTAGGGACTTCTCACTGAGCTATAGCTCCAGTTCTTTTTTTGTTTTGAAAGAGGCTTTCACTAAATTGCTAAACTGCCTAGGCTGGGCTTGAACTTGTGATCCTCCTACCTCAGCCTCCCACAATGTTGGGATTACAGGCATATGCCACTGCCACCACACCTAGTTTGTACTGAAATCCCAAAAGGATGACTAGTTAATAATAACCTATCAAATCAATTATATTCAATTGATTTTTTTTTTTTGCAGTACTGCAGATTAAACTCAGGGATGCTCTACCACTGAGCTATATCCCCAATGCTTCTTTATTTAATGTATACTAGTGCATATTAATTTTACAAAATACTGGGTTTCAATGTGACATTTTCATACATGCATATAACATTTTGACCATATTCATCCCCTCTTACACATCTCTCTCCCTTATTCCATTCCTACTGTGTAACAGTTTCCCATCTACTTTCTTTTTTTGGCAGGGGACAGGATGTCACTTTGTAGTTCAGGTTAGCCCTGAACTCACTAGCCCAGGCTGGCCTCGAACTCACAGAGATCCTCCTGCTCCTCCCTTTTACTTTCATGTTATCTTTTTCTTTTTAGATTCCACATATTAGGAAAAATATCTGATACTTTTCTAAGTCTGGTTTATTTCACTTAGCACGATGAACTCTATTTTCATTTATTTGCCTGAAAACTGCATACAAAACTTCACTCTTCTTTATAGCTGGAAAATACTCCATTATGTATATGTACCACATTTTCTTTCTTTTTTTTCTGAGATAGGGTCTGGATATGCAGTTTAGGCTGGCCTTGAACTATGTAGTCCAGGCTGACCTCAAACTCACAGTGATCTGCCAACTGAGCGCTGGGATTACAGGCAAACACCACTATAACTGGCATCACATTTTCTTTATCTGTTCATCCACTGATGGGCACCTTGGCTATTTCTGTATCTTGGCTACTGTGAACTGTGCCACAATAAGCATGGGTGCATAACTACCTTTTTATTTTTTATTTTGAGACAGGCTCTAAATTACCCACCATGACCTTGAACTTGTGATACACCTACCTCAGCATCTTGAGAAGCATTCCAAGTACGCACTACTGTACTTGGCCTCAACTGACACCCCCCCCCCCGCCCCCTGTAATGGGAATCAAAGTCAGGACCTTGCACTTGCCAGGCAGGCAAGGTGCCACGCCACTGAGCTACATCCCCAGCTCTCAACTGATTTATTTTCTTTTTTTTTTTGGTACTGGGGATTGAACTCGGGACCTTGCGCTTGCAAGGCAGGTGCTGGAACCACTGAGCTAAATCCCCGGCCTCAACTGATTTTCTAAAATCAGAAAAAGCAAGGAAAGAAGCCAGGCGTAACAGTGCATGCCCATAATCTTAGCACTCTTGGGAGGCTGAGGTAGGAGGATCAAAAGTTCAAGGATATTCTGGGCAACTCAGAAACTCAATGAAATCCTGTCTAAAAATTAAGCAATGGGGGCCTAGAGAATGTAGCTCAGTGGAAAGGTCATACATGGGTTCAATGGGGGGGGGGGCGCGCACACTGGATAGCTCTACAGACAGAATTTCATACCACCAATTACGTTCCATAACATAAAATTCCACCAAGCAATATACTTTGAAGAGCAGCAGGTGATTTCTGCCTGTTACCACATTCATGACAAAGCCATAATTTTTATATCTTGCTGCCAGGCAGCTTGAACCACTAGTGGTTCATGCATGACTGTCTCATCAGGCAGCTTTTTATTAGTAATAAAAAGACTGATAAAAGTGATTAGATCTGTTTGTACCACCAGTGATAAAGCTGCCAATGGGACAGTCATGCACGTACCACTGGTGCTTCACGCTGCCATAAACATGTTAAAGGGAAACAGAATTCAACCTGAAAAATAATCACTTTTTACAGAACAGCTAGTCTATATGGTCCGTGAGGTCCCCCCAAATGCACCTACCGTGCCAGCAAGGATGTCATGGGGGCAGCAGTCCAGAAGGTGACTCTTGCAAACACGGTCATCTGTAAACTTGACCCTCTGTCTGGTTTCGTCTCCTGAAATTCATTCGTGGTTTTAAATAAAACAGTATTATCGTAATAACCACAAAAGGATATCTGGTACAATTCACCTGGATGATTTGTAGACTATCATTTCTGTGTTCTCCCCATGAAATACAACTGAAAAGCTGATATAAAGATATTTATAACTGGAGTGAAATCCAGATATTTTGGAGGCTAAGTATACGATGAAGAATCACACTTAATGAGATGTGACTCCACCATTGTGCCAAAGAAGTCATGGAATTGGAAGTAAAAAGCTGAGCACCAAAAGGTCATTAACCCAACACAGACATGTGGGCAATGAGATACCAAAAACCCACGCTAAGCAGAGTACAATGAATCACCATGTATGACACACAGCTGGTAATTTCCACCAACAAAATCTTTGTTATGGACAGTGGTTTGCCTAAAATTCATGAAGACAGCTTTCAAATTCTCATATAATCTGGACCTATTCTTTGAATCCCCCTTTAATCCCCACCCTTTAAAAAAAGTTGGCACCCAGGAGTCACTTTAACAAGACAATATCAAAAAAAGCAAAAAGGAACTAGGTTAGTCAATACACACTGTGAGCTCCAACACATACTGTACCCATCTGCATTCTTCAAGACCTCAGCTGCAGAATTTTATGCCCGCTGTTGAAAAGTTTTAAAGGAAAAGTTTTCTTGCCCACACCTGCAGTAAGGAAGTCAGGGGGAATGATACATAAAAAGTAAAGGCAAAGTGGTATGTGACAAATTTTTAAAGCTAATCTGTGTATAGGACACAGAGTTGTGTAATAGTCAAGGAGGAATATATTTTAGGATTTGCAAGCATCCAGGATTAATGTAGTGTCTTTTTATTGAAAATGTTTTCTTTCTAAACTACACTTTTAAAATTACTTGTGAAAAAAAGCAAACACTTTTTTGTTATAACAGCTTAGAAATTGGTTGTGACTCACGGCTCGATGAACATGAGGCTTTTCTGCAACTCCCTTGCAGATTGATGTAGGCAGGCAAAGATACACTGAACCTTTATAAATAAAATAGAGGGGCCACAATTGTTCAGTTTGTATGAAATAAAAATATGGGAAGCAATTCAAAAGCAACTCAATATACAAAGAAAGCTAAAAGCACTTATTCACCTATGAAATAAAGTGCAAAGAATCTGCACAGCCCTGAGAATGTGCCAGTGTGAACTTACAACTTCATTATTTCAGTAGAAAGAAAACAAACCACAGAAGGTATATAGTTTTGTAAGGATGCAATCGCTTTCTCCTGAGACAACCTCCAGGATCTTGTGCTCCTGCCTACAGTACAACCTACCTAACGACTGCCAAGAGCTGGCCAAACAAGAGACCCTCCTGTGTGGCTGGGGGAAAAGGGGGCTAGATAAGTACTCGGCAGAAACCCGCGTTAGAAAAGCTCAACTTCCGTCTCCCCTTGTAATGGTACTGAACAAGAACGCCCCGGGGGTTCCAGGCCATTCGGCTGCCTCGGGTGTAGCTTCTTCCCCGAGGAGCCTTGGAGGAATTCCGCCAGCCGGCTGCCGGCGACCTGGAGCCTGCGCTGGTTTCCAGCCCTTCGCCGACTTTCCGGTTCGCAGAGGGGCGCGGGGCCGCGGCACCGACGGGGAGGAAGTTACGAGACAGAAAATGGGACGGAGCTGACGCCCCACAGGCAACGCGGACTCGAAGGGAGGAAGGCCCCCTTCTTCCCGCGAGACACGCAGCTGGGAAAGAACCAGGCCGCCGCTGCCGCAGAAGCAAACCGGTTCAGACAAAGGCCCAGCGCCTACCTTCGGCGCAAGCGCAGACGGTCGCGGCCCCTGCCTCAGGCCGCCCGGCGGCCTCGCCTCAATCCCACCCCAGCCCCTCGCCTGGCCGGCCGCCCGAACTCACCGTCCCGAGCTGTGCCCATGAGCTGGTCCAACAGGGCACGCATCTGCGCCTGGGCGGACATGGCGGCCAGGAGGGGCGGCCGCTACAGCTCTTCTCTGGACTGCGAAGAAGGGAGCACCAGTGGCAGCGACGAAAACTGGTAGGGTCGGCGGCTCGAGCCCTCTGAGCACTTTCCCGTCGCAGGGGACGCCGGGAGGAAGTACGTCCACACAGGCACACAGCCTTCTGGGAAATGTTGTTTCGGGGATGCGGAGGCGCTGAGCGCACGGGTCTACGGAAGTGGTTCAAGGGGCGGAGCCAGAGCCCCACCTCCCCGCATCGGTTTTGACCCAGTCCCCAGAACGTCAAAATCTAATCTCTGAGCCGGCGAGATGACGCACCTCTCTAATCCAAGCACTCAGGAGGCTGAGGCAGTAGGATCACCGAGAGCTCGAGACAAGCCTGGACTAGTGAGTTCAAGGCCAGCCTGAACTACATAGTGAAACCCTATAACGGGGGGGGGGGGGGGGGGAATGGATGAATTGAGATTTCAGGACCAAGAAGACCATGACAACCATCCTCCCCTATTTCCTCACTATCCACAGAGATGTCTAGTAATATTTGGATTACAGTATATATACATATACAGAAAAAGAGGGAGCACAAGTGCTTTTTGTCTCATATTATTCTTCCTGAAATTACCATTGGCAGGGAGATTGGGTAAATTTAATTTTATGTCCTTTCTTTTTTATTATTTCATTTTATTTTATTTTTCAGTACTAGGGATTGAAACCAAGGCCTTTTGAGCTACATCCCCAGCATCCCCAGGACCTTTTGTTTTTTCTCTTGAGATAGGGTCTTTCGAAGTCACTGTGTAGCCTAGGTTGGGCTCAGACTTGCAGTCCTCCTGCCTCAGCCTTCCGGAGTGCTGGAATTACATATGTGTGCCTTCATGCCTGGCCTGGGTTCCTTCTTTATGGATAAAGCTATTGAGGTGAGGAAGGATTAGGTAACTGGCTGTGGGTTTGATCAATAGCACTAGGAAAAAGAAAAGGATTAAGTAACTGGATAATAGTCAAAGAGCTGGCCAGTGGCTGAGCTAAGACAGGAGTGGAGCCCAGGCATTGTACCCCATTGTGCCTCCAACTGGGACTGTCTGAGGTGCTTATGGCAGTTTGCCTACAAAGTGTTTCTGGTTCTTGCAAATCTAGGCACAAATGCAGGAAATTCATGTTATCCAATACTGCTTGCTGCCAAGACCAAACAATCAAAATGTTCTGGACCAAGGAAAGGAGATCAACATGAAGATATTTAGTTGAAATAACTGACATTCTATTTTTTAATTCTATTTTTCAATTACAACCATAAATAATTTGCAACGTCTGAGGGGAAAACATAATGGCAAGGAACTGACCTTTTGTACAGTATGGGTATAATAATTTAGGACTGTTTATAATTAGAAACAGAATTGCATCTTTCAAAGCCTTCCACAAATGATGATTTAACACAGCCAAGCATGATGGTGTATTCCTGTAATCCCAGCACTCAGGAGGCTGAGACAGGAGGATCACCATGAGTTCATGGCCAGCATGGACTACATAGTGAGTTCAAGAAGAGCCTGAACTATATAGTGAGTCCCTGCCTCAAAAAACAAAACAAGGCCAGGGACTTAGCTCAGTGGTTCCGCTGCCTACCTCGAAAGCACAAGGTCCTGAGTTCGATCCCTGATACCAAAAAAAAAATGATATAACATGACTGCTGCCCTGAGAGAGAAAAAAATATTTGCTCTGGTAAGAGTCGAAATGCAGGAGACCAGCTTGAAACTGTACTAAGCAAGCTTTAGATATTATTGATTTGGCTTATAATTCAGCTATTAAGATTATGAGTCATTACAAGGCCCACGTGTGACTTGCTAAATGAGCCTTTGGCTGGTGCATGGAGACAGACTTCCCTATGCCAACACCCACAATTGAGGTCTCAATGACCGATGAGATTGTGACATCTCTGATATCAAGCTGACACTACTACTAAAGAATTATGACTCTATAGACATTCTCCAAGATCAAATGTTAGCTAAAAATAACGCAGGCTTGTTAGCTATGACCTGCAAGATAACCTGTGCTATCTTGTTTGTTAATTATGACCTGTCCTTCACAAGAATACAGAGTTACTCCCCTTTTCCAAGCCTGGATCATTAGTGCATTCGTTCTGCTATTCCCTACATCTATCTGCCTTTAACCCCCTTGCTATGTTGTGTAATCATGACTGATGCAAAGCTTGTGGTCTTAGCCAGAAAAGAGCTAAGATCAGGTGGTTTTAGCCAAGAAGAACTAAGATCAATTCCAGTTACCCAAAGTAATAAACTATTCTTTGTTCTTTATTCCTTGTTCTTTGTGTATTCTTTTTCCTCTGCTAGTCCCTCAATCAGGTGGTCAGGCATGACCTGAGATCCAACAAAGACTGTGCTCATTGTCTAGAAGCATATGAACCCCAAATACTCTTGGAGAAGATTAAATAATATTCTAAGCCAAGTGTGATGGCCCATGCCTGCAACCCCAGCACTCTGGGATGATGAAGAAGGAGGAACAAATTTGAGCCCAATCTGGGCAACTTAGTGGCTGAGTAAAATCCTGTCTCAAAATAAAAATTACAAAGTAGAACGGGTGGTGCTGGGGACATAGCTCAATGTGAAAGCCTTGGCTCATTCCCCAGTTACTGCCACTGCCATACAATGTATGGTGATTAAATAATGTTTGAATAGTCATTCAAACCAAGTAATTTTAATCTTTTAATTATGCACTACTAAACTGCCAAAATTATTAAAATCAAACAACCAAGTGTTGGTGAAAATATAGGGAAATACAACTGGAAACACTATAAATTGTAGGGCAGTTGTGCATACTCTTTTTTTTTTTTTTGGTACCAGGGATCAAACTTGGGTCCTTGTGCTTGGGAGGCAGGTGGCAGAACCACTGAGCTAAATCCCCAGCCCCAGTTGTGCATACTCTTTACCCCAGTGATTACACTTCTCATGTCTAAGACTACAGTGGGGGTTAGGAGGTTGCTAGTGGACACTTGTGATTCCATCACTCTGGTAGGCTTAAGTTGGAGGACTGCAAATTTGAGCCCAGACTGGGCAACTTAAAACTTCTCAAAACCCTATCTCAAAATAAAAATAAATATGTAAAAATGCACTGGGGACATAGCTCAGTGTAAAGGCCCTAGGTTCAATCCCCAGTACCTAAATAAATAAACATACAGTATGCTCCTGAAGAAATTCCTGATTCTGATTTTAGGGCTAGGCCAGTATATACAGAAGATGAGCTTAGAGTACCTGGTACTTTCAGAAAGCAAGAAAGTGCTAAGAAAACAAAAACACACAGTAATGGAGATAATTCAAAGGGACACAACAGGAACTCAAAGAGCTCCTAATTCCCAAAGCTGGTATAATTTGAGTAACAAAATACATTAATATTGGGTTATAACTCAAAGTATAAAAAACCTAGGCACTGGGCTGGGGATTTAGCTCAGTGGTTCCGGTGCCTGCCTTGCAAGTGCAAGGTCCCGAGTTGGATCCCCGGTACCAAAAAAAAAAAAACCCTATGCACCAAACTGATATACGATTGACTAAATAAGTAAGAATAATGTCCCATGCAAAGGATTTCTAGTTTGCTCATTATTCTCTTTTGTTTTTCCTTCTGTTTTTTTGAGACAGAGTCTTGCTATATAATCCAGGCTGGGCTTGAACTCACTATGCAGCCCCTGGTGGCCTTGAACCCATGGCAAGCCTCCTGCCTCAGCCTCCCAGTGTGCCACACCTGACTGTTCATTATTCTATTCTTCATATTGTATAATTTTTATTTACTAATATTCATATCAGCTGATTCTTTCTTCTTAGATCTGTTGAACCTATATAGTAATTTTTTATTATTATAGTTTTTCTTTTAAATGTTATTATTCTGTTTGGAGTTTGGGCTTATTTATTTATTTTTTGGTACCGGGGATCAAACTCGGGTCCTTGGGTCCTTCGCTTGCCAGGCAGGCAGCGAAACCACTGAGCTAAATCCCCGGCCTGGGTTTATGTTTTTCAACTTCAAAATTTACTTTTTTAAAAAAAACATTTGGGTTTTTGAAATAATTTCTATGCTTTTATTGATATTCCCTTGTTTTTTCAAGACATAGTCTTGGGCATGTTGCTCAGGTTGACCTTGAACTCACAATTCTCCTGCCTCAGCCTCTCCAGTAGCTGGTATTATAGGTGTGTGCCATTGGGTCCAGTTTATTGATAGTCTCTTTGACAAATTGGTGTACTTCCCTGTAATTCTTTAATATGATTTCTGTAAGTTCTATGAACATATTTATAACAGTTGCTGTAAAGTCTTTATCTGTTTAGTTCATCATGTGAACTGCCTTAAAATTTCCACTGACAGCTTTCAAAAGATCCCAGACTGAGCCAAACAAAAAACAAGAATGAACCGCTTGGCCAGGCTGTGGCACATGCCTGTAATGCCAGCACTTGGGAGGCTCAGGCAGGATTGCTTGGAGTGTGAGGACAGCCTGGGCTACATAGTGAGTTCAAGGCCAGCCTGAATTACATAATGAGACCCTGTCTCAAAAACCAAAAACCAAAAAGAATGTACAGTCTTTATGAAATATGAGGTAGAACACGTATGGGTGTTTTAGTTATACTTGTGTTTTTTACGTGATTTGTTTTGTACTGAGGATTAAACCCAAGCCCTTCATATTGGCCTACATCCCAGCCCTTTTTAAATTTTTAAATTTTGACAGATTCTTGCTAGGTCACTAAATTGCCCATGCTGGACTCAGATTTGGGATCCTCCTGTCTCAGCCTTCCAGAGTGCTGGGATTACAGGTCTATGCCACTATGCCTGGCTACCTCTATGTCCTTAGGCCTCTTCTTGAGGCACTAATCTCATTGGCATCTTAAGTTTTCACGTTAGGCGTGAATTTTACTAATAGAGGTAACTATAGATTTAGTGACTATCCTACTAATGCGTTTGTCCCTTGCCACGTGAAATTTGCCCCTTATCATCTAGAAAAGTTCCTAATTGGTCTTTGGAGCAAGTATCTCATTCCCCTGTATCAGTGCTCAAGTTTTCTCTCCTTCCTTTTCCCCTCCCCACTCTATCCTCTCCCCAGTCTGGGCTCAAATTTGTGATCCTCCTACCCAAAGTGTTGGGATTATATGTGTGCACTATTGTACCAAATTTCAGAAAGTTTGATTTTAATGATTTTTTTTTCAGTTGGGACAGGGTCTTGCTATGTAGTCAAGGCTGGCCTCAGACACATATCGATTCTCCTGCTCAGCCTGTAGAGTGCTGGGATTACAGGTGCATGCACCGTGCCTGGTTGATTTTAATGGTTTTATTATTAGTATTTTGGTTCTGGCTTTTTGGTATCTCTGCTGACTACAGTCATTGAGAGTTGAGCTGACAAACCATCCTTCCATCTCTTGGTGCATTATAATGATTTTATTGTCTTAAAGACTAAGCTAGGCATTGCACATGTCTGTAATCCCAGCACTTGGGTGGCTCAACCAGGACGACTGTCGGAGTTCCGAGCCAGCCTGGGCTACATAGTGAGTTCAAGAGCAACCTAAACTACTTTGTGAGACCCTGTCTCAGGAAAAAAAAAACAACAAACCAACCAACCCTGACTTGAGACAGGCATGGCATGCCAAGCCTGTAATTCCAGCACCCTGAGAGACTGAGGCAGGAAGATTAAAAATTCAAGCTTGGTCTGGGGAGTTTAGCGAGACCCTGTTTTAAAAAATGGCTGAGGACCAGGGATTTAGCTCAGTGGTTTCGTTGCCTGCTGTGCAAGTGCAAGGACCCGAGTTCGATCCCCGGTACCAAAAAAAAAAAAAAAAAAATGGCTGGGACTCCTACAAAAAAATGGCTGAGGATTTAGCTCATTTCGAAGGCCTTGGATTCAATCTCCAGCACGACACACACACAAAACCGGTGGCTTTTTACCTCTCAACTGGTATGTTTGTTAACTCTTTAAGACTGAGAGCTAGCCTAGCTATGTCAGTAAGGCCTGGGGGGAAAGAAGTGCAAATACGCTTATTATTACAAAGTAACCAATAAGAAATCTATCTTGGATCCAGGACACCTCGTGCGAAAATTAGGATAAAATTAATTAAACTGCATATTAATTCAACAGAAACTCTTCTATCTATATTTTAAAAAAATATATGGCAAGTGTCACTGCACATTGTTGGAAAATGAAGGACTAATTCAATAAATGACCCTAGGACTCATAGTCATCCACTTGGAAAAAGAAATTATAAGCATGCGAAGCGATACCCAAACAGTAACCATCCTGGAAGCGAGAACGATCCCACAGATCCCACACTCCCACGAGGCCCTAGCGTTACAGCGCCGCTCAGCGGACGCAGCACCCACCGCCGGTCTCCAGAAGCCCGAGCCGCGGGGACTACACGCCGGAACCCGATGGAGGAAGGGGAGTCAGGCTGAAGGCCTGAGCTGGCTCGGTCTTTCAAGAACCAACATGCCGCCCTCCCTCAACCCCACTTATGTGGTCTCACAGCAGAAACGCCTCACCAGCGCGGCGATGTGGCCGACGTGGCGGGACAACAGCGCTCAGGGAACCCAAGTAAAAACCACCCAGAGGGCCGGGGATTTAGCTCAGTGGTTTCGCCACCTGCTGCGCAAGCGCGAGGACCCGAGTTCAATTCCCGGTACCAAAACAAAACAAAACAAAACAAACAAACAAACAAAACGACCCGGAGCCCACCGCCGCTCCACCACAGGTCTTGGGCCGGAAGTGACGCCCCCAGCCGGGGCTATGGGGCGGGGCGGGTCCTGTGGCGGGGGAGGAGGAAACGAGGTGGGTGGTGCCCTGAGAAAGGGGACCAAGGCGATACGCCCCGGGGGCGTGGCACGACGGGGCGGGGTCGGACAGCCTGAGGCCGGGATGTGGGCGGGACCAGCGAGATGGGAGGGGCGAGCTGCGGCGCTACCTCACAGTTGTTCCACCTCGGCTTCCGCACCTCCACGCCGGGGTGTCTCCGGCCGTAGATACCTGGCTCTGAGGTCGGCGCCGAGCCCGCGTTCACAGTCTAGCCGTGCGAGAGGGGCCCCAGGGTGCGGCTCCCTGGATCTTTTGGCCGCGGTCACGAGTAACCTTCAGGAGGCCGGCTAAGGTAACCCGCTGGTGTCTCGCGGGCGCTGACTTGGGGCCGGCTGGGCTCGGCAAGGGAGCCGGCTGAGGCTGACGCCGTGCCCAGCTGGCCGCCGTGGGTCATCTCGTGACCCCTGGCAGCTTCGCCCAGCTCCCGAGGCTTGAGAGCCGCGGGACTCGGCAAAACCCGAAATGTGTTCCCTTGGAGATGTCAGTAAATAAGTGAGCAGTTGTGGACCACACAACTAGAAGAAATGGGAGGGAGGCATGATCGGGGGAGTGACCCCAGCTGCAGTGGACGGGCCTCCCGTGTGAGTGTGAAGAATCCATGAGAACCAGTTCACACTGTGGAGGGAAAAGTCCAGGGAGCTGGAATAAGATGGGACCAAGGGCGTGAAAGAGATCAAGATTAGGTAATGGGGGACGTCGTCTTCCTTCTCCACACTCCTCTTTCTCTTCTTTCTGCTCTATTTTGTTTTGTTTTATTTTTGAGACAGGCCCTCACTATGTAGTTTAGGCTGGCCTTGAACTCGCGGTCATCCTCCTGCCTCAGCCTCCCGGTTGTTGGGATCACAGGTGTGCGCCACCATTTCTGGCTCTGCTCTATTTCTTTGTGCTGGCTTTTTTCTCAGATTCCTGTTGCCGTTACTTCCTTGTATTAGTTATCTGCTGGCGTGTAACAGGCACAAAGCTTAATGGATTAAAATGACCTTTATTTAACAGTTTCAGTGAGTCAAGAGTTCAGCAATAGTCTATGTAGGTGATGGTGGCTCACTGCCCCTGTGGGGCTGGAGGACCTAATTCCAAGATGGCTCACTTACAAGTCTAGTGGCTGGAGTCCTTTCCTGACCTCAGAGGTCTTCCCCTAGGCCAGTTGTGCTCACATGGTAACTGTCTTCCCTCATAGCTAGTCATCTGAGAGAGAGAAGAGGGTTTGGGAGGATGTGGAAATCATTATAACATTCGTTTATTCATTTATTGTTAATGGGTATCAAACCTGGGCACTCTACCATGGAGGTACATCCCCAGCCTTTTAAAATTTTTTATTATTTATTTATTTATTTGTGGTGTTGGGGAATTGAACTCAGGCACTTTGCACTGAGGTTTACCTCCCAATTTTTTTTTTTTTTTAATAGAACTCGAGCTTGCAATCCTCCTGACTCTACATCCTGACCTAGAATACTGGGATTATAGGCATGTGCAACTGAACCTAGATCCTTTTTATTTTTTATTTGAGACAGGGTCTCAATAGGTTGCCTAGGCAGGACTCAAACTTACCATCCCCTTGCCTCAGTTCCCTCAGTGCTGGAATTACAAGAATGCACCACCACATGTTTGTTTGTTTGTTTGTTTGTTTTTTGGTACCGGGGATCGAACTCCGGTCCTCAGCTTGAGAGACAGATGTGCATAGTATTATCTTTTATGACCTGATTTTGGAAGTCTTAAGGCTTCTTCCACATTCTACTTGTTAGTGTTACAAAATACAAAGGACTTCACCTTCTGAAGAGATAAATAGCAAAGAGTTTGTAAACATATTTTAAAACCACTTACCACTTCTGTGGGAAAGGAATGCCTAGGTTCTTTATTCCATTTGAAGTTCTGAATCTAATATTCATTTGGGCCTGAATTTATTCTCTTTTAGGGGAGGAGAGGAGGTTGAGACAGGGTCTCACTATGTAGTTCAGGCTGCCTTTGAACTCATTATGTAGTCCAGGCTGGCCTCAAACTTACAGAGATCCTCCAGCCTCAGCCTCCCAAGTGCTGGGATTACAGGTGTACACTTTCACACACCACACCCAGCTTTAAAACTGGTCTATAAAACTTCTAGACTTGGAAGGTGTACAGTATCATGTACAATATCCTCCATGGAATTTAGCCTGTTAGGATGTCAAAATCATGTGAAATGTAGTGGGACATACATGCCTGTGATCTCACCATTTAGTAGGATCACAAATTCGAGGGCAGCCTAGGCTATGTAGAAGAGATTTTATCTTAAAAAAAAAAAAAAAAAGCAGGGCCAGGGATTTAGCTCAGTGGTTTCACTGCCTGCTGAGCAAGCACAAGGACCCGAGTTGGATCCGCGGTACCAAACAAAACAAAAAAAAAAGCAGACTCCTAACTAAATAACCAGAAAGCAGATGCTGAGAGATATAGTACTTACCTCTAAAGTGAAGCAGATTTTAGCATGATCAGAGATGGAACACGTGGGAGAAGTGTGGTGGTTTCTAGGTAAAAATGATAGGTATATGTTGATCATGGGGTAATGGAGTCTCTACTTTTGTGAATGTTTAAACAGTTATATAATGGACATTTGTTTTGTTTAGGTTTTTTTGTTTTATTTTGGGGTTTGGGTTTTTTCTTTGTTTGTTTTTTCTTTCTTTTTTTTCTTTTTTTTTTTTTTTGGTGCCGGAGATCGAACTCAGGACCTTGTGCTTGCAAGGCAGGTGGCAGAACCACTGAGCTAAATCCCCAGCCCTCATCTGGCGTTTATTTGTTTTGTGTTGTTTTGTGGTACTTGAGAATTCCCAACCCTTTTTTAAAATTTTCATTTTGAGACAGGGTCTCACTAAGTCACTAAGGTGCCCAAGCTGGGCTCAAACTTGTGATCCTCCTGCCTCAACCTCCCAGAATATTGGGATTATATGCCTAGCTTATGTAATAAAAAGTTTTTGAAATAATGATTAATTAAAAAATGATTAATTTTAAAAAGTACAGTGAAGCTAAGCTGTACTTGTAGAGTTGGTTAAAAGTGATCGAGTTAAAATAGTTTACTTTTTAATGTCTTTTGCTCCCCCCACCTTATTATAAAGATAAGAATGAGAACAGTGATTTGTCCAGGTATCATAACAAATAGTCTACCTGAGAATCCAAGGAAAAAGGTTATTCTATGGGCAAACCTATAAAACTTATTCTGTATAATAGTCACTTCTCTAAAATTCTGATAGCTGTTCATCCTCAGTAGTTTTTTTCTTTCCAGTGTTGGTAGTTGAACTCAGGACCTTCACCCAGAGATACATCCCTAGACTTTTAAAAAAAAAAATTTTTTTTTGGTACCGGGGATCAAATTCAGGACATTGCATTTGCCAGGCAGGCGCCGTGTCACTGAGCTAAATCCCCAGCCCATTAAAATTATTATTTTGAGAGAGGATCTCACTGAATTCCTCAGATTGGGCTCTAACTTGAGATTCTCCTCCCAGAGTGTTAAGATTACAGGTCTATGCTACCAGGCACAGCTCCTCAGCTTTTTAGGAGATGCTGTGAGCCACCCTCCATTCCCTTAGAAGTCTTTCAGCTGTGTAAAACAGAAGAACTTGTGTTGACTGCATATTTTGTGATACTTTTGCCTTTGTCAGGGAGCCATGACCTTAAAAGTTTGTTCTTATTTCAAAAATAATTGTGGGCATATTCTTTGTCTTGAAATTATTGTTGGTGAAGAGAGGAAAGAGTTGTTCACTGTAAACAACTCAACACTGTAGCTGTCTTTGTCTGACATCTGCTTTGCTCAGCTGAAAAATGCAGTACTGCCTAATTGGTTCTTGTGGGTGTCTCTCTCGCATACCTCATACCTCGTGGTGAACTGCTGTCATAATGTAAAAGACAGTCTTAACTCATTTATGTATACAACTATCTGTAGGGACTGGGATTTGGACATACTTGCTGTTAGATTGGTTAGTGATTATAGATCAGAGTTGATTTGAAGATTCAGGCCTTGGAGAGAAGAGAATGACTGTGAGTTATCTATTCATCTTTGTTTGTTTTGTTTTGTTTGGTACTGGGAATCAAACTCAGTGCCTCATACTTACGAGGCAGGCGCTGTACCGCTGACCACTGAGCTAGATCCCCAGCCCTTGGTTTTGGTTTGTTTTTTGACACCCCCCCCCCTTCGGTACCGGAATCGAACTCAAGACCTTGTGCTTGTCAGACAGGCATGGTGCCACTGAGCTTTTGTTTTGTTTTTCCCTGGTCCTTGTTTTTTTTTTTAATTTTATTTTATCAGTACACTTTAGGTATACAATATAATGACATTCATCATTGGAAATTTGCACCTTTACATAATCTCTCTTGGTTCTTATTTTTCCCCCTTCCCCTGCCCTCCCTTCAGCCCCTCCATCCCTCCCTATTTACAAAGACTTTGTTTCCATTTTTTCATTTTCTCATATTAATTCCATTCCCTTCTCTCCTTTCCCCTACCCCTCCCACTTCCCCTTCCCCTTTGCCCATTTTCTTCCTATTTCACGTTATCTATTATCCCTTGTTTCCTTTTTTGAGACAGGATATCAATATGTAGTTCAGACTGGCCATGAACTCCCTATGTAGCCCAGGCTGCCCTTGAACAGGCAGCAATCCTCCTGCCTCAGCCTCCTTAGTGTTGGGATTATAGGCATGTACCACCATGCTTGGTTTATTCATCTTTTTGTCTAGAGACATGCTTCATAAGATTCTCTTGTGCCTATTTAACTGGTATTTGAGTGCCAACTATGTGTGTGGCTTGGGAACACAAGAGACATCCCCTGCACTAAAATAGCTTTCAAACTAGCAGGTAAAAGGAGTATGGAGAAAGCTTTGAAAGAAAAAGTTTATTCCCTGGGGTGGAAGATGATTAACCAAAGTCAGCAGGAGTCATTGAACCTTCTCAAAGGCTTCATACTGTTTAAGCTGTGGCATGGGGGACTACGTGGAATGGACTTCCAGGCAGGAGGACTAGCCTTGAGGAGTGCTGAGAATTTATATCCCTTACCTGTTAAGTCAGAGTAAAAGTTAAGGGGCCAAAGGCTATTAGCAGGCAATTCCCAGATAAAACACAAATGTCCAATGAATATATGACAAGTTACAAGATATTGTATTCTATTCTGAGTGATTCCTGATTTAGAATAGTAATCTGAGTGTGAATTAGGGGCAATAGTTCCCCAGCTAAAAGAAATAAATCTGGGCCAGGGATTTAGCTCAGTGGTGCTGTGCCTGCCTTGCAAGTGCAAGGTCCTGAGTTCGATCCCCGGTACTGAAGAAGAAAAAAAAAAAAAGAAATCTGTGCTACTCTTACCCAGACCTTGAGAATGACTATTGCCCATGTCAATATGTAGTGTTAAGTAGCAAGGTGATCTTTTCTTTGTCTTTTTGGGTTTTTTTGGTACCAGGGATCAAACTCGGGTCCATGTGCTTATAGGGCAGGTGGCAGAACCACTGAGCTAAATCCCTGCCCCTTCTTTTTCTTTTTGGTGGTACTGGGGATGGAACCTAGAGCCTTGATACTGAGCTACATCCCTAGCCAGTTTTTGTTTTTTTTCTTTTTTTAATGTTTTATTTTGAGACAGGGTCTCAATAAATTGCTAAATTGCCCAGGCTGAGTTTAAACTTGGTCTCCTCCTGCCTCAGGCTCCCAAAGTGCTGGGATTACAGGTATGTACTAACTTAACTTGGTTCATTTTTTTTTTTTTTTTTTTGGTACCGGAGATTGAACTCGGGTCCTTGCGCTTGCGCAGCACGCAAGGAAACCACTGAGCTAAATCCCCGGCACTTGGTTCATTTTTTAATTCATTAACAATGTTTCTGTTACTAACTGGTGAAGCTAGATAGTAAAGTTAATCTATAGTCAGCGCTTTTCTGTAGGTATTCCTGAAATTTTTTCTCCATTTGAAAAGCTGTTTTCTAAACCAGTAGGATGATGCAGGTCTGTAATCCTAGCTACTCAGAAGGTTTGAGGAAGGAGGATCACAAGTTTGAGGCCAGCCTGGGTAACTTAGTATGACCCTGTCTCAAAAACAAATTAAGGGCCAGGAATTTAGCTCAGTGGTACCACGCCTGCCTCTCAAACTCAAGGCCCTGAGTTCTATCCCCGTACCAGAAAAAAAAAAATTACTCAGGAGACTGAGGCAGGAAGATCACTGTGAGTTTGAGGCCAGCCTGGGCTACAAAGTGAGTTCAAGGCCAGTCTGAACTACATAGCGAGACCTTCTCTCAAGAAAAACCAAATTAATTAATTAAAAGAGCTGAGGATGTAGCTCCATGCAACAGCTCTGAGTTCTGCCCAAAATAGTGAAAACAAACAAACAAACAGAAAAACCTGTGGACTTGCCTGTTATTTATTCTGATACTTTTTTCATTCTGTCCTCCCTGGAGTTTTATACTCTCCCTAATAAAAAAAAACAACAACAACTGTAAAGAGACTTTTATTTTCTCTTCTCTCTGATGCAACAGACTGTCCTTAGAGAAAGAACTCTTAGAGAAAAGAGAAGTACCTTATATGTCCTTTCTGTATATACTGTAATGTTCTTGCCTCCTTGAAATGTTAATGAACTTCATAAACTGTTGCACAATTTTATTATCTTCCCCATAATCAGGGTTTTCACTCTGGACCTGATAATGTGTGTACTCACTGGGACAGGTGTGGCAGCCCCAGTACCAGTGGCCTTGAACAGAGCAGTAGCTAAGTCTCTGATTTCATGATAGCTCCATAATGCCAAGGAATAATCTTTTTGAAAAACTATATGTGGGGCTCATCTTACTTCATGTTATCCTTTGAGCCATTTTCTTTTTTTTTCTTTCTTTTGTTTCTTTTTCTAGGATTGAACCCAGGCTCTGATGCTTGTTAAGCAAGTGTTTTATTACTGAGCTGCACACTCCAGCCTTTTGGTTTTGGGGGGGATTTTTGATCAGGGTTTTGCTAAGTTGCCCAGGCTGGCCTCAAACTTGGGATCCTCTGGGATTACGGGTATGCACCACCAGTCCTGGCACTGAGTCACATTTTTCACTTTAATCAGTATATATCATTTTGATACATTTTCTTTCTCTTACATTTTCCTTTATTTTATTTTGTTTTGCATGATATTAAATCAAGAAATATGCTTTATAGTTTCCATTTCAGAAGCTTAGAATTGATAGGAGAAAATTCTAGTTGATGACAATACTGAAAGAATTTTCAGTTTCTGTCCTCAAAACTACCAGGGAGTGAGGGTGAGGTAGAAGTAACCAAAAACACTGATACAAAAGAGATAAAGAAAAAAGTGCCACCAGGCATGGTGGCACAAACCTATAATACCAGCACTTACAAGGCTGAGACAGGAGGACTGCTGTGAGCTGGAGGCCACCCTGGCCCAAGTTCAAGGCAGTGCTCTCTTCGGCAGCACATGTACTAAAATTGGATTGATACAGAGATTAGTATGGCCCCTGCATAAGGATGACAGGCAAATTTGTGAATCATTCTATATTTTAAAAAGAAAAGTTTAGGGCTGGGGATTTAGCTCAGTGGTTTCACCGCCTGCCACGCAAGCGCAAGGACCCGAGTTCAATCCCCGGTACCAAAAAAAAGAAAAGTTAAGTTCAAGGGCAGCCTGAACTACATAGCAAGACCCTCTCTAAATTAATTATTAATTAATTAAATATGCTTACTTTATGTTAACACATGTTACTGGTCCTGTAGGACTTGTGTTCTCACTTCTCACAATGGATTTTTTTTTTTGGTACTGGGGATCGAACTCAGGACCTTGTGCTTGCAAGGCAGATGCGATGCCACTGAGCTAAATCCCCAGCCCTGGATTTATTTTTTGCCAGTACTGAGGATCCAACCCAGGGGCTATCTGCCACTGAACTACATCCCCAACCCTTTTAATTTTTTATTTTGAGGCACGGTCTCCATAAATTGCCCAAGTGGGACTTGAACTGTTGAATACTCCCTGCCTCACCCTCCCTCACTGCTGGATTATAAGAGTAAGCCAACACTCTTATGAGCCACCACACCTGCCTCTCACCTTGGATTTTTCCTGGCATAGAGTACATATGTTGTCCCTTGGTTGGAAGTTTCAGAAGCCTGTCTTGCCTACCAGCAGTGGGTCATTCCTGTCCTAGCAAATGGACAAATAGACATCCATGCCAGGGATATCATTTGTCCAAAATTTGTGGTTTGCAGTTGCTTCATCTTGGAATTAGAGGTGAAATACCCTTTATATGTCTCTTACTCCCTCTTTATATGGAATCCAACAACAGCAGCTGCAATTTAGAAAAAAGCCCAGAGTGCATAAAAACATTTAGTTTAGGTAGAAGGCTCAGACCCCTTATCACTGAGCTGTTGGGATTGTGGGGAGCCACACATTGAACATTTTGTATGCATTCAGTACACATTTTGTGTGTACTGAGAGCCGGGTGGACAGTGTTACCTCCAGCTCTTAGCTGGGGGAGAAGAGAGTTGTCTTCCCCACCGTGCTATGCAGGCCCCACCCAGCCTTGTCTGCCTTTGCTTCTGAGTCTTCTGCTGGCCCTAGTGGCAGTGAAGAAGGAATACACTCCCTCAGGGCCTCTGGAAGCTTCTAGTCTCATCAGGAAAGAGAATTTTTTGTCCCACTCCCAGAGCGTCTAGATCACCATGTTCACTGGGCACTAGTCTGGCAGGTTAGCTAGAGGGCCCTGGCACTTTGCTGTTTGAGAAGCTTTGAGATATAGGAGACGAAAGGTCTGAAAAATAAAGCCAGGTGGGGAATCAGCTTTCTTCGTGGCTTATTCCCTTGATAATTTTCTTGCACTGTACCAAAAAGAACACTGAGAAAAGCCAGGTACAGCCTGAAAAAATAAAAACGAGTCACCCTGAGGGCCCACCCACGCATCAAAAGCTCTAGGTTAACTCTGAGATTGACAAATTAATGTTTTGGTTATTAGCTTGTTCAGCTTCTTGTTATTGTTTAATAGCCAAGTGGCCTGACTCTCATGGATGAATATAAATGCTGAAATACAGCAGGGACAGTGCCTGGCCTAGGTTTCCCTGACCTAGAATCCACGAAGGATTTTCTGGGCAGGCAGGCCGGCCTCCTGAAGCTTTGTCTAGAGCTCCAGGTTTGTTTGTTGGTTTGTTTGTTCATTTTTGGTACCAGGGACCGAACTAAGGACCTTGTGCTTTCGAGGCCAGCGAGGTGCACTGAGCTGAATCTCCAGCCCCCCTCCAGGTATTTTTAAGGACCACAGCAGAAAAAAATCATTAATACCTTCTTGTCACTGATGAGAAAATCTTTGCATCTGTCTCATACTGTCCTTATTTGCAGACTGGGTGAAATGTGAACTGGCTGGCTTTATCGTGTTGCTTTTGAGGTCTTAATAACTACCCCTGTTCTCTGGTGGCTGAGTAGAGTTCCCAGGAAGAAAGTCTTACCTGGGGATCCTATGGATCTTATAAAGGATTTCTGATCAGCTTTTAATTTTGCAAAGACTCCTTATTTGAGCTGAGCACTCACACACACACTCTCTCTGAAGCAGGCATTAAAGCCTGCGTGGAAGATGCTTAGCAATAAGAGCACCATCCCTTTGACATTTACATTGTCACCATGTAGTCTGGCTTGTGCAACCCTTCTTGAATGAGCATTTGTTTGGTGTTCTGAGTGCTTTGGGGTATCATAAATGAGTTATGTGGTATCCTCCCCACAACACACACACTGTGGGAAGGGAAATTATTACAATAGGCAGTTTTCAGGAAGTCAGTAATTATTATGAAACAGAAAACTGTAGCATGCCAGGGTTTTGGCTATCTTTTCTTTTTTTTTTTTTTTTTTTTTTTGTACCAGGGATCGAAGTCGGGACCTTCCGCTTTCAAGGCAGGCGCCAGAACCACTGAGCTAAATCCCCGGCCCTTGGCTACCTTTTCTTATGTCTTCAAGTTACCACAAAATTCCACTATTATCAATATTCTTTCTAAAACAAACAAAACAGAACAAAAAAAATTGCTGCCTTTGGAACAAAATACATAGCTTCATAGTGAGGTGGCTTTGAGGCATTAACCAGAGCAATCTGTGGAAAGAAAGCTTGTTCTTCCTCTCGAACTTGTACGAACTTCTAACCTCACCCCTTGCTAAAGGTTTTTCTTTCTTTTATTTGAATTTATTTTTAACTTTTTATTTTGAAGTAATTATGGTTCAAAAGGGTTGCAGAAATAGTGCAGAGCTGCCCTGTAGTGTCCCTATCTCTGGATGGTAACATCTGGCCTGGCTACAGTGCTTTATCCAAAGCAGGAAATGGGTCTCAGACACAGGCCTTCCTCCTTCCAGTTGACCAGTGTTTATATGCACTCCTTTTTAAATGTTCATCACAGGTAGACACTTGCATGACCAGCATGACAGGATGCAGAACTGCCCATCAAGGCACAGGACCCTGTGCTAGCACACACCATCCCTAGCCTCCAGCTGCAGAGGGCTTTCTAGACTTTAGCACCTGCATTCTCACTGCCATCTTTCTGTCCTTCCTTACTCAGCTGCAGGCTTCTCAGCGGTGCCTGTGTAGTTTGCTTCTCCATTCATGACTGAAGGAAATAAACTGCTGGATATAATTTATTGTTATTCCCTGAGGAGGGAGGAGGGACAATTGTCTCTCCATCTGTCTACCTCAGGTTAAAATAATAACATTGTTCTATTTGATTTGAGCCTGTGGTCCTACCCAGTGCTTGGTTCTTCAGCTTGCTTGCTTGCTTGCTTTTTTTTTAGTACAGGGATCAAACTCAGGACCTTAGGCTTTCAAGGCTGCTTGCTTGCTTCCTTCCTTCCTTCCTTCCTTCCTTCCTTCCTTCTTTCTCTTATCCTGCTATGTAGTTCAGGCTGGCCTTGAACTTGTGGCAGTCCTCCTCACTCAGCTTCCCAAGTGCTGGTATCACAGGCAGGTACCACTATGCTGCCTGGCTTCTTCAGTTTTCTTTCTGAAGGAACAGACATCTTCAGAGAAAGATCACAGTATCAGCCAGGCATGGTGGCTCATGCCTGTAATCCCAGGACTCAGGAGGCCGAGGCAGGAAGATCACCATGAGTTTGAGGCCAGCGTGGGCTACATAGTGAGTTCAGGACCAGCCTGAACTACAAAGGGAGACCTTGCTTCCAAAACAAACAAAAAAGAAAGATCATAATATCTTTCACATATTTTTATTTTTATTTATTTATTTATTTATTTATTTGGATACTGGGGATTGAACTTGGGACCTTGTGCTTGTGAGGCAGGTGGTGGAACCACTGATCTAAATCCCCAGCCCCTTTCACATATTTTTATAAAGTATCTTTATTTTTTAATTTAATTTTTTCTGGTACTGGGAATTGAACCCAGGCCTTGCACATACCAGGCAAGTGCTCTACCACTGAGCTCTCTCCCCAGCCACTATAAAATATCTTTAGTTTTAGTGGGAACACTGTTAATGTGAAGTCTTGGAACTTGGTTAATGATTAAAAGGCAGGCACAATCATGACAAAGTTCTTTCCCCTTTTACCTGAAATACTGTACTTCCAGGGTCTTCTGTCCATTGGCCCTAGTGCTGTGGCCCTTCCATGGGAAGCCCTTCAAACTTTCAGAGGCATTACAAGTTAGAATTTAACATCTCCCTTTTGTGAACCATTTATTGTTTACCCCAATATAAAAATAACCATTTGAGGGCAGCCTTTGCCAAGAATGTGGACTGTGGCCTTCTGGCATGGCCTATAGTATGTAATAAGGCCTGGGTGACTATGTGGCTCACCCATGAGAAGTAGGCATAATATTAGACTGTATTTCACTCCTCTTTTTTTCCCCTTTTGGAGCTGGGCTTGAACCCAGGGCCTCACACATGCCAAGTACGTGCTCTACCACTGAGCTGTACCCTAGCCCATTTTGTACGTTATTATTATTATTATTATTATTATTATTTTGTTTTTTTGAGACAGGGTCTCTCTTTGTAATTCAGGCTGGCCTCTCACTTGCAGCGCTCCTCCTACCTTAACCTCCCAAGCGCTAGGATTACAGCCATGAGCCTCTGCACCTGGCTCTATACTTTAAAGGTGGCCAGGGAATGACTTCTGTTTGTCCAGTGTGTTAGTTGTTATCTCCAAACTTCTCTAGGCAACTGGCAAAAATATAGGGGGGAGAAAAAAGGAAACTGAGGGCCAGGGATTTAGCTCAGTGGTGCTGCCGCCTACCTTGCCAAGTGCAAGGTCCTGAGTTTGATCCCCGGTACCAAAAAAAAAAAGAAAGAAAGCAAAAAGGAAATTGAAAAGCGCCTGGAAGGCCTGGTCTGAGAATATGGGTCAGTCACACAATTGCCAATTCAGAGGGTGCTCAGCCTGTCTTGGGAGAGCACTATGGGAGGCAGGGGCAGTATCCACAGCCAGCAAATGTGGTGCCTGCAGCATAGCCCTAACCAGACCTTGCTGTGGCCATAGTCTTGCTTCTCCTCAGCCACCTAGCCCTGCATGCCTGCTGTTTTCTGAGGGTGGTTCTTTCATCTTCCCATCAGCCTTGGGTACTATTCAGTCTCCTTCTAGCAAATCCCTTTCTATCTAAAATAGCCAGTCTTTTTTATTTTTTTTTTGGTACCGGGGATTGAACTCGGGTCCTTGCACTTGCACAGCAGGTGGCGAAACCACTGAGCTAAATCCCCTGCCCCAAAATTTTGATTTAATTGTTTTTTCCAATGTCTTTGACATTAGACTTTTTTGGGGGGGGGGTACTGGGAATTGAACTCAGGTCCTTGCGCTTGTGCAGCAGGCGGCAAAACCACTGAGCTAAATCCCTGGCCCAATAGCCAGTCTTTTGACAGCCAAGAACCTTGACAGACTTAGAGCCAGGTTACAATGCTGAGGTATCACAGATAGGAAATGGTGGGGCCTAGAGGTAAGAACAGGGATTCTGGCTCCACAACCTTAGGCACAGCCACCTCACTGGACCTGTGCTCACCAAGGGGTCAGATGAAGAGAGAGAGTATGGCTCCAGCAACAGCTATCTATTATCTTGAGTCTGTGCTCCTAGGTCATGATGCTCCCTTTCTGGTATGATGAATTAAAAACGTATTCCTCTCAGCCAGAAATACCACTGGTTTGGGGTCATATTTGACGAGGGAAACTAGAAATGGGTGTAACAATAAGGTGGGCTTTAGCATGACCTTGAGTGTTGGGTAGGATTTCAAAGGCAAGGGTTTTTAAACAAGGAGAATTGGAAAATTTTGCCTCAGGGACAATAAGGGTCTATAACTCACATCAAGTGAAGAACAGATGTGAGGTGAGCAGGTGAAAGTCACCTGTGATTTTTTTATTAAAGCTCTTTAGATACTTGGAAGGTGTACACATAGGAAAAAAGGATTAGACATTGTTTCAGACATAGAATGTGGATCAGGAGGTGGTAAGGAAGGAGGCTTTAACTCAGAATACTGCGTCCCTCTGAGAGTTGGGTCTCCACAGCACTGCAAGGTATTTTAGCTTTCTCTGCCAAGGCATGTTCAAGGTGAGCTTAGCCTGCCTCTGCAGGATTATAGAAAGCAGGGTTTCCCAGCCTT
Source organism: Heterocephalus glaber (assembly GCF_053883595.1). Lineage (NCBI taxonomy): Eukaryota > Metazoa > Chordata > Mammalia > Rodentia > Bathyergidae > Heterocephalus > Heterocephalus glaber. The sequence continues at coordinate 2,173,186 of NW_028258467.1, read as the reverse complement.
TGTTCACCTGCTCACTCAAGATTTTTGCCATATCTGTGTAACAACTCTATGGTTGTTTTTATTTACAGCTTTTCTTTAACCAACTCACTTTTTAAGTCTAAATATATTTTCAAAAAAATTGGAAGAGTTTAGGGCACAGTAGGAACCTGGCTAGACCCCAGATCCTTGGGCCTCTTAAGTGTGTGCTAGGCAACCCGCTCTTCCCTAGCTCCTCCCTGGCCTGGGCTGCAGCTCTCACCCTTACCAGAATAGTGACCAGGATGTCTGTAATTGGGCAAAAGATGTAAACCTACAGATTCAAGAAGCCAAACAAACCCCAAAGCAGGATAAACTTAAAGAAATCCATGCACATTACAGTCAAAATTCTAAAAACTAAAGAAAAAGGGTGTAGGGAACAGGGAAAGGGGACGTTACTAGAACCTCTGCAGTAAATCCTAGTCTCCTGCAAGCCACGGCAGCACAAGGCGAATTAACTTATTATACAGGAAAGATAGAAAAATGAGACTTTGAGAAGAAGCTGAGCTTTGGGTCCGATCCGTGCTGCTCTGGGTGGCAAAGATGAAACCCCCAGTTTACCGCACCTTTTATTCAGTACGTCAGGAGAAACAGATGTAACAAATGACTCAGGACAGAGATCAGTACATCGGGATAAACAAGGTGTAACAAATGACTTGCAGAGAGTTCAGTACATTGGGATAAACAAAGTGTAACAATCCGAGAACAATGAGGAATTGAGTAGATGAAGATTTTGTTCCTCCCAGGATGTCTTCAGCTGGTGTAATCTTGTCCTGGAGCATCACAGCATCACCGGATCATTGAGGTCTCAGTTGTGACCAGGGGCCAAAAATGGAATTATGTCTCAAAATGCCATAGCTGGCCTGTAGGCAGGAGAACTAGGATTTTTCCCTATAATTATGTAGGATTGCTCCCGACAAAAGGGAAAAAAATTCAAAAACAGCAAGGTAGAATTGATACCTTATTATTATTTGGGGGGGATTCAAATGACAGCAGATATCTCATCAGAAACCATAGAGGCAAAAGAAAAAAAAAAAAAAGAAAGAAAGAAAGAAACCATAGAGGCTAGAAGAATGTAGCATATCATTTTTCAAGTACTGGAAGAAACAACCTACCAACCCCTGAGTTTTCTCATGAAATTCTTTTTCAGAAATGGTAGGGAAAGAGAGACTTTATCACATGAAAGAAAATTAAGGAAATATGCTGCCAGTAGACTAAGGATGTTCTTGGAACAGAAAGGAATCATAAATTTTGGAACATTAGGAAGGAAGAAAGAACGATGAAAAAGCAAAATTACAAATAAATGTAATAGGCATTTCTAAATTGTACTTGGTTTTGGGGGGTTTTTTTGGTACTGGGCATCAAACTTGGGTCCTTGCACTTGCGCAGCAGGTGGCGAAACCACTGAGCTAAATCCCCAGCCCTTGTTTTGGTTTTTTGAGACAAGGTCTTGCTATGTAGTTCATGCTGGCTTTGAACTCACTATGTAGCCCAGGCTGACCTTGAATTTGCTGTGATCCTCAGCCTCCCAAGTGCTGGGATTACAGGCATGCGCCACCACATCCGACTGTAAATTGTATTTGACCACTGAAGCAAAAGTATAACATTGAGGCAGTTCTCAGTATGTGTAAAGAAAATGTTCAATACAATTATATTGTAAACAGAGAAGGAAAAAGAGACTTAAGAGTTCAGGCAGGTACACTTCATCCAACTAGTAAAATGATGACACTAGTAGGTTGTGATAAATTAAGTGGGTATAAATGTAATACCCACTACAGCCACTGAAAAATCTATACAGAGGGCTAGGAGTATAGCTCAGTGGGAGAGTCCTTGTGTAGTCATGCTTGAGGTCCTGGGTTCCATCTCCAGCACCACACCAAAAAAAAAAGAAAGGAAGAAATTTATACAGAGAGCCAGCCATGGTGGCATAATACCTCTATTCTCAGCTACTCTACTAAGGCAGAAGGATCAAAAGTTCAAGGCCAGGCCCGGGGATTTAATTTAATTAGCTCAGTGGTTCCTCTGCCAGTCTCGAAATCACAAGGTCCCGAGTTTGATCCCTGGTACTCAAAAAAAAAAAAAAAAAAAAAGTTCAAGGCTAACCTGGGCAACTTAGGGACCCTGTCTCAAAATATTTTAAAAATAAAAAAATAAAAAAGTGTTTTTATAGTATAAAAATTGGTGGGAGCTCATGCTCCGTGGGTTCAATCCCCAGTACCAGACATGAAAGAAATGAAAGGAGAGGAGGGAAGGAAGGGAGGGAGGGAGGGAGGAAGGGAGGGACAAAGGTAAGCAGGCAGGCATATTCATAATTCCTGATACAGAATATCTGATTATTTTGTTGTATTTTTTATTTGTTTTGTTTTTGAGATAGGGCCTCATAGTTCAGGCTGTCCTTGAACTTGCTATGTAGCCCAGGCTGTCCTCAAACTTGTGGCAGTCCTCCTGCTCAGCCTCCAGAGTACTGGGATTATAGGCTTCCACCACCATGCCTGGCCATTATTTAATTTTTGTTTAAAAATGATTGGCAGAGGGCCGGGGATTTAGCTCAGTGGTTCCGGTGCCTGCCTCAAAAATGATTGGCAGTCTTTATTCCTTCAGAAAATATTGTCATATTTTTGGAAGATATCTCCTACATGATTTATTAGATAGCTGCTCAAGATTTATTGGGTAAGCACTCTATTTATTTATTTTGCAGTTCTCAGGATCAAACCCATGGTCCTCAGACTGCAAGGCAAATGCTCTACCACTGACCTATATCCTCACCCCTCAGATTATTTTTTATGTAATAAAAGTAAAAAAAGAGTTTTGTATGTTGGCTATATTTTATTTCATATATATTTTAGGCCTTTATTTGTGGGGTATATAAAACTTAGGAAAACATTTCTAGCCAGGCATGGTGGTGTATGCCTGTAATCCCAGCCCTTAGGAGACTGAGGAAGGAAGGAGGAGCACCCTGAGTTTGAGGCCAGCCTGAGCTACATAGTGAGTTCAAGGCCAGCCTGAACTATATAACAAAACCCTATCTCAAAAAAAAAACAAAACTAGGTAAAATTCTCATTAGAATCAAATGATTCAGACTATAAGTAATACTAAATGAAGCTCTATGCTACTTTTAAAATCTGAATTTCTGGGCCAGGGATTTAGCTCAGTGGCATCATGCCTGCCTTGCAAGTAAGTGCAAGGTCTTGAGTTTGAGCTCTGGAACTGCAAAAACTAAATAAAATCTAAATTTCTAAAAATGATCAGTTAATACAAAAATGATCTGGTTTACACTATTAATTAACAGATATACTTTGGTTAAAAAATTTTTTCTGTTAAAGAACAGATTATAAGATGCCGCCTGCCGCTTAAGCACAAGGACCCAAGTTCGATCCCCGGTACCAAAAAAAAAAAAAAAAAAGAGCAGATTACAAGAAATGTTTTTCACTTTTCTTTCCTGTAAAACAAGATTCTGATAAAATGAAATCTAAAACCTGGGGCCAAGATTTAGCTCAGTGGTTCCACCACCTGCCTTGTAAGCACAAGGACCCAAGTTCGATCCCCGGAACCAAAAGAAAAAAAAAAGGAAATCTAAAACCTGTAGGTGATGGTGCATTTCTGTAATCCTGGCACTCAGGAAGCTGAGGCAGGAAGAGTGCCATGAGTTCAAGGGCAGCTTGGGCTACATAGTGAGTTCAAGTCCAGCCTGAACTATATAACAAGACCCTGTCTTAAAAAAAGAAAGGAAGGAAGGAAAAGAAATCTATAAATCAAAATTCACAAATGGTGTCTGGAATTTTGTCACACTTTCAACTCTGTACATACAACATAAATCCATGTATTACACATAAACAATTCAAGATAAAATTTTACAGTGGAAATATCACCAGGCTATCTCTACCATATCACCCTGTACTTCTCCTAGGCTCTGCCGATGTACATGTCTTACAGACTGCCTAGAAAATTAAAACACCTGGAGCTACAAATAGGGATGCATAAAGTGAGCATAATAATGCTGAAGCATTGGAGCTATTTTTTAAAAAGTGAGGAAGAACATATCTCGTTCTTTCTCTGACCTATTTTCTACTGATTTATAACATACTGGTTTCATCATTCTTTTAGAAAGGAAAATGTTTCTACTGTGCTTCAAGCAGTAATTTAATTCCATAATCTTGACTACAATACTATCTTCAAATCCTTTGACGTGTCTCAGCAGAATTTTCCCAGAAAGTCGGCTTGTCATATTTTCAGCAGCCTTTAATGCTTCTGTGTTGAGTGCTCACAGGGTTCCTTAATAACTGATGATAGTGTCTGGGTTAATCCTTTGTTTTGTTTTGAAGGCTATACACAAATAGAATTCCCATGTAATAACCCAGCATTCCAAATTCTTGAAATCTCCAGCACACCATCTATGATCTGTCTGACCTTGTTTACAGTCACTACAGCCATGGCAATATGACTGCTTACCAGGATGAAGGCCAAATGACATGGGAGAAACTTTGGGGGATGTTTGGGAAGGTGCTAGGGATAGAACCCAGAGCCTTCAGCATTCTAACCACACTCTATACCTTGGACTTACCCTCTAAGCCCCTGCTCATTTTTTAGTATCTAAAACTGTTTTATAGTGAATACACCATCACAGAAAAAATTACATATATTGCACCCTCTTTTAAGTGATACCAGTGAATTGACTCATGAATGGTCCGAGGCCCCCAGTCCTGCATATGGGTGGTCCTCAGGGTAACGAGCTTTTCTTGGTCAACTCACACAGTTCTGCCATTTGGAATACAGGCATCTATTTCTCAAAGATCACTTGTGATACCTTTTTTTTTTTTTTTTCTTGTACCAGGGATTGAACTCAGGACCTTGTGCTTGCCAGGCAGGCACAGTCCCACTGAGCTACATCGCTGGCACCTGTGACTATTCTTTTTTTCTGTGATTACTCTTTTTTTTTTTTCTTTTGGTACCAGGGATCAAATGAGACTTTGCGCTTTCGAGCCGGGCAGTGAAACAACTGAACTAAATCCCCAGCCTTTCTGTGATTATTCTTAATCTTGTGTGCCTTTGTATTTGTTACTATAATATAATGTATAATTGAATGTTCTGTAAACTGATGGCAGAATGTAAAAAGACAAGTTGTTCCTATGAAAACTAGTTAAATTCTTTGGGAAGATTTATAAAGGTATAAGTCAATAAAAAGTACATACAGTCACTTTGGATGTGGATAAGACAACTATATCAGATTGAAAGTTTTTCTTATAAATCCAAAAGAATTCTACACCTGAATCACTAAGTTTCCTCTACACTGTAGAGAAGAACAGCTGGAATTATAGATATGATTTATAATAAAGATGAGTTCAGACCTCCACTTTATAGGCCACACTTAGAAAGGACCTCCTAGCCAGGCATGGTAGTACATGCCTGTAATCCCAGTACTCAGCAGTCTGAGACAGGAGGATCCCTGTGAGTTTGAGGCTAGCCTGGGCTACAAAGTGAGTTCAAGGTCAGCCTGAACTACAAAGCAAGATCTCTGTCTCAAAAAAGAGAAGAAAGCCAGGCGTGGTGGCACACACCTGTAGTCCCAGCACTCAGAAGCTGAGGCAAGAGGATTGCTGCAAGTTCAAGGCCAGCCTGAACTGTATAGAAAGATCTTGTCTCAAAAAAAAAAAAAGGACCTCCTTCTATATTAAAAGATTTGTGTGTATGCACATGTAAATATATTTTTTTAAATTTATGTTGTAGTACTGGATAGCCAACCCAGGGCCTTCATACTGAGCTACAGCCCAGCCCTTTTTTTTTGGTGCCAGGGATCGAACTTGAAACCTTGTGCTTTCGAGGCAGGTGGCAGAACCACTGAGCTAAATCCCGGCCCATTTTTTTTTTTATTTTGAAACAGGATCTCGATAAGCTGCCCAGGCTGGATTCAAATTTGTAATCCTCCTGCCTCAGTGTCTCAGAGCATTGGGATTACGGTCTATATTACCATGGCCAGTTCCGTTTACAATTTTATTTATTATTTATTTATTTATTTATCTGTCTTTACAATTGTAGAAATCATTGTTTGCCAGTTGGAATGATGGTTCTCACAAAAATAGTTAATACAAGTTGCTCCCCAGCTCAAGTCACCTAAGTACTATGAGGCTCTCCTCAGGGTTGCCCTAGGCCTGACTGCCTAACACCTTCCAGACAGAGCCTGGTAGAAGTTGAGAACAGGTACTCATTTGGCTAAGTCAAGCTACCTACATTAGTTGGCTTCTAACAATAGGGATTTGCCTTTTGAAGGCTTTTCATCATTTCATTCTCCCTCGGACACAAGGGCAACAACAAATTTCAGGTGCTGACAAGAGACAGATTATCCATCTTCCCAGCTGTGTTATTCATGAGGATTTAGAAATTATTTTACTTTTCTGCATTTAAGTCAGTGATGGCAAACCTTTTGGAGTTTTCAGTGATAACAAACACCCCCAAAAAACCCAAAAAAACAAAAACAGCCAGCTGGCTATGACATGTGGCATAGGTTCGCCACCACCGAACTAAGTCACGTGGCAGAGGTGGGTGGCTGTGTGGGCTGCCTTTCTTCAGGCCCTCCAGATCAAAAGCCAGGTAACAGAACATCTGGATTCTCTGGTTCCTGCCACAGGTTGTCCTGTATGGTCTGATTGCACAGTGATAAATCATGCAATAGATTTGAGAATTTATCTTTCCTGTAATTCTCAGAGGTCGAGTGTGTAACTTGTCTATTCTCATCAGGTTTAAGAAGCATCATTCATGTACTCATGCTTTCCAGGGAACAGTTGTTCTGGGAGGGGCTATAAGAACTAGCAGCATGATGCTGAGCTGAGACAGGAGGATACCTGTGAGTTCGAGGCCAGCCTGAACTACATAGCAAAACTCTGTCTAAAAGAAAAAGAACTCATAGCATGATTAAGGTAAGAAGCAGTGAAGGAGTCTGAGAGGTCTGTACCTGGATTAACTAAGCTCGCTGAGAATTCCAAGAAAAAGGAAAAAAACCCAGAGTGCAGCTTCGGGAGGATTGATTGGAGGAAAATGAGCTTCCTCCTCTTTTTACTGTGCTGTCTCCAGACTGGCAGTGGAGGGAGATATTCCCCACTTCCGGAGCCAAGAGAAATCTAGCTGGCCTCTGATGGCTCAAGTGGGATGATCAGATAAGGGCAGATTGTGCGCTTGGCTGCACAGGAAGCCTGTTAACAGCACTCCTGCCAGGGACCCCCACCCAGAGAGACATTAGTTGGTCATGATTGTAGAAGCATTCAAGCAGTTCTAATGCAGAGCTAAAGCTGATAATTATGGCTGTGTCAGGGCCTGACATATTCACAGGGGCCCGAGATGCATTTGTCATAGCTTTATAATCCCTCTAGATCTGCCTGGGTTTATGAAGATACAGCTCTTCTGTACAAGCCTAGTGATCAGATACACCAGCTGCTGGTCAGGATCTACATTTGAACACATTCTCCAGGTACCCCCACAACCAGGTGGGTCTGGCAAATATGGGATGGTAAGGTAGATGGGCCTTGTTTTTAGACTCCTGGGTCTTTTTGAGCAGTGCCTCCTCATTCTTGCTTGTGTTTGTTTGGTTTGGGGTTTTGGGGCTTTTGGGTTGTTTTGGTTTTTTGAGAGGGTTTTACTATATAGTTCAGGCTGGCCTTGAACTCGCTATGTAGCCCAGACTGGCCTCAAACTCATGGCACTCCTCCTGCCTCAGCCTCCAGAGTGTTGGGTTTACAGGCATGTGCTGCCACACCCAGCATACTTGCTTTTATTTTAAAAGTGCTTTTCTGCATGGTGTTCAGAAGATGCAACTTCTGGCAGGTGAGGGTGGCCAAGGCTTAGAGAGCTTGTTTCGTCCCTGAAGCACAGGTGTTTTTTGTGATACTGGGGATTGTGTTTTAGTATCTCGGCCCAGGGATTTAGCTTAGTGGTTCCACTGCCTGCCTCGAAAGCACAAGGACTAGAGTTCCATCTCCGGTACCAAAAAAAAAAAAAGAGCTAAGAGTTTTAGTGTCTGGTTTCTCAGGCTGGGGATTTAGCTCAGTGGTTCTGTCACCTGCCTTGCAAGCACAAAGTCCTGAGTTTGATCCACAGTACCAAAAAAAAAAAAGTATCTGATTTCTCATTCAGTTTTCTTTCTTTTGACAACAAAGTTTATTCTTTAAATATTTCAAACATCCCTTCCTCAGGGATATGGTGGCCACATTTGTTGAGTGAATACCTCTGCTGTCCAAAGCATTGGCATGGCACACCATGGGCCCAGTTGGCCCACTGCGGCCCCATTGCTGGCTTTTCCCCCAGTTACCTTTTCCAGACATCCCTGGCCACACCTTCCCATGCCCATTTCAATTGTTTGGACTTAATAAGGTCCTTGGGCATGACTCAATGTTTGATTTTCCTTGTGTCCAACTCATTACTTTTATAGGCACACCTTTCCTGACCTCTGCGATGTTAAAACTCATGCCTCAGCACTAAGGAGGATGGCTTTTTCAATTGTGGTTAAAACTTACATAACATAAAATTTTCCATTAGTGACATTTAGTGTACATTCACAGTAGTTTGAAACCAGCACATTTTCATCATCCCAAAAGGAAACCCCAAACCTATTAGTGGTTCCCTTATCTCCTAGCTCCTGGCAGTCACTAATCTACTTTGTGCCCTTATGGATCTGCCTGACTGTATATTTTTATAAATGAAATGAAGTCATGCCACTAGTGACATTTTGTGTCTGGATTATTTTATCTAGTGTGATGTTTTCAAGGTTCACCATCTATGTCGGAACTTCATTTTTTTTTTTTTTCCTTTAGTACTGAGGATTGAAGTCAGGCAACACTAAACTACATCCCCAGCTCTTTATTTATTTATTTATTTATTTTGAGACAGAGGTCTCACTAAGCTACAGCTAGCCTTGAATTTGTGATCCTTTTGTCTCAGCCCCTTGAGTGTTGGGATTAGAGGAATATACCACCATTCCCAGCATCATTTTTTTTTTTTGGTACTAGGGATCGAACTCAGGTCCTTGTGCTTTCGAGGCAGGGACCAGAACCACTGAACTAAATCCCCAGCCCAAATATCATTCTCTTTTTGTTTTTTGTACCGGGGATCGAACTCGGGACCTTACTCTTTCAAGGCCGGCGCCAGAACCACTGAGCTAAATCCCCGGCCCTCATTTTTATTTTTTAAATTACAGCCATGCTGGTGGATATGAGCACAGTTTTTTTTAATTAATGATTTTTATTAATTAAAGAAAAACACACAAAAAAGAAAAACAGTTACAATTAAAAAGTGAAAAATTCAAAACAAAAAAGAGGGCGGCATGGTGGCACATGCCTGTAATCCCAGCACTTGGGAGACTGAGACAGGAGGATCATTATGAGTTTGAAGCCAGCCTGAGCTACATAGTGAGTCCCAGTCTCAAAAGAAAAAAAGAACAGTCTCTTGTCTAGTTCCATCTTCCTGACTCATGCCCACAGGGAGCTGGTACAGCAGCAGCCGTGACCTGGTGGCCACCTCCATTTGCCCTCTGCCTTACCCTCTTCCACCCTTGAGTCATGGGCTGCTGACTTTCTTTTTTGGGTAAATAAAGGTTATAACTCACTCAGATTCACATGATCCCTGCTGTCCTCTTCACGTAATTTGTGTTAGGACAGCAATCTGGCTGTTTAAAAGGACCAAAATAATAAATGCCACCAGGGATTTAGCTCAGTGGTTTTGGTGCTTGCCTTGCAAGTGCAAGGTCCCGAGTTTGATCCCCAGTACCAAAAATAATAATTAAAATAATAATAATCATAATAATAATCATAATAATAATACTAAATGCCTTGCCTTATGCATGCTGGAAGTCTGTTTCTGTCTCACCTAATACAGCAGAAACAACTCAGGACTGGAGTGGTGGTTTGGAGATATCAGGAAGCCATGCTCTTTTCTGAGCTGTCCATTTTGGTTTCTGAGGTGGCCGCTGCAGGTTTCCCACCACTTCCACGCATGATCCAATGGCAGAAGGGGGCTTGGCAAGGAGAGACCATGCTCTTCCCTCCACAGCAGGACTCCGAGTTGTGGCACACCTGTGTGCATTCCAAATGGCTACCCACTGCCCTGCACGTAACTTGTGTTGAACATTCTTTATCTTACTTATAATGAGTTAGTGTTCCAGTGTATACTGTGTGCCAGATACTATTGTAAGTTCTTTTTTTTTCTGATACGGGGGATTGAACTCAGGTCCTTGTCTTTGCGGGGCAGGCTGCGAAACCTCTGAGCTAAATCCCCAGCCCTATTGTAAGTTCTTTATATGCATAATTTAACCCTTAAAATAGTCTTCTGAAGTAGGTGTTGTGTTCCTTGTACAGATAAGGAAGGGCCAGGGATTTAGCTCAGTGGTTCTGCCACCTGCCTCCCAATAGCAGGGACTCGAGTTTGATACCGGTACCAAAAAAAAAAAAAAAAAGGTATGGATACAGATAAGGAAAAAAAAAAGTAAAAAAAGGGCTGGGGATTTAGCTCAATGGTTTCACCGCTGCTGCTCAAGTGCAAGGACCTGAGTTCGATCCCCAGTACCAAAAAAAAAAAAAAAAAGATGTACAGATAAGGAAACAGTCACAGTCAGATCACTATCCTAGGTCACTTTAGGAGCAAGGCTATGACTCCAGAGCCTATTTAGATTCTTTGAACCTGGACAGTGGCACACACCTATAATCCCAGCACTCAAAAAAAAAAAAAATCCCAGCACTCAAGGGGCTGAGGCAGGAGGATTGCCAAGAGTTCAAGGCCAGCCTAAATTACAGAGTGAGACCTTGTCTCAAAAAAAAAAGGGGAAGAGCCAAGGATTTAGCTCAGTGGTTCTGCCTCCTGCCTCAAAAGCACAAGGTCCTGAGTTCGATCTCTGGTACAAAAGAAAAAGATTCTTTGAAACAGGCCTATGATTACAATACTCTGAGAGGTTGAGGCAGGAGAATTACAAGTTGGAGCCCACCCTGAGCAGTTTAGTGATTTAGCAAGACCTTGTCTCAAAATTTAAAAAAAATAAAAAGCCTGGGGATGCAACTCAGTGTAAGGGCTCTGGGTTCAATTCCCTGTTGGGGGGTGGATGGAGGATTCTTTGAGCCAACCATGGTGGTGCATGATTGTAATCCCAGCACTCAGAAGGCTAAGACACGAGGATTGATTGAGAGCTCAAGACCAGCTTGGGGTACATAGCAAGTTTGAGGCCAGCCTGGATTTCATAGTGAGACTTGTCTTCAAAACAAAAAAATAGTTGGGCGAGGGATTTGGCTCAGTGGTTCTGCCACCTGCCTCGCAAGCTGAAGGTCCTGAGTTCCATCCCCGGTACCAAAAAAAAAAAAAAAAGTTTCTAGAACTTGGAGACTGTGGCATTCTAAGGAGTCCACGTGTGAGAATGTTGGTTTCACCAAATTCTCACCTGGGTCCTTTTGCATCTGTGTGAGAGGCTGATCATGTAGGTGAGGCTTGGTTAATGTTTAATGTGAGGGGCAGGGATTTAGCTCAGTGGTTCCGGCACCTGCCTCGAAAGTGCAAGATCCCAAGTTTGATCCCTGGTACCAAAAAAAAAAAAAAAATGTTTAATGTGCGGTCTTTGTTAGGATCATCTCCATCCACAGCAGGCCCTGGTGAACTTGCTGCCCGCTGGTTCTATGCAGCCAACTCTACAGCTTTCTACATGAGCAGCGCTCTACATGAGAGACCTTCTTAAGTAGATTCTCTAAAGACTAACACCCAAAACATTTATGTAGCTTTTATTTCTTGGGCTGATGGCCAACAGTGACAGCTGCAACCAGGCTCCTAAAAGAATCTGAAAAGGAGAAGTGCCCCCCCACCCCAACACACACACATAGCTTTTTGCTGTGGGACTACCGGCCTTAACCTTAACTACCTCTTGTTTTATCTGGGCAGTCACCAGGAGTTAAACTTTGGGATGTGCCCAGGATGATGGACAACAAGGACGTAGAAGCTGAAATCCACCCCTTGAAGAATGAAGACAGAAAATCACAGGAAAGTTTTGGGAACAGGTTGAAAAATGAAGATAACTTAAAAAGCATGCCTGCCCAATCCCGGCTCTCCCGATGCCGAACAGTGGCATTTTTTCTTTCATTGTTTATCTGCCTTTTTGTGGTGTTTGTGGTCTCCTTCATCATCCCATGTCCAGACCGACCAGTGTCACAGAGGATGTGGAAGATCGATTACAACGCAGCAGGTGAGCCTTTGGGCCCCTCCTCCCACAGAGGTGCCAGACCCTTCTCTGGGGAGCAGGATTGCTTGTCTGCAAGTCCACCCTGAGTGGCCACTGGCTCTTCAGGGAGCTACCAAACAGTCTGTGAATAAAGCTGTGCCATGATTGGGGAAACAAGCACCATGTGGTTAATACTTGGTTACTTTTCTTACTAAAGAAAATTCATTAAAATAGAGAATCCTTGTCATAAAAATGTGAAAACTATGCAGCAGGTGGGATTATTCTGTCTTCCTGAGCTGCTGCAGGTAAGCTAAAGGTAAAGTACACTCATTTCTGTATCATACAGTGGGCTCAGGACCAAGGATTTAGTTCAGTGGTGCCGCTGCCTGCCTCGAAAGAGCAAGGTCCCGAGTTCGATCCCCGCTACCAAAAAAAAAATTAAGTGGCCTTAATGAAAAGCAGCTGAGTTAGCTTCTATCTGAGCACTCTTCTGGGAGAGCAGCACCTACAGGCACAGCCAAGGGTGAGACAGCTGATGGCCTCAGAGTACAGCGTGCTGAGCTTAATTTGTTTTATGATTTGGGGGAAGATGGCTGTGTTTGTGTGGAGGAAATGGCCATGGTCATGTTTGTCACTCGATACAGAGTTTCTGAATGGAAGCAAAATTTTGCCAAATACTTTTATTTGCAAACCAAATTATTTGCAAACAGAAGCATTTGTGAACTGAGGTATTACTATATTTCCTTGCACAGGCTTGACTTTTTTGATGCAACAGAGAATGTCTTATTGAAGCTTCACTTAGGGTCAGTTCTGTTGAGAATTTAGTGGTTAATTTTTTTTTTTTTTTGGTACCGGGGATCGAACTCTGGACCTTGCGCTTGCGAGGCAGGCAGTGGAACCACTGAGCTAAATCCCCTAGTGGTTAATCTTTTTTTTTTTTCCTAGTGTTTAATCTTAATGAAAGGAATGAATGTGTTCCTCTATTTTTTGCAGCTTTATTGTAATTTTTTCTCTTTTTTTTTTTTTTGAGGCAGGGTTTCACTATGTAGTGCAAGCTAGCCTTGAACTCACTATGTAGCCAAGGCTGATCTTGGACTCCCAGAAATCCTCCTGTCTCAGCCTCATGAGTGCTGGGATTACAGTTGCGCACCACCATGCCTGGCTGTATTGTAATTTAAATGCCATCAAATTAACTTTTTCTCCCAGTAGGTGAATCATTTATTTTTTCTCTAGTTATATAATAGCAATGATGAGATTATGACTCTGCCACTTGTATCTTTTCTGGAGAAGTTTGACTAATGGAGTATAGACACCAAAAGCTGAAAGGCTGTATTCTTGACAGTATCGGCTTCTGACCAGTACATATATTCTGGTTATTTGTTTTTTCGGTACTGGGAATCGAACTCAGGACCTTGCACTTGCCAGGCAGGTGCAGCACCACTGAGCTACATCCCCAGCCCTATTCTGTTTTTGTTTTTGTTTTTTTTGGTACCGGGGATCGAACTTGGGTCCTTGCACTTGTGCAGCAGGCAGCAAAGCCACTGAGCTAAATCCCCTGCCCTCCAGCCCTATTCTGGATAGTCCATTCTCCCAGTCATAAATCAAGAAATCATTTCCCTCACATCATGAGGATTAGTAGAGGACAAAGGAAGACTAAGGAGGTAGATGCATTTGGCTTTCTTGAAAACAAAAGAAGCATGGTAGCGCGTGCCTATGATCCCAGCACTCTGGGAAAGAGAGGCAGGAAGAGTACAAGTTCAAGCCCAGTTTGGGCAACTTAGTGACTTAGTGAGACCCTGTCTCAAAATTTAAAAAGGAAAAAAAAAGGGCAAGGGATGTAGCTCAGTGTGAAGGCCCTGGCTTCAGTCTGCAGTACAGGAAGAAAAAGAGGTGGGGGGGGGGAGGAAGGAAGGATATGAAAGTATTACTTTTTTGTTCTTCCATAGAAAATATTTGCTTAGATGAAAGCAGGATGTCAACAATACTTTCATTGTTCAGAAGAAAATTTGAAAAAAGAAGAAAATAGCAAGTTTTTTTAGGTTTTGTTTTTGTTTTTGAGACAAGGTTTATTTATACCATCCAGCCTGGCCTCAAACTTGTGATTTTCCTCCATCAGCCTCATGAGTTTTTGGATTACAGGCATGTGCCACCATCCCCAGCTTATTTGACAAATAGTTCTGGACTTTTACTTTTTTGGTACCAGGGATCGAACTCAGGACCTTGCACTTTCGAGGCAGGTGACAGAACTAGTGAGCTAAATCCCCAGCCCAGTTCCAGACTTTTTCACACAGAAAATATCTAGGCAAATCAGCAGTTTAAATGAAATCACTCATGCTAATTTATGAAGCCAGTCAGCATACGTCCACATCAGTGATAACATTGTTATCTTCATCCTTGTGTTAAATTATTAAAAATTAGAATACCAGGGGTGGGAATTTAGCTCAGTGGTTCCGCTGCCTGCCTCGAAAGCATGAGGTCCCAAGTTCAATCCCTGGTACCAAAAAAAAAAAAAAAATTGGCTAGTGGGAAAGATTTTTAAGACTTTTGTTGTTATTGTTGAATAATTAAGTAGAAATTGTCATTTGTATAACAACAAACTTCCTTTCCATACCTAAAGCAGTTGTCTAAACCTATGGTGAAGCAGGAATGCAGGAATGCATAACATTTTTTATTGGTGCATATTAGTAATACAGAATAAGATTCAGTTTGTTATATTAAATGCATAAAAATATGGAACAAGTTCGATCCCTGGTACCAAAAAGAAAAAAAAGAAAAGAAAAATATGGAACAAGAGCCAGACAAGGTGGCACACACCTGTAACCCCAGCACTCAGGAGGCTGATCCAGGAGGATTGCTGTGAGTTCAGGCCAGCCTGGCTACATACTGAGTTCACGGTCAGCCTGAACTACACAGGGAGATTCTGTCTCAAACAAAACAAACAAACAAATAAAATACAGAACACTTCAGGAATTTACAGTGCTGTATAACTATCACCACTGTTTCTAGAACTTTATCGTCTCAGATAGAAACTGTCCCCAGTAAATAAGAACTCTCCATCTCTTTCCTCTTTCGTTTTTCCAGGTTTCCTGGAAACCTCGAATTTACTTCGTGTGTCTATGGATTTTCCTACTCTAGGGTACCTTATATAAGTGGAATCATACAATATTTGTCATTCGGTGTCTGGCTAGTTTCATTTAACATAATGTCCTAAGGCATAATCTATGCCATAACATGTTCCAGAGCTTTGTTCCCTTGCATAGCTGGCTGAATCATATTCCTCTGTATGGCTATGCAGTCTTCTTCAATATCCAAGGGGTACTTACTAGTGCCAGGACCTCTACCCCAAAAGGTACCACAATCTGAGAGTGTTCACATCCCTTGTATAAAGTTGTATAGTATTTACATATAATCCATGCACATCATTCTGTATACTCTGTTTACTTACTTATTTTGAGATAGTGTCTGTGTTGCGCAGTCTACCCTCAAATCCCTGAGCTCAAGTGAGCCCTCCTGCCTCATCAGGTTTCTGAATAGGTGGCTCTATAGGTACATACCACTAAGCCCAGCATCCTTTATGCTGTAAACCATCTCAGACTACTTATGATATCTAATACAATGTAACCGCTTAAATAGTTGCTATTTATCGTTCAAGGAATAATGACAAGGCAAGAAAATCTGTATATGTCTAGGGCAGACACCTTTTTTTTTTTTTTTTTTCGATATCAGGGATTGAACTCAGGACCTTGTGCTTGGGAGGCAAGTGCAGCACCACTAAGCTAAATCCCCGGCTCCTAGACACTTTTTTTTTTTTGGTACTGGGGATCCAACTCAGGACCTTGTGCTCGCGAGACAGGCGGCAGCACCACTGAGCTAAATCCCAAGCCCTGGGGATATATTTTTTATTCTGAATTTTTTCTGATCTGAAGTTTGTCACATCTGTGGATGTGGAATCTGTAAACACAGAGGGCTGACCATACATCACTCATCTGTTGATGGGCAAGGTTGCTTCCAGCTTTTGGTTATAGTGAATAATGCTGCTGTGAACATAGGTATACAGGTAGCTCTTTGAACTACTGCTTTTGATTCTTGTAGGTATAGTAATACTTCTAGGTCACATGCTAACTCTATTTTTAACTTTTTTGAGAAACTGCTAGACTTTTTTCACAGTAGTTGTACCATTTTACATTCCCACCAGCAATGCATGAGGTTCCAGCCAATACTTGTTTTGTGTTTCTGTTTTTGTCTAATAACCATTCTAGTGTGTCTGAAGTGACATCTCTTTGTGTTTGTTTTTTTTTTGCTTAAATTCTTTTATTGGTACATTTTAGGTATACAATATGTTTACATTTATCATTGGGTGCTTGTTCCTGTACATGATGTATCTTGGTTCTTATTTTTTCCCCATTCCCTATGCTCCCTCCACCCCCTCCACCCTTCCCTATTTACAAAGACTTTGTTTCCATTTTTCCTTTTTTCATAATTTTTTCTTTCCCTTCTTTCCTTTCCCCTGCCCCTCCCACTTCCCCTATCCCTTTGGACCTTTTCTTCCTATTTCAGATTATCAATTATTCATTTTAATCATTTTAATCCTTATTTACACTTTCAGTTTCTCACACTAGAGAAACTATTCAGTATTTACACATGTGTATCCTCTATTTCACTTAAGAGTATGGACTCGATATGCATCCATTTAGCTCTAAATGTCTCTAGTTTCTTGTTCTTTATGGCTGAGTAGTACTCCATTTTATTAAAAAACTCATATCTTCTTTATCCAGTTTCCAGTTGATGGGCACTTGGGCTGTTCATCTCTTTGTGGTTTTGTTTTGTTTTGTTTTTTAGTACTGGGGATCGAACTCAGGTCCTTCTGCTTCCGCAGCAGGCGGCAAAACCACTGAGCTAAATCCCTGGCCCTTCTTTGTGGTTTTGATTTGATTCCTCTAATGACTAGTGATGTGGAGAATCTTTCCGTGTATTTATCAGTCATTTGTACATCTTTTTAGGAGAAATATACATTAAATTTTGCCCATTTTTCAACTGGGTTGTTTGTTTGATCATTGGGTCATAGGAGTCATTATATATTTTGGATACTGGTATGGTATGTATGATTTGCATATGTTTTGGCTTCGCTCTCTTTCTTTTGTTGTTATTGTTTGTTTTTGTTTTTGTTTTTTTTGGTACTGGGGATAGAACTCAGGTCCTTGCGCTTGTGCAGCAGGTGGTGAAACCACTGAGCTAAATTCCCAGCCCTATTTGTTTGTTTTAAGGCGGGGTCTCACTGGCTTTGAGCTTGCTATGTGGCCTAAGCTGGTCTCGAACTTATGGCAGTCCCCTGCCTCAGCCTCCCAAGTGCTGGAATTACATGCGTGCACCACTACAGCTGGGCTTTCACTCTCTTCATGGTGTCTTTGAGGCCTAAAAGTTTGTTTTTTTTTTCTTTGATACTGGGGATCAAACTCAGGACCTTGCACTTGCCAGGCAGGCGAGGCGCCGCTGAGCTACATCCCCCAAACTTTTTTTTTTGGTACAGGGGATCGAACTTAGGTCCTTGCGGTTGCGAGGAAGGCAGTGGAACCACTGAGCTAAATCTCCAAAAGTTTTTAATTTTGGTGAAATCCAATTTATTTTTTCTTTTGTTGCCTGTGCTTTGGGTGTCGTATCAAAGAAATTATTAACAATTCTGATACCATGAAGATTTTATTTTAAAGCACAGAGTTTATCGTTTGAGTCTTTGAATGAAAGAAAGCATTTAGCCCCTAATGAGGACAGAGTGTGGCTGTCTAGAACCCACATTGGTCTAGAAGGATTCCTTCCCAAACAGAAGGTCTTCAGAGCAGCCATTTGTAATACCTGACGTCTTGATGTTTCTCCTGAAGGGTAACATCTGATAATATCTTTCCAGCCTGGCATATTCATGAAGAATTGTTGCACTTCTGAAGAAGTGTGAGGAAATTTCTTGACCTAGTGAAAAGTTTCTGCTCTTGTTGCAGGGAGTTCACAGTGGCAGGTTCTAATGACATCAAACTCCATGGGGCAGACAAGTATAGTGTGTTGGACTTGACCTGCTTGTAGACAGGCATGGCCCATGGAACATAATCTGTGGGTTTCTTTTTCAGTCACCTATGACTTTCTGGCCATGGAAGACATAAACAGGGACAAGATCCAAGATGTTGTCTTTCTTTATAAAAATACCAACAGCAGTAACAATTCCAACCTATCCTGCGCTGATGAAGGTATTTCTTATTTTATCTGAAAAAAGAGGGACTCGCTATAGGGAGAGGGATCTTTGTTTTGGGTCACTCTCTCTTTTTTTATGGTGTTTGAGGGAAGTGAACAGTGGGAATTCTGGAATCTTTGTCCTGAATTACTCCCTTGTATTTATGGTATCTAGAGGAAGCAAATGGTGGGAGTTCTGGAAACCATCCCATCATTCCTCCTTCTTAGGAGGACTAGGAAGAGGCAAAGAGACAGGCTTAGCTCCCTTACCCTGCTTGGAGCCAACACTAGAGTCCCATGAGTCTGAGGGATAAGGTGCCAGGGATAAAGGAAATGGGCCCATGCCAAGCATGGTGGCACATACCTGTAATCTCAGCACTTGGAAGGCTGAGGTAGGAGGATCACCATGAGTTCAAGACCAGCTTGAACTACATCCTGAGACCCTGTCTCAAAAACCACACACACGAAAAAGGAAATGGTCCCAGGTGCAGGGGCAAGATGTGAATGAGGGCAGAGGCAGGTAGGAAAGAGCAGGTGGTCTAACAGATGGCTGTGTGTCTCCCCTCCAGGCTTCTCCTCTCCCTGTGCCTTTGTGGCTGCTGTGTCAGGGGCCAATGGCAGCGTGCTCTGGGAGAGGCCAGTGGTCCAAGACGTGGCATTTGTGGAATGCACCACACCCCAGCCTTCGGACCATAAGGTGTCCTCTGCCTGCATCCTTGTGGGAAGACCCGGCTCCTTCCTTGCCGTGGACCTGTTCACAGGTGAGGGGCACTCACTGTGGAGGGGTCAGCCCTGAGTGCTGCCTCATAGGTGGCTGACTGGGTATCGACCTCCAGGGGAGGTGTGACCACTTGAAAGTCACGTGCCCCAGCTCCCTCAGCTGCTCTGGCACATTCCATCCGTGCCTTATCACCTCAGGTTTGTATCTTGCTGTGGGTAAATGCAGTCAGAGGTCACCTGCCATGAGGTAGCAAGCTAAGGAGGAGGGGTGCAGAGTGGCTGCTTGGAGGAATGTTTAGGCCTCTGGGTACTCAGACACTCTCAGGAACAAGTCTCTGAGCCTTAGGGTGGCAGCACACGTGAGCATCAGGGGAGGAAAGCGTGGGAGGTGACTTGGAGATGGGCCTTGACACCTTACCAAGGCCATAAGGACTTCTTTGCCTAGAACTTGATGGATATTGGCATTTTCCTTGCAAGGTGTAATTTTAAGACTTTAAGGAAAATAAAGAACAGGCTGGAAATATTTTAAGAATTGAGCAGTTGGCCTGGGGATTTAGCTTAGTGGTGCCACGGCCTGCCTTGTAAGCACAAGGTCCTAAGTTCGATCCCCGGAACCAAAAAAAAAGAATTGAGCACTTGATCCAGAAGCAGATATGGATGGGTTAGTGTCCTGTCAGTATGCTATGCTCAGTAGGCCCAACTCCGGGTTTGACTGCCTGGTGCTGAACTATATTCCTGTGACCCAGCAGAGGCAGGGTCCCCAAGGCCCTGGAGTACTGCAGTGAGTGCTGAAGGTTGGGTCCTGTCCTCTGAGTTGGGAAGGGTCTTTTGGGTGTTCTGGAGCAGCCCATCCTCAGTGCCTCAGGGCAGGAAATCTAAACATGAAGTGAGGAAGGGAGGGCCTCGGGCCCCAGGAATGACCCTCCTGGTTTTTGTCACGTAGGTGCCAGTCATTCCTCTCATGGGCCTGTGTCTGTGTTCAGCAGCAGTGTGTCTGTCCTTCAATGAGGACTGGCAGGCTGCCTGCACACATTTCTGTTTCTGAGAATGCAATGGGCCTGGAATCCTGAGGATGGACACAGCCACATGAGTTGCTGTGAAGGGGGTTTGGAGCGGTGTGTAGTGACGGTGTGCTTGGTTTTAGGGGAAACTCTGTGGAGCCACCCCAGCAGCTTTGGTGGGAACACATCTATCCTGACCCCTCTGCTGCAAGTACCTGACATCGACAGTGATGGTGCCCCAGACCTGCTGATCCTCACCCAAGAGGGAAAGGAGGTGCAGACCAGCGCAGCTCTCCTCCCATGTCACCCAGGCCACTCGCCACTAGCCTCTCCCTTGCCTCCTTGTTCACTTCCACTTCCCAGAGAGAATTTAGGTCTGAGGCCCACAGATGCAGTGTGCTAAGGTGGCCCCATCTCTGTAGGAGCTTGTGTGCCTTCCCCAAGAACCACGTAGTGCCCTTCCCACTTGTTCTGCTGCTGTGTCGGGGTGAGGCTGCAGGCCCAGGGCTCCCTTGCACCTCCAGGCAGGTGTGCCATGCAGAGGCCCAGACCCTACCTCACAGCAGTCTTCCCAAAACAAGAGAACTTTGGCTTTGCCCTGAAAGGCCCTCCTTCCTGGGGGCCCAGCTGTCCTTCTTCCCTTCTGCTCTTCCTCATTATAGGTCAGTGTGTACATCTATTCAGGCAGCACTGGGGACCAGATTGGCCACAGAAGCAGCCTCGGTGTGGATGGAGTCAGCGGCCCTCTCCTCCACGTCACCAGGACGGGTGCACACTACATCCTCCTGCCCTGTGGTATGCTGTCCCACCACCTTCCCAAGGTGGGGTTCCCTCTCATAGTGGCACTGGATTAAAAACGTAAGCTCAAGCCAGGTCCCAGCACTCTGGGAGGCTGAGTCTGGAGGATTCCAAGTTCAAGCCCAGCCTGGGCAATTTAGCGAGATTCTATCTCAAAATAAAAAAGGGCTGTGGCTGTATGTATGAAGGCCCTGAGTTTAATCCCAGTACCAGCCAAAAAAAAAAAAAAAAAAAGGTGAGCTCAGCACCTATGGAAAAAGCAATGTGTGCAGCAATCACCTATAAGGTTCCTCAGCTCCTGCTCGTATTTTAGACGTACCAGTTAGTCACTGACAGTCAGCGCCCAAGCTCCTGCACTGGGGGTGGCATCATGTGCTATTGAAAGTGGGGCTGGTTGGGGCCGGAGATTTCACTCAGTGGTTCCACCACCTGCCTCGCAAGTACAAGGACCTGAGTTTGATCCCTGGTACCAAGAAAAAGAAAGGGGCTGGTAGATGCATATGGACCCAGGGCACAGTGTGACTCTGGTGACTTTGGGCTCTTTGTTTTCGAATAGCAAGTTCCCTCTGCGGCTGCTCTTTGAAGGGTCTGTATAAGAAGGTGACTGGGAGAGATGGCCCGTTTAAGAGTGACCCCCACTGGGAGAACATGCTCAATGCCTCCACCCACAGGCTCCTGCCCAGGTTAGTCTGACACATAGGCATCTTTCCCGCAGGTCACAGGCGTCAGTGAGGATCAGTCTGTGTGCAGCACAGGACAACCAGGCAGGCTGAGGAACACCAGGGCCTTGCTGGCCCCTGAGGCCATCCTACAGTCAGACATGAGAAATGGTCAAACAAACGCTGAGCAAAACTGAGGAGAAAGGCTCCTGTTGGGGGCTTGTCCTCGCAGACAGCCAGGGTCTTGTTTATATTTTCCAGCTGGGACACTGAAAAATACAGGGCTCAGCCTCCAACTAAATGGGCTCCCTGGATTTGAGACACATCCCAAAGACCCTGTGGACTTCCCTCCCACTCCCCTTCTCTAGCTCTGGAGCAGTCCGCTACCTGATGAATGTCCCAGGGAAGGCCGGCCAGGATGTGCTCCTCGTTAGTTCACAGGACTGTGTGCTACTGGATGGGCAAGAGCTGACTCCCAGGTGGACCCTTGGTGCAGCCCAGGTCCTGAGGTATGGGGGTTTTGTCCCAGGGCCATGCAGTTGCTGCAGACTTTGCCGTGGCTCTACCTCTTCCCTTTCCCGGCATCCCAGCAGATTCCCCTGGCTGGTGAAGAGGATGAGGTATTGGGCCACGTGATTCTGCTGGAGGCCTCTCACCTGTCCTTGGTTTGGCCTCAACCCATAGAGTCCCCAGGGAAAGCGCGGTCATGTATGTCAGCTCCTGGTCCTGAGGCAGCCACTGAGGACTGAGTGGCATACCTGTCGCTAGGTATTTCCTTCATTTTAGTCTCCTTACAGAGACCTCTGTGAGCTCTTTTTCCCTAATCTCTTTCTAGAAAACCTATCCTTGGCCACTATAAACCAGACACCCCAGCTGTGGTCATTGAAAACGGAACTGGCATCAATAGACAGGTAGGCATATTTCCTCTGGAGGTGCCACCTTGCCTGTAACTGAGGACCATCTGTGAAAGCAGATATGGTGTGGCCCCGGGGGCTGCTGCCCTCAAAACTGGCAATAGGTTCTGGCCTTCCTCAGGGCTGGCATGCCAGGGGGTGTGCCTGTCCAGGCCCTGAGGTTGTCCTGATAACCACAGTGTTCCTTCCCTCCCCAGATCCTGCTTCTGGACCTCAGCAGTGGGGCCATCTTGTGGAGCCAGACCCTCCCGAGCTTCCCCGGGGCCCCGCCACCCAACAGCCTGCCAACTGCAGACCACCGCTCAGCCTTCTTCTTCTGGGGCCTCCACGAACTGATTGGCACCAACGAGACGGTATGGGGCACTCGGGGAACACCCTTGTGCCAGGACCCATGGCCAGAGATGCTAGGTTTGGATCCCTGGAATCCAAAGGGATTGATGTCGGAGCCACCACAAGCTCACTGAAGCCAAGTGAGCTGGTCCCAGCAGTAACACTGAGGGGAGAGTATCCTGTGGGGTCCTCTTGGGGACACATGAGAGGGATCCAGGAGCTCTGGTGGATTACAGTGGGGAGGGCAAGCACTGATGGACAGGGCTGGCAGGTGGGTATAGAGCTGGAGTTGGCAGTTTGTGAGACCCCAGGTGGAATCTGTGGACACAGAGCTCTAGGCGTGGTTGCTCTTAACACCAGCACCCATGGGTTGACCCAAGCATCATCAAGGATGATGACAGAGTTGTAGGCTGAGTGAGCTGTGGCTGCAGCCCCGGCACAGCAGAGTCCAAAACTCATTGCTGGTTCTCGCCCCAGGATCCCAGGGATGCCCGGCACAGTCTATACATGTTCCACCCTACCCTGCCCAGCGTCCTGCTGGAGCTGGCCAATGTCTCTGCCAACATCATCGCCTTTGATGGTGAGTACAGCTGGGCCATGATCTCCCCTCCCCTAGGTCCACTCTGGCTGGTCCTGAGAGACACCAATCATATGTCCCCCACAGTGGTCCTATTTGAGCCAAGCCGCCATGCTGCCTACATCCTCCTGACAGGCCCAGCAAGCTTGGACGTGCCTGGCCTGGTCTCCATGATCAAGCAAAAGGTGCGGGACCTTGTCCCAGACAGCAGAGTGGTCCACCTGGGTGAAGGCAGGCCAGACAGTGACCAGGCCATCAGAGGCAGGTTCTCCTGGCTGCGGTATCGGAGCGAGGTGTAGGCGGCGGCGGTGGGGACCCATGGAACGATGCCAACTGTAGAAATCAAACATTCTGGGATATCCACTCATCTCTCTGCCTCCACGCTGACCCTAGTGACAGTCTCCCCTGGGGAGGCATGGCTTTATGTGTCATCTCCAGGGATATGTGGGGAAACCCTGGACCTCCTGGCCAGGACACCACAGCCATCACATGGTCTTATCCTGTGTTCCATGGGGCTTTGTCTGGGCCATGCTGTCTCCCTGTGGTCTTGCTAGGTGGAGCTCAGCCCTGTGGAGCCCCTGCCACACCAGCTTCCCCCTGCCACACCAGCTTCCCCCTGCCAGAGAAGCCACTGCTATGGTCACGGGTGTCCCTTCCTCTTCTTCCTACCTGGTTCTGTCCTCTGCACCATCCTCCAGGAATCATGAATTCAGAGTGTGGTGGGCCCTGGTGGTACCTGAGGCTTCACAGCCTCAAGACCTTCCCAGAGCAGAGGGAACATCTCCCATGCAGGTTGAGGAACAGGGATTGGGAATGGGGTCTCCCTGACCAGTGGGCAGGGCCGACTGTAGAGTTCAGAGGTGCTCTCAGTACACACTGGAGCTGCTGACCCCAAGGAGGGCCCTGTGGCCCTGGCATGGTGAACACCCACCCCTACCCTAGTGCTGCTTACCTGATGCAGGAGGACTCACCTCTGTGCCTTCTGGCTCCTGAGTCCCAGGGGCAGTTGTGCTGCATGTGCAGCAGCCCTGCCCACACCAGAGCCCAAGCTTTGTGGCAATGCAGCCTGACTCTGTCACCACAGAAAACACCAGAATAAACATTTTTGCACTGTGTGGAAAAGCCCCAGTGGTTAAGTGTGAGCCTGCTTGCTGTCTACCTGCCTGCCTGTCCCTCTGCCCCCAGGGAAAAAACTACTATGGTAGTGACCAGGAATTTTCAGCAGGCTTTCATGTCAGGGTGGGAACTGAGAAGGCGAGTACTCCACACATATCTGTCCCTAGACATGGAACCCAACAGTCTTCTCACAGCCTCCAGGCAGTCTCCACTGTGAGGAGGTTGCACCTCAGGCCATGCCCTCAGCCCCTTAGAATGGGTCTCCCAGCTGGGACAGGCAGCCTGTGGTCTTAGTACCTCTGTGTCCTCTGTGCAGCCAAGGCCAGCACACAGCCATGATGGAGGGGTAGGGGTAACCTCTGGCTGCCATGGGGCAAAAGGGAGTGTGGAAGGGGCTTCTGGGAGATAGAGCTGGCACAAAACAATGCACAGCCTTTGGGAGAGCCCTACAGAAGTTTGCTGTCCGTGGAGTTTCCATGGGAACCAGGCCTTGAGGCTGCACAGGTTAGCCCTGTTCTTCCTCCTGCTTGGGAAGGCCTAGGGTAGGAACATAGGGGTTGAGGGTGAACAGGTGGGTGCCATGCCAGAAAGTGGATCATTTGGCCCTGAAAAAGTTAACCTACTCACAGGGCCCTGAGCACTGAGAGGCTGTAGGACAAGTTGAGAATGTGAAAACTTGGACCCTACCCTTCCACAGCGCAGGATGGAACCCATGAACCCACAGAGAAGCTGTACCAGGGACCCAGAGCCTGCTTGGCTGGGGGCCACCCTGCAGGTTACCTGGTGGGTCATGGGGAGAGGAAGCCTATTTTACAGGAGGTGAAAAGCTAGGCAGAGGTTTGCCTCCCTCCAGCAGTGGCCTTCGGCTCTAGACTGAAGCATAAATACCTATGTACCTGTGACCACTTGGTCCTGGAGACTGTCAGGCTAGGGCCTTACAGCAGGTTGGGCACAACTCCCCAGGCAATGCTGAACAATGCCAGGAGTCCCTTGCCAACCCCATGCCTCCTTGGCAGTGTCCTCACTCTTTGCTGGCCTCCTACATCCTGTTCACCTTGGCCTGCCTGAATAGACAGTGCCACTTCCTGCCCCAGAGACTGGGCTCCCCAAAGCTGCAGATGGAGTCCAGCCTGAAGCTCTGGAGCCTGATCCCTGGACCTCGACCCCACACCTGGGCCCTCCAGAGGCTGCCTTTTACACCTGAACTATGTTGACCTTCCTTCCCAGCCACTTCAGTGTCATACCACATCCTCATACCACATACATGTACATCCACAACATGCAAATATACCACCTGTATACGCTACAAACACTCACACCACCCACACAGGCATGAACTACACCCACTCATGAGCACATATGCCTGGACTCACAGCAGAATGGGCTCAGAGTGAAGGCCAAGAGTGTGTGCCAGAAGTAGATGGGGGAGGTTGTTTATTTCTGTGCCAGTTGCAGCCCTGTGGTTGAGGTGGACCCCAAAAGAAGCTGGCTTGTAACTTCATCTAGTTTAGAAGAACAAGGGACACACAGCAGGGATGCCAGTGCCCCCAGGAAACATTAGGTAGGAAGACAGGATTCTGGCTCCACTACCCTGGCAAAGACCCTCCCTGCAGGGACCAGGAGCTTCACAGTTAGGGCAACAAGGTACAGTCACCTATGCACAAATCTAGTGGGGAAGCTGCAGCTCAGATGGATGCTGGAAGGGTGTGTGTTGGGGGGTGCACAAGGAGGGAGAGCCTCCCAGGCACAGGCTGCTGAGTATGCAGCTGCCCCAAATGCCTCAGCAGGACCAGGGTCCCAGGGGTCATCGGGAGCTCTCCTGGACGGGGGAGGCTGCTCAGAGACCTGCATATCTCCATGGATAAGTGCTTGTGCCTTGGCCTCACTATCCTGCCAGCAATAGATCCTCTGGCCAAGTTCGGCCAATGAAACCCCCTCCCTGGGACTCAGCAACTGGGCCATTCACTTCCGAGAAGAGGCAGCCTCATTGGAGGGAAAAGGAGAAGCAGAGAGAGACTGGATTCTGGACACAAGAAGACACCAGTGCTGGGGCTCAGCAGCCATCAGGAGAGGGTGACCCTGCAGTCACACAGAATGTTGGCAACAGGGCCTGGGGGTGATAAGGTGAGTCCACCTAGTCCTCCCCCTTACCACCTGCAGCACTGCTGGTGGCTGGAGGTTCCCCAGAGGTGGGGAGAAGAGCCGGGCTGGGGCTTGAGTGTCGAGGCTTCCGCATAAACGAGAACACTCTGTAGGTGAGAAGGGGCTGAAGCAGGTGACTGGAGGGCCCTGTCCCCTCCCTGCAGAACCCACCACTTTGCAGGCACAGGGCACTGCTCGGGATCACCGTCTCTTTGTCTCCAGTGGGATCACAGCCTCTGCCAGCAAGCCCTTGTACATGTCAGACTTGAGGAACCTAGGGTAGGAGTCCTGTGAGAGATGCAAGAGACAATGTCTAACCCGTGGCCCCTTCTACTTCCTCTCGCCTCATCCAGGCCCATCCAAACACTGCTGAGAGCTACAAGGGCCCCAGGCAATCGGGTGCTAGCAGCGGCCAGACCAGACCAAGTCAGACCTACCCAGAAACCATTTCCTATCAGTGGGGCCACAGACTACCAGATGGGGCAGGACCCACGGTGCCCACACATGGAGCACAAGCCAGGATCCCCAAAGCAGGGGCAACAAGGAGCCGAGAAATCTGTGTGCTTCTACAGAGGGAGGGCAAGGGAGGGCAAGGATATATAGCCACACAGAAAGCAAGGTGGTGAGAAACCGCACTGTGCTAAGGGAAAGGAATCTACAGCCATCATTGCTCATGGATTTTTTTTTTTTGGTGCTGGGGATCAAACTCAGGACCTTGCATTTGTGAGGCAGGCAGCGGAACCACTGAGCTAAATCCCTGGCCCATTGTTCATGTTTTTTTTTTTTTTGGTGCCAGGGATCAAACTCGGGTCCTTGCGCTGGCGCAGCAGGTGGCAAAACCACTGAGCTAAATCCCCGGCAGCTCATGTTTTTTATTTTTTTTATTTTTTTTGGTACCGGGGATCAAACTTAGGTCCTTGTGCTTGCAAGGCAGGCAACAGAACCACTGAGCTAAATCCCCACCCCTAAAAGTTGTTTCACTGTTTGTTTTTTTTTTTGGTACCAGAGATCAAACTGGGGACCTTGCATTTGCGAGGCAGGCGCCAGAACCACTGAGCTAAATCCCCAGCCCATCTCATGTTTTAAAAGAAGAAGAATTTTGGCCGGGGATTTAGCTCAGTGGTTCCGCTGCCTGCCTTGAAACCACAAGGACCCGAGTTCGATCCCCGGTACCAAAAAAAAATAAAAGAAGAAGAATTTTAAATTAACTTAGTGAGAAGGGGGAATACAGTGGAAGGGCTGGGATATGAGCTAGATTTATTTACATGTGTTGTGCTCTATTGGATTTGGAAACTATAGAGTTTACATTTAAATAAGTAATTCCTAGACATTGAAAGGAAAGTGGAATAAGACCATGTCCAGGTGGTGTTGTAGCCCCAGCCACACCTCAGAGCTCTCAAGGGGAAGTCTCAAGTTCGATATATACAAGGAGTTGAAAAGACAGTTCTCAGTGATCACATTGTGTTGAGATTGCTGACAGGTTAGGAAAAGCATGGACAGAACCAGGACTTTCAGCTGGGTGTAAGGAGGTGGAGACACAGGGTCAAAGAGATTAAGAGAATCTTAACCTGAGTCAATTTAAGTACATATCAGTGTCCACTCGTAGTATCTTATTTAAATATGAATACTTTTTAGTTAAGTCTCCTGCAAGGCCTGGGAACAGTGGCACCCTGGTAATAGCAAGTGCCTCTGGTACACAGGTTAGGAGTTTCTAACTACCCGTAAGGGTCAGAGCTTCCTGTAGAGAGGCAGAGTCCAGATGTGGGCAGGACAAGCCTGGATAGGCCATCATCCCAGAAAGCAGGAGGCCAACAAAGACTGTAGAGATACATCAAATGTCCTTTTTTTTTTGTACCGGGGATTGAACTCGGGTCCTTGCACTTGTGCAGCAGGCAGCAAAACCACTGAGCTAAATCCCCGGCCCAGAGCCACATCAAATGTAACCATAGCTTAAGAGTAATAACAGAAGTCGGGGATTTAGCTCAGTGGTTCTGCTGCCTGCCTTGAAAGCGCAAGGACCAGAGTTCGATCCCCGGTAATAAAAAAAAAAAAAAAAAAGTAATAACAGAAGCCAGGCATGGTGCCACACCTGTAATCTCAGCACTTGGGAGGCTGAAGCAGGAGGATCTCTACAAGTTCAAGGCCAGCTGGGCTACATAGTGCATTCAAGGTCAGCCTGAACTACATAGCGAGACCTTGTTTCAAAAATTAAAAACAAAAAACATAAGAGTAACAACAAAAGGTGGGCACAGTGGCTTGCACCTATAGTGCTGCTACTTGGGAAGCTGAAGTAGGAGGATCACTTGAGCACAGGAGTTCAAGGCCAGCCTGGACAACACAGCAAGACCCCATCTCAAAAAGAAAAATAAAAAGATGAAGCCTGTAATCCCAGCTAGTTAGAAGGCTGAGGTAGGAATATGGCAAGTTCAAGGTCAGCCTGGGCTACATAGTGAGACCTTGTCTCAAAAAAGTAAATGAGGGGCTGGGGATTTAGCTCAGTGGTGCTGCAGCCTGCCTCCTGAGTTCAATCCCCTGGTACCAAAAAAAAGTAAATGAATAAACCAGGTGTGGTGGTTTATGCCTGTAATCCCAGCACTCCAGAGACTATGGCAGAAGGACTGCTTCGAGTTTGAGGCCAGCCTGAATCACAGTGAGACCCTGTCTTAAAAAGGAAAAAGAAAAAAGTGAACAAAAAGGGCTAGGGATGTAGCTCAGTGGCAGAGCACTTGCCTAGTATGCATGAGTCCCTGAGTTCAATCCCCAGTACTGGGAAAAAAAAAAAATCCAGACCCTACTGACCACCTTTAGCAGACACTAGGGGACTAACTCTTTTGTTTGTGTTTGTGTTTTGGTACCGGGGATCTCAAACTCAGGACCTTGCACTTGTGAGGCAGGCTCAGTGCCACTGAGCTAAATCCCCGGCCCATGTTTTTGTGTTTTGAAGCAGGGTTTCACTATGTAGTGCAGGCTGCCCTTGAACTCATTATGTAGCCCAGGCTGGCCTCAAACTTGTGGCAATCCTCCCACCCCAGCCTCCCAAATGCTGGGATTACAGGGGTGCACCACCACACCTAGCAAACTAACTCATTATTTTTAAAAGTAATAAAGGAAAAGTTGAAGCATTGACTCTGCTATGCCATGTGAAAATCAAAATGGACAAGGGCAGTGTGGCAGGACATGCTCCAGCTGACAGGAAGAAGGGTGGGACTGGGACACCCATGGCAGTGAGTCTAGGACAGTGAGTGCCACAGTCTGCAGAGGAGCACAGGAGACACACCCTCTGAAGTATTCTTGACAAAAACCAAATAGATAAAACACTGAGGATGACTCTGATGGGCTCTAACAGGGCCAGTGAGGCTGCGGAGCCCAACTTCTTCATGAGCATGTAGATGTGTAACTGTGCATCATCCAGCACATAGCAGTGGGACTGGGGCAACCCCTCCAAGGTCCGCTCCATTGTCCGGCTGTCAATGTTGACCCAGCAGGCAGCACTGGGGGCCAGGAACTGCCTGGGGTGGGAACAGCACAAGATGGGTCCAGGCTGGGGAGTCCTGCCCAATGGTCGGATGGCTGCCCAGTGCCCACCTGCCACTCACTGGTACACAGCATCCACCAGGTCAGGGACCTGGGCCTGCCCTCCAAAGCGCAGCTCCTCACACGCCTCCCAGAAGCTGAGATTTTCCACTGAGGACCAGCACCAAGTTATCGGCCCACCCTGAGCAGCAGCCAGCTGGGCATCTTGACAGGCTGGCAGGAGAGATCCTGAGCGAGACCAAGGGACCCTGCAAGGTGCCAGGAGCCCAGCACGGGACTCGGGGGCTTCTCACCACTGAACTCCTTCTGGAGGAAGTCCATGAAGTGGGCCCGGCCCACAGGGTCATCCAGAAGCTCCCGGAAGCTGAAGCCCCATCGTTCCACTCGAAGCTTTGTGGGTACTGCCACCCTGGAGGAACAATGGGGAACTTTCAATGCCACCTCTACTGCCAGCCTCAGACCAAAAGCACACCTCAGTCCCCCTGCACTCCAGGCTCACATGGGTGCATTCATGACCCAGTAGGTGTCGTCATCTGTGATCCAGGGGTTGCTGGGCAGGCACCCTGACATGATGTGGTCATGCGGGCTATGCTGGTTGCTGAACTTTAGGTACCTGGGGGCCAGGGCCAAAGCAGAGAGGGGCTTCAGAGATGAGGAGGCTTTAGAAAGGGCTGGGGGTTGGGGTCCCATGCCACCAACCCCCTAACTCACCCCTCAAGACAGATGGAGGATTTTACTCGGGTCCTGCCCAGTGCCTTCCTGGAGAACTCAATCTAGGGAGTCAGAGCTGTGAGTGGAGACCGGGGCTGGGGACAGATTGCCCAACACCCATCCCCAGAACCTACCTCCTGCTTATAGAAGTCTGAGCTCTGGACCCTGGAAAGGAACAATAGGGGCAGTTACAAGGCAGGTTTCCTTCAGGGATCAGAAATCCCATTTATGGGCCAGGGATTTAGCTCAGTGGTTCTGCCACCTGCCTTGCAGAAGGACCCAAGTTTGATCCCCGGTACCAAAAAAGAAAAAAGAAAAATCCCCTTTACTCAACCCCTGCTGGCTGAGCCCTGGCCCCAGGACAAGGCATGGAACAGCTTAGGCCTCCAGCCCCAACCCTCAGCCCCTTCCTCGTCTGTAACCCTAGGAGACTTTGGGTCCTTCCTTAGTCTGGAGAATTCCAGGAAGTTCTGCCAAACCCACAGGTTATCCAAGTTACCTTGAAGTTCCCCTATTATGACTAATCAGTAATAATTTCAGATATACATATGTATGTATTTATTTAGGGGATTGAGCACAAGGCCTTTGCACTGATCTACAGCCCCAGTTTATTTTTAAATTTTGAAACAAGTGCTCACAAAGTTGCTAAGTTTCCCAGGCAAGTGTAAGTTGCTCTTCTGCCTCAGCCTCCTAGAGCTCTGTGATTACAGGTGTATACCACCACACTCCTTTCAGATGTTTTTTTCTTTCTTTTTTTAAAACAACATGCATTAGTAGAAATCCTACTACTGGGATTACGCTGAGGAATCCTGGTTTAATTCAGAACCCCTTGGTCCCTCCAGGTGTGCCTCATGACTGGGCTGCAGTAGGCAAACCCAGGACTGGCTGACCTAGGCTCCTGATCCTCCACAACCAACACTGGGCATAGAGCTGGAGATAGAGGATACTTTTGATTTCCAATTTCTGTCCCAATTCTTTTTTTTCTGGTACCGGGGATGGAACTCGGGACCTTGCACTTGCAAGGCAGACGGCGGCACCACTGAGCTAAATCCCCAGCCCTCCAATTCTCTTTGATTGCCTTCATATATGAAAAAATTAGGGGACCTAAAGTTATCAAGAAGTGAGCTACAATAGGAATCTGTTCACATCTATCTGTACTGGTCCTGCTTCCTCTGGTTGGGAGGCCACCACAGGGAAGTGGCTGCAGTCCAGATCCCCCAGCATAGCCCTGCTTGTCACCCCTCTACCTCCCTGTGGACCAGATGCTGTCCTGGCCTGGAGGAAGAGCCCCCACCCTCTCCCAGGGCCACTCTACTTACATGCAGGGGGGGCAGCGGGTGGGAGAGAGAAAAAGGATGAGCGTTAGCAAGAGGCCTGGGGTAGGGGGCAATAGGGGCTGAGGTGAGAAGCAGAGAAGGGACTCTGGAGTGGCTTCATCAGGTCCATTTGGGTGGACTGGAGACGGGTGGATGGCAGCCCATGAAGTCCCACAGTGGTTATAGGTGAGGGCAGATGTGGACAAGCTGGAGGTGGGCAAGGGCTGG
Source organism: Heterocephalus glaber (assembly GCF_053883595.1). NCBI lineage: Eukaryota > Metazoa > Chordata > Mammalia > Rodentia > Bathyergidae > Heterocephalus > Heterocephalus glaber. The sequence goes on along the minus strand of NW_028258467.1, from coordinate 2,140,737 downwards.
GGGTGATGCAAAAGCATTCACCATCTGCACTCGGCTGGCAGTGTAGGAGCTCCTCTCTGGACCCTGCTCTAGCACATTAGGAGCCCCAGGCTGCAGATGGAAGACCAGATGACAGGGCAGTAAGTTTCCTCCCTGGGGAACCCAATACTGAATCTCTTTACCCTTTGATGTGCCTTCAAAGAAACAGTTCTGGCCCCGAGCCTCCTCTGCTCACTCCCACCCACCAAATGGTGCCCCAGACAGTAGGATGACCTCAAGTCCCCTAGTGCCAGGTAAAACCCCTGAAGCCCCACAGCTGAGCCCAACCCCTATTTGCCTCCTCCAAACTTACTTACTTACTTACAAACTTACTTACTCCTCCTACTTAACCTCTACCCAAACTGGCTCCCCAGAAGGAAGCTAACTGGTCCTGTGGTCAGGGGTATAGGCAGCTTCATGGGTTCTCAACTAAGTCACAAAACTAAGACCTTCTATCACACACCAGGGCCCTAATCTACATGTCCTTTCTACGGGGTCAAATGAGAAGTTCTAGGAAGAGCTTTTCAGGGAACCTCACCACCCCACCCCACCAGGGGCTTACCGGGGGTCTGTTCACCAGCCAGTATGTGTGCTCCTGTCTTGCAGTGACCAACCTGTCCCCTTTCCTGCGCTGCTTAGCCGCCCTGGAGGAGAGGGCAAGGGTGGGTGACAGAGAGCTCACCACAGCCCCTCCCCCAGCTCAGGCCATGGCCTGCAGTGAGCCCTGATGTGCTGTCCACAACCCTAGGGTGCTGGGTGCCATGGGCCTTCCAGAGCTTCCTGGCTTAGTGCAGGGAGGGGGCTCACCGCAGCTGCTCTTGGGCCTGCATCACCACCAGGTCCCACATGTGGTTGATCTTCTTGTGCAGCTGGTCATAATGCTCCTGGGAACATGAGGTCTCCATGGGTGGCCCCCTCAGGTGTCCAACTCTGGAACAAGGACCCCTACCTCCCCAGTGAGATGGCAGGGTGTGAGTGGTATATGTGTGGATTACATGGAGCCTGGGCTTAATGCTCTGGGCACACTGTGGGGCTCCAGCTTTCTCTGGCCACAAAACCTGGGGGGTCCCACCTTCTCATGGTCCACCAGGGCCCCCTCGTTTCGGATGTTCTTCTTGGTCAGGTAGATGGCTGGAGGGGCAGAGAACAAGCTGCAGAGGGATAAGCTTTGCCCCTACCCAGTGATTACTACCCTAAGGCCACCAGACATGGGAGCCTGCCACAGGCTAGTCCAACACCCCACTCCCATAGTCCAGCTCTGCAGCTGGCCACAGGGTGCTGGTCCAGAAGTATGGTGTCTGGTGGGATGCAGGGAGAAGGCTGTCTGGGCCCTCCTGGACCTTCACTACCCCAGGTACCCCAAATAGGTACCACCCCACACATAGTTCCCTCCAAGAAGATTGGAATGGCAGGGGGTGTCCGCCTCCCTCAGCTCAGCTGACCACTGCCCATTCTCTCCACCTGAAACTGAGGTCAACTGACACCCTTGGAGCCCTTAGACTGCCTCCTTTCAGGGTGAGGTTGGGGGGAGCCTGGCCAAGCCTAAGATGTCGGAGCTTGGGGTGGCCTGGGCCTGTGATGTGCTCAAGAAGGGCAGGAGTGTGTATGGGGGTGTTCTATTACGTTTGAGTACACAAGTTTCGGTGCCAGGATCCTGTCCTCACGCCCAGCGAGACAGCCTCTTCTTCAGGGCTGGGGGACTGAGGACCACCAGGAGGCTGCACCTTCCTTGTAGATACTGCTTTTTATGGGGGTCCTGGTGTGCCCCCAGAAAACTGAAGCTCCCTCCCCTCAAATTAGTCCTTCTAGCCCAGGACTTGTGCGGAGGGGGCAGCCCGAGTCGGATCTACCCAGAAAGCTCCGCCCGCCCGTCCAAGTCTCACCGGCTGCCTGGGAGGGGGAGGGGGAGGGGGAAGGTCCCGACCCCCACAGGGTCTGACCTGGAACCTGTAGGGCGTCTCGTCGGGCCTGAGCCCTAGGCTGTGGGGCCCTCGCAGCGGGTATATGTAGCCGTGCTGCGCCAGGAGGTCGCCCAGATGCAGGGCCTCTGCGGGTGGGGGAGGTGAGTGCTTGGCCAGGTCAAGGTCGTCCGTCCCCCATCCTCCCCCAGCTCCAGGGCCGGCCACCCCTCACCCTCCTCCGAGACGCAGAACTTCTGAGCCAGCCACTCTACGATGTCGCTGCCTGCGCGGGAGAAGCTGTGTCCGGGTGGGCAGAGACTGCCGCACCCCCGCCCGGGCCTACCGTGCCTCACCGGTCACCGCGTGGGGAATGACGGTGATCAGCAGGCGCTGGCTCCGAATCCGCACGCCCTGGTCCGGGTCCTGCATGCTCACGACCACCCGCTCCATCTGGGCGGAGGCGGCCGTCAGGGGCCGCTGGGCCATCGCCCCAGACCTGGGATCTCAAGATCCGCACAGGTTGGGGCAGGAGGGCGAGGCCGGGCCCCAGGGCGGTCCCCAAGGTCACAGCCCCTCTCCTCCTCCCCAGGCCCCCTCGGGTGCCCGCAGGCATGAGGAAACCCCTCCCACCTTGGTGAGGCGCAGTATCTGAGCTCTCGGGCGCCCTCCTGGAGTCCCGGGACCCGCGGTAGTGGCCATGGCGCCGACGTCCGAGCGGTCCCGCCCCGCGCCCCGCCCCGCGGCTCCTTAACCCTCCAGGCAGCAGGGGCCTAGCTGGCCAAGCGACCGGTCACCATGAGAATGACTGGGGTGCTGAGGCAGGCAGGACCCGGTCTGGACAGCGTGGGGCGCGAGGGAATAATTCCGAGACGGTGGGCCACTGGGAGGGGCCTGGGCAGGAGCGGGCTCCGAAGGGGTCCTCGTGGGCAACAGGGTTTAGGGCCCAGGGTACCAGTGTGTGGGGCCTGAAGGACATGCAGGGATGTCAGTGGTTGGGACTGTGGGATTCCAGGAGTGTGTCCCTGTGAATATATGGTGCCAGAAATGGCTTGTGCACGCCACAGGCTGGTGTGATGCTGGTAGGTACCCCACACCTCGGTGCTACAAGTGCTCAGTGTTGTGTCAGCCCTGCTGTGATCTGAGGTTGCCTGGAGTGTGACACTGGGTGATTCGGGGTATCCCCCATCTCCTGCTATGGGTCCCTGCAGAAGTCTCAGAGGCTGAGGAGAGAGTGGCTCATGTCCCCTCCATTGCACAGGGTCCAGTGGGCCAGTTGGAGATCAGACTGAGATCCTTGCCAGGTTGCCCAAGGACTGTGAGAGGGGGCTTTTATCTCAACTCTTCCCACCCAGATTCTCCAGCAGCCTCTTGGCTCAGGGGCCCTATTCTAGGCTTTTTTGCTCCCTCTTCCACCAGCTCCCCGCACCTCAGACCCCCTGAGCTGTGCCCAGGCCATTCAGGGGCCACTGGGGAGGGTCACTGATCCATTTATATGATGTATGTGTGGGGTACCAGGGATCAAACTCAGGACCTTGCACTTGCGAGGCAGGTGCCGGAACCACTGAGCTAAATCCCCAGCCCTATAAGATGTATGAATGGGTCTATGTCTCCTCCTGTTTCCCATTCTGGGGTGCTGGGCACCAAGCAGAGAGGGTTGCCCTTGGGCCAGAAGCCTCCAAACATGGCTGTTGTATTTCATTCCTGTTACTGGCCAAGTCCAGGATGAGGTGGGGCAGTGGGATTGGGAACTGGAGGGGGCTCTTGCCCTAGGCAAGGTCACATCACCCTTAGGTCCCAGGTCACCTGCCCCCCCCCCCGGGCAGCGTTAGGCTGGCCGAAGGGGTCTGGCTTTCCTCTCTGGATGAGTGGGGACAATGGCCTCGGTAACATCTCCATGGGCAGCAGGGGTGGATCTCTAGGGCGGCCTGGGCTCCCTTGCAGGATCCTGCTTTGGAAAGAATGTGGGCAGGTAAGGCTCCTACTTCAAGTGCCCCACACCCCAGCACCAGTACTGGCTTCCTGCTCAGACAGAGGGACTCTTTGGACAAGGTGTGTCTGGCCCCTAGGTGGCCCCAAAAATGGGGATGGGGGCAGGAGTGTCTAAGAAAGAGGCTCAGGCTGCTCTGAGGCCACCTCCCTTACTCAGACCCAGGCCTTTGGTCAGACCCCCAGCCAAGGGCACTATTCAACCCTGTCCCGTGTCTTAACTGACACCCTCTTCCATCCCACCCAACTCCGAGTCTCTGTGTGTGTTAAGACCAAGAAGTCTCAGGGCCAGGGGTTTAGCTCAATGGTTTCGTCACCTGCTATGCAAGCGCAAGGACCCGAGTTCAATCCCCAGTACCAAAAAAAAAAAAAGTCTCCCCACTTCAGTTTTCTTCAGTGTCCTTCTCTCCCCAAGGGGGTGGGGGGCGCTTGGGAATTGTTTGGGTTCCTGGCCTCTGCAGACAGCACCCCACCCCACCCCAGGGCCATCAGTAAGCACTGAGGGATCCTTGTGTGAATGCGCAGGTGAGCCCTCAGCCCACAGTGTTCCCTCGATGTCGATGACGGAACCCCGCCCAAGGCTGTCCCCAGGAGTCCCCTCTGCCCAAGCAGCCTGAGCGAGGCAGAGAGCTGCTGGAGCCCAGATGACGGAACCCCGCCCAAGGCTGTCCCCAGGAGTCCCCTCTGCCCAAGCAGCCTGAGCGAGGCAGAGAGCTGCTGGAGCCCAGATGTGGCCTGCGCTGCCCGCTAATAATGAGAGCCCGGGGACGCAGGGAGAGAGCCGCACCTGCTCCACTTCGCGCTTCGGCCCCAACGACCCGCCCGGAGGCTCCCGGGACCCAGCTTGCGCGGGCGCTGAGGGGCGGGGCGGGGCGGGAAGGCCGGGTGCTGGCGCCGTGCGGGCGACACGCGCGTCTCTGCGGGCTGCGCGGGGTCCGCGGAGCGGCTGGGGGCGCGCGGCGCGGGCGCGGCGCTGGGCGCGGGGGGCGCTCCCGGCCGGGATGAGCTCACCGCAGTCGCGCCGGGGCTGAGCCGAGCCGGGTGGCGGCTCCGCGGCGGCCCACGGCCACCATGCTGGGCCTGGACGCGTGCGAGCTGGGGGCGCAGCTGCTGGAGCTGCTCCGGCTGGCGCTGTGCGCCCGAGGTGAGCGGCGGGCGTCGGCCACGTGGGCGGGGGCTGCGGGGGGGCGCGGGCGGGGCGGCCCTCCCCCGCTGCAACTTAGGGGGCGCGTGGGGCCCTCTAGGAAAGGATCCCAGCTGGCTCTGGCTGGGGTGGGGTCTTCGTTCTGGTGCGACCCTTACGGGAAAGGCAGCCAAGAGTGGAGGAGCACGCTGTGCTGGGTGAAGCTAGGGATGCAGGGGCCTCTGCTCCAGGTGGGGAGATCAGTCCCTGAGGCTGGAGGGCTGTGGACACGGAGCAGAGCCTGGTGGCTCGTGGAAGGGGTCTGGGACAACCACTATATAGCCGTAGCCCCCAGTCCTTGTGCAGTCCCCCGCTAAGAGTCTTCATCCCTGCACCTTTGGCCTCAGAGTCAGGGAGGAGCCCTGGGTGGACAGCTGGTTCCTCCAAGGATGCCACTTGGGTGGGTCTGTTGGAACTGCTGCCAGCTGCCAGGCCCCTCCAGAAGAGGTCCTCCTGCTTTCCCTTCCCACCCTCTTCCTCAGCCCCACTGGCTTCTTTTTAGTTCCTTTGAGCAGTGGTAGGCACAACTGGGGAGATGGAGGGGTCTCCAGTTGACACTGGAATGCCACACTCTGCTGGTGACAACTGCTCATGGACCTTTCCCAACTGCCAGTCCTCCTGGCTGACAAGGAGGGTGGGCCAGCGCCAATGGACGAGGCCCTGGATGAGGCTGTGCCTGAGTATCAGGCACCAGGGAAGAGGAGCATGCTGGAGATACAGCGGCTGGACCCAGAGGATGAAAGCCTGGCCAAGTACAAGCAGGCGCTGCTGGGGCCCCTGCCATCTCTCATGGGTATGGGCTGGGCCTGGGCCTGGGTCTGGGCCTGGGCCTAGAGGGCAGTGAGCAGGTGGAGGGAAGGGGCAGGCTGGGCAGACCAGGCAGGACATCCCGTGGACACTGTTTCTCCTTAGACCCAAGCCTGCCCAACGTGCAGGTGACCAGGCTGACTCTGATGTCGGAGCAGGCTCCAGGGCCCATCACCATGGACCTCACAGGTAGCTCTCCTCTGCAGCCCGCAGCCCATTTTTGGAGTGGAAACCTCTTAGGACCCCTCTACCCATGGACCTCATAGGCCCCCTCCCCATGTAGGGGCTGCTGGGCAGGGTCTCAGCTCATCCAGAATTCAGATTCTACCTGCTGTTTCCCTACCAGGGGATCTGGCTGCACTGAAAAGCCAGGTATTTGTCCTGAAGGAGGGTGTTGACTACCAAGTGAAAGTTACTTTCAAGGTATGGGCAGCTGCAGTGGTGGTGGGGGTGGCAGCCAGCCATGGCTACTACCCCAGAGGAGCCCCTTAACACCCTCCATTCCCCAGGTCAACAAGGAGATTGTCAGTGGTCTCAAGTGTCTGCACCATACCTACCGAGGGGGCTTGCGTGGTGAGGGCAGTGTGGAGGGCAGCCGGGGGGGGGGGTGGCAGGCAGAGGGCAGCCCCTGACACCCTCCCCTCCCCCAGTGGACAAGGCCGTCTACATGGTGGGCAGTTATGGCCCCAGAGCCCAGGAGTACGAGTTTGTGACGCCGGTGGAAGAGGCACCAAGGGGCATGCTGGTGCGGGGCCCCTATGTCGTCAGGTCCCTCTTCACTGATGACGACAGGACCAACCACCTGTCCTGGGAGTGGGGCCTCCACATCTGCCAGGACTGGAAGGACTGACCCCCAATTGGGGCTCTTGTCCCCAACTGTCAGCTGCTGCACAGGGCCCCACGCATTCCCCAGCCCCTTGGTCAGTGACCCAAGTGCCCCCATCTGGCTCTGTGCCCTGACTCCCATTAAAGGTTGCCCTGCCTTGCTGCCCTCCGTGTGGCCTTTTTCTGCCTCTTCCTCCCTCCAGAGGGTGCCTTTCAGCTTTATCTTCCCTGAGAGGGGCCAGGGTGCTACGTGGCAGTTACTGCTTGGTCCCTGTTCCCTTTATCTCCCCTAGCCTTCGGGGCCTCGGCACTGCCATGAACAGCCGGCTCCTGTCTGTGTTGTTGCTGCTCCTGCTGGGGGTCTTAGGCCCATGGGGACAGGGACAGGATCCACCGGGTCCCTTGGAGGACCTCCCAGAGGAGCCCCCTGGGGAGAAAGTTCCCAAAGAGGAAGGGGTTTTGGTGCTGAATGGCAGCACCCTGAACCGGGCACTGCAGGAACATCCGGCCCTGCTGGTGGAGTTCTGTGAGTGTCGGGGCATGGGTTCTGGGGACCACAGGGGGTGCTGGGGACCACAGGGACTTCTGGGGCTTGAGCCCCATACTACTCTCCGTCCTGCATCCTAGGCTCTCCACAAGGGCCCTGAGACAGGAAGCCTTGGGCAGAGCTGGACCGGGGGGGGCCAAGTCTAGGCAGGGGTGGTAGTCATGTAGGGTGTCCCAGGGGACGAGAAAACCAATGCCCCCCCCCCCCCCCCCCCCGCTTAGCCAGCTGTGGCTGTACGCTGATGTCATTATCTTGGGGGAAACATCTCCATGCTTCTGGTGGTATGGTTTTGCTGCACACTGTGCAAAGGCACAGGGTCCAGGCTGTGTGGCCATGTAGGTTCTTGGGGGTATGTGACTTCTTGTTTTTGTTTTGTTTTTTCAGTACAGGGGATTGAACTCAGGACCTACACACTGAGCTATGTTCCTAACCCTTTTTTATTTTGAGACTTAAGTGGCTAAATTGCCCAGATTGGACTCTTACTTGCAATCCTTTTGCGTCAGCTTCTCAGTGTTGGGATTACAGGTGTGCACACCACACCTGGCTCTCTGGCACTTGTTTTTATAATAATTTATGAATGTCAAAAGCTGTTTCTGGCTGGCAGGCCTTACAGGTAGCCATATGTGGCCCAGGAGGCTCCTCAGACTCCCAAACCTTCTGTCCCTTGTGCTCTGAGTTGGGGCCTTAAGAGTTTCCTGTTCTGGTGCCTAGGCTGAGTTGTGGCCAAGACTCAGGGTGGCACCTGAAGGAAGATGTGAGCAGGACAGGCTTGCTCGTCACTGGACCTGTGGGGAAGGACTGCGGCTGGGGCCCTTGAGGCCTGGTGCACTCATGGCCTCATCCTCCAGATGCCCCATGGTGTGGACACTGCCAGGCGCTGGCTCCTGAGTACAGCAAAGCAGCCACTCTGCTGGCAGCCGAGTCAGCCCCAGTTACACTGGCCAAGGTGGATGGGCCAGCAGAGCTGGAGCTGATGAAGGAATTTGGTGTGACAGAGTACCCCACACTCAAGTTCTTCCGCGACGGGAACCACACACACTCTGAGGAGTACACAGGTGTGGGTGGGCCTGGTGCAGCCTGGGTTGGGGCATGGTGGTGAGGGATTGGACCTAGGCTGAGGGGACTCTCCACAGGACCCCGGGAAGCTGAGAGCATTGCTGAGTGGCTGAGGCGGCGGGTGGGGCCCAGTGCCACACACCTCAAGGATGAGGAGAGTACCCAGGAACTGATAGATGCTCAGGATGTAGTGGTCATAGGCTTCTTCCAGGTAAGCTGGGGTGTGGGGGCTGGGCCTTGGAGCAGTACTGGTGGTACCCACCCACCTCACAGGGCCTGGCCTACAGGACCTTCAGGATGAGGATGTGGCTACCTTTCTGGCCTTGGCCCGGGATGCCTTAGACATGACCTTTGGCCTCACTGACCAACCACAGCTTTTTCAGAAGTTTGGCCTCACCAAGGATACAGTGGTCCTCTTCAAGAAGGTGGGTCAATAGGGTCAGGGATTTAGCTCATTGGTTCTGACATCTGCTTCACAAGTGCAAGGACTTGAGTTTGAACCCTGGTACCAAAAAAAAAGGTGGGTCAAGACTGAGGTGGGGGCTGGGGTCAGGGCCTTGGCTCTTGCTGACGCTCCCAGCATCCAGTTTGATGAAGGGCGGGCTGACTTCCCAGTGGATGAGGAGATCGGCTTGGACCTGGGGAATCTGTCCCGCTTCCTGGTCACACACAGCATGCAACTGGTCACAGAGTTCAACCAGAAGGTAAGTTTAGCTGCAGGTACAGGTGGGGTCCGTGGGAAGGGTCCATGGGAGCTCCTGCAGAGGTGGTGGGTAGGTCTTGGAAGTCACAAGCCCCCACCCTGCAGACATCCCCGAAGATCTATGCTGCCCGCATACTCAACCACCTGCTGCTGTTTGTGAATCAGACAATGGCCCCACACCGGCTGCTGCTAGCTAGCTTCAGGGAGGCGGCTCCCCCTTTCCGGGGGCAGGTACTGGGGGATCAGGAGGGAGGGGCCACTGGGAAGCGGGCCAGACAGCATGGACTCCCTGCTGGCAGGTTCTTTTTGTGGTGGTGGATGTAGCTGTCAACAATGACCACGTGCTGCAGTACTTTGGTCTCAAGGCTGAGGAGGCCCCCACCATGCGCTTGATCAACATTGAGACCACCAGGAAGTATGCACCCACAGATGGGGGGCCTATCTCTTCAGCTTCTGTGGCTGCCTTCTGCCACTCGGTCTTCAGTGGTGAGGTCAAGGTCTGCTGCTTGGTGGTCTACCCAGGGGCAGGGCAGGGAGGGGTGTAGCACCCTAGGAGCCTAACCCTGCAGAACCCCTTGTGAAGCCCTGCCTTCCCCCAGCCCTACCTGCTGAGCCAGGAGGTTCCCCCTGACTGGGACCAGCGGCCTGTTAAGATTCTTGTGAGCAAGAATTTTGAGCAGGTGGCTTTTGATGAAACAAAGAATGTGTTTGTGAAGTTCTGTGAGTTCGGGGGGCAGGGGGCAGTGGGTGGGGGCAGGGAGGAGGTGGCTGGGCAAGCCTGACACCCTCCTAGATGCCCCTTGGTGCAGCCATTGCAAGGAGATGGCCCCAGCCTGGCAGGCACTGGCTGAGAAGTACAGGGACCACGAGGACATCGTCATTGCAGAGCTGGATGCCACAGCCAATGAGCTGGAGGCCTTTGCAGTACACGGCTTTCCTACCCTCAAGTACTTCCCGGCAGGGCCAGGTCGGAAGGTGAGACCCACCCAGGGACCCCTACTGGGGACTCTGGTCAGGCTCTGGCCTGGGGATTGCTGAGCCCACCAGGCCCTCCTGTTCCCCCTCAGGTGATTGAATACAAAAGTGCCAGGGATCTAGAGACTTTCTCCAAATTTCTGGACACTGGAGGCGAGCTGCCTGTGGAAGAGTCCACAGAGAAGCCTGAGACTCCCTTCTTGGTGGGTGCTCAGGACATGTCCTCAGGCAGGGTGATCTGGGACAGAGCCCAAGGCTGAGCCTCTGACGTTTCTAGGAGCCACCAGCCAATTCCACCCTGGGTCCCAAGGAGGAGCTCTAGCTGCCCTGGAGCATCTGCCTGGAGTGTCTCGGGGTACTGGAGGGAGCTGTGTGCTGTGAATAAAGAACAGTTGGTCCTAAACTCTGTGTGGTTCCTGAGCAAGGCTGAACCCTGGCCCTGTCTCAGCCACCTGGGGCTGTTCCCTCTTGGATGCCTTTCCCACCAGCTGAGCTACTGGCTGGAGTCTGGCACCCAGGTAGGCAGGAAGGAGGCCATGGAAGTGCAACTGTGACTGACCTCTCTGATGGCCACTGCCCACAGGATGGCCCCCTCAACAGTGTGACCTCCTGGCACACCCACCGGCCAGGCCCCACTGGCTGCAGACAGGTGCATTCCATAGCCTAGGCAAGTTCAAAAACTGTTTTATTTCTTGTTATCCAAGTACCTTTGAAAAGATAATTGTACAAGTCATGGCATGAAAATGGTCTTCGGGCAGCCCCCTTTTGGCCCTGGCCTGAGAAATGTACATATTTACATGGGCCCTTAGAAAGCAGGGACCTGGCCCGGTGAGCTGGCAGCTGGAAACAGGTGAAGGAGGGGCCGAGGCTTCATGGCCACCGGCTTCACATAGTGGCAGGCAAGAGACGAGCTGTGTTGAAGGCACTCGGTGACATGTACAATTTACAGAGGTCCCTGCAGGGCCCCCCTGTACCTGGGCCTGGGCCTGACTGGGTACAGTGGGTAAGTACCACAGCATGTGAATCCCACAGCATGCGAGGCCCACAGTAGGGGCTGAGGCTGACTGCCCTGCTCCAAGGACTCCAAGTATTGCTATAGGGTGGGTGGGACCAGCAAAAGGATCCACCCACCCAGACACAGGCAGATGAGGGCACACCTGAGCCTTCCCAGGATCCATGTGACCACGCACAGTATGAGGAGCTGCGCAGCACTATGCCACTCCCACATAGCAGGCTCCTGGGTACAGGTTTGTTGCTGGGCTGACACTGCTGTGTGCTGCAACGTGTCCTGGGTGTGGCCACCTGCTGGTCAGTCCACCTTCTCCACCTTGCCGATGATCTTCTCCTCAAAAACAGGCAGCACAGACTCATCTTCTCTCACTTCCTCAAACACCACTCCACAGTCAAATTCATCACTCACTTTCTTGAAGTAGTATCTGGGGACAGAGGAGAGCCACAGAGGGTCAGGCAATGAGGACAGCCAGCCTGTTCCCTGTGCTCAGGGAGGGACACCTGTTTATGTCTGGGGCCACCACCCAATGTATGCGTGCTTTTCCCAGGGTCAGGTGCTCAGCCTTACCTAGTGCCTGTTTGCTGGACCCACCTTGGGGCTGTGACCATAGCTCACCAGGAAGTGCCTCAAAACCCCTGGAAGGGGCATGGTGGTGCACACCTGTAGTCCCAACTCAGGAGGGAGGCTGATGCAGGAGGATCACTGAGTTGAGGCTAGCCTGGGCTACATAGTGAACTCAAGGGCAGCCTGAACTATACAGCAAGACCCTGTCACAAAAAACCCTGGGAGTTCTGCCCTGGATTCTAGGGTGCTGCAGGAGAGGAGTGGCAGCTACATGTGTGTCCCCATTCAGCCAGTGTAGTCACAGGGCATTGTCACAGCCACTCAGGACATTTGCCATGGGCTGGGCTGACCTCAGCAGTCTTGGTCCTATTCAGACCATCTGCCTTCTGCCTCTCCTCAAAGCTCTAGCTGCAGTGGGGAAGGCTAGGTGCCTGCTGTCAGGTCAAGCCAGCACGCACATGGACCCACCTGTTTAGGCCTCAAGTTTTCCAACTTTTATTTATTTTTTATTTTTTGCTACCGGGGATCAAACTCGGGACCTTGCGCTTGCGAGGCAGGCGGCGGAACCACTGAGCTAAATCCCTGGCCCCAATTTCCCAACTTTTAAAATGGGGGCCCTGACACCTCCCACTCCCCACCTGCCCAACATGGAGAAGTGTCCAGATCCACATAAAGACTAACAGGGCAAGAAATGGTCCTGTCACACGGCCAGCACAGGTACTTCCCGGCCCCCTTCTCACCTATAGCTGCCCTTCTTGGTCAGCAGCTCCTTGAACTGGCCCAGGGTGACTGCTCGGCCTCTCACCAGGGTCCGGTAGGGGATGGGCTCCCCACAGAAGTAGTAGGCCACTACAATGCTGTCACATGGCTGGGCACTGCCAACACCCATCTTCTTCTGTGATTTCATCCTGTTCAGAGATAGCAGTGATGGGGAGGGGGGTTAGGCCCAGATCTCAAGGGAGCCCTCCCAGACCTCAGGGTTCCCAGAGAGGACAGCGCACCCCAGGGTGACACTTGTCATGGCAAGACCAGAGGTCCAGCCAAGCATGGTGACACACGCCTGTAATCCCAGCACTTGGTAGGCTGAGGCAGGAGGATACTTACAAGTTCGAGGCCAGCCTGGGTTACAGAGTAAGTTCAAGGACACCCTGAACTACATAAAGACCTTGTCTCAAAAAAAAAAGACTAGAGGTCTACAGGCCCCACTGTGCCAGCTCTGTGCCACATGGTTGTCTGGCTCCCTGGGACACAAACCTCAGGAGCCCCAGGTCTGGCTGGTCAGTGGCACTCCCCACCCGATTGTGTGAAGTGGGGATACAGCTTCTCAGCACATCAGGCCAAGCTGCTGACCCACACAGCCCCATCTCCACAGAGGCAAGGTGGTCCATCTGCCCACACCCTACTAAGATTGAGACCTAATCCTTTTAAGACATGTGAAAGGCAGGCACCGGAGAACCAGGACTGTGCACAGGTCTCTGAATGAACTGCCCACAGGCCACAGTCAGCCAGACACCCAGAGCTGAGTGAGGCCGACGCTGCCTCATGCCCAGGCCGAGGGACCCTGTCCTGATGGGCTGCATGGCCTCTTAATGTCAGGTGACTGGCAGTGTCCTCCTGTACTCCATGTCCTCCAGCCACCCCACCCCAGAAGCCACCCCAGGAACCAGGCTCCCCACCAGCTGGGTATGATAAAAGCTTTCAAAATCAGCCTCAGGGCAGGAAAGCTACATAGGGGGTTCCTCTCCTGTGGCCCAGGCCATGAGCCACCAGCAGTGTCTGTCCACTTTGCACACCTGGCTCCCAGGCACCGGCTTCCTGGCACTTTCCCCCAGCACTGCATCCTCAGAGCCCACCTTCCCTCAGGACCCTCTTCTGCATGGAGCTGGGGGCCAACTGAGGAGTGCCCCATGCATCCTGCTCATTGCTGAAGCACAGGAAGGGAGCAGTCAGCAAAGTCCACACCATCCACATGTGGCCATGGCAGGTGGAGGTGGTGGCCTCACCCTTGGCCCTGAACAGTCAAAACATCCAGACACCATGGCAAGTGAGCTGTGCCTCAAGCTCCCTGGTTCCTCTGCAAGGGCATCACAGCTGCAGCCCACACCGTATTCAGGACTGACATGGGCCCGTGAATCCTGGACTGGCAACCTGAAGAGGCCAGAGGCAAAATGAGGGGCAGGCTGTGATCCCGTGCAGACACTGGCCGGCCCTCTATCACCACTCCAGATAGCCCTTGTTCCTTGTGCAGACAGGAGGGAAGACTCAGGTGTCCGAGCTTATGTTTCACAAGAGTTGCTCCACCTCAAGACCTGGCTTGGGCCAGGCTGGGCAGGCAGCACTGAGGGACCCTCAGGTGCACGTACTCTGTCTCGGAGAGCTCCAAGTCCGACACGGCTGGCACCACGCTCAGCATTGGCGTGCACGCTGGCCTGACACAGGCACGTCCCCGCTGCATGACCGCCTGCACGTACCTAGGGGACAACCTGCGTCAACGGGGAGAGGCCACGGCCAGTGCACTGCAGGACCTCCCACCGAGTGCTCCCCTGTGAGGTAGATAAAGACACCAAATCCCTGCCAGGTCTTGGTTGGGGTGACTCCATTTGGTTCAGGGTACCCACACTCGTTATCTGGGTTCCTTGGAACTCATTTTGAGGAATTGGTGAGCTAGGTGCTAGAAGGTGCCACCTCTAGGTTGGGTGACCTCTTCACCTTGCAGAGGGCCTCTTGGAGAACATGTGTCTTCATCCCCTCACTAAGGTGTGGTTCATCCTACTCAGCTCTCAGGCATGAACTTGCTGAGGACAACATGGGACACCAGCTCTGGAGAGTGCGGCAACAGCTCCATCTGCATCCTGTGACCCCATGCCACAACACAGGCCTGTCCTGAGGTCACTGCACAGCAGTGCCTTTCCACATAGACCCCATATTAGGGCACGCCACTGGGGATCCAGCACCCTGCCTGCCTGGAGGCCTTTGCTTCATGAATCTGCAGCTGTTCCTCAGTTCAAAAGCCTCAGTTCCTCAGATGGGAAAATAACCCAGTCACTCCAGGTTCTCCACACAGATGTGCTGGAGCCACCCACTGAGACCTCAGCAGAGAACAGTACCCCGAAACGCACAGCATGGAGCAGGTTTCATGCCTCAGCACAGAATGAAACAGCACCTGCCCATAGGGGCCATAGGGGTCCAACAGGAAGGGCATATGCAAGCCCTGCCCGCAGGGCACCCTGCCCTGCCACTGCAGACCTTGCCCTTCCCCCCCAGTCCCACAACAAGGCCCCACTCCAGTGCTCTGGGCCCCACTAGATCACAGGCTCCTGCCAAATATGTGCAGCTTCTTACACAGAGACAGGACAAGAGCATGGGTAAGACAGCTGGTGGCAAAGAAGTCATCCCTTAGATTCCAGTTAACTATAACCCCTTCTGGCCCCAACCCCTGTGCAGATTGAGCCTGTGTGGTTCATGATGACCTTCACCAGCTGGGGACACATGCAGACCTTTGTTGAGCACAGGGAGGTCCCGCATGCTGACACCAGCACAGCTGACCAGGACCACATAGCCCGGTAGACCCCGAGAAGTGGGTCAGATTCCAGACCTCAGATGACCCAAGATGGCTGAGACCAGTCAGCAACTTTGAAGGGAAACAGTGGATGCCATGTGACCATGCTCCCAGGGCCTTAGATCCACTTGGGAATTCCAATGAGCCAGAAAATCCAGGAGACTGACCTCAAGGCTCAGACAACAGGGTAAGAAGCCACATTCTGGTCTGGATAGAAAATGCTGCCACCTGGAAAAGGTCTGCCAGTGGCCCAGGCAGTACATGCTCCTCTAGGGGACAACAGGGTTTGGCCTGAGCTGTGGCAGCAGTGGGTCAGGCTGAGGCCCTAAAGGCCAAAGGTGGCAGAGGAGGAAGGGCTGGGGACTGGGATCTGTCCAAGTAAGTTTTACACCCCCATGTATTTCAGCACCTTCTATCGGCTTCGAACAGAGGCAGTCAAGACACTTTAGGATGGCCACCAAGCCAGCATGTCCAGAAGCTGCCAATCACTTGACTTTGTAACTGTCTGTCCTCACCATACTGGGGATCCTGCAGCCTCCCACACAGACCCAGGCAGGACATGGAGGAACAACTCTCCTCCTCCCCAAAGGACAGTGAGAACATTCACCATCCCAGCCCTTGACCCCACGGCAGGGCCATTTTGGTGGTTCTCAGCCCATGTCCCCAAGGGCCCTCTGCATGACCCTGCAGTCACCTCACACCTACACTGCCCTACCTCTGCTTGGAAGACAACTTGCTGGCTCGCTTCTCTTCTTCCTCCAGACGCCTGCGGGCTTCCTCCAGCTGGGTCAGGGGGTTGGGGGCCGGGTTGGGTGGCATTGTGGGGTCTTGAATGAAGAGATGAGAGGGCTGGACAGAATTTCGAAGCTGAGCACTGACCCAGGGGTGCACGGCTCCAGGGCGCTCGATGGACAAGGGCCTGGAGTTCTCATGGGCCTGCTGCTTCCTTGCCCCAGACGACCTTGGGGAGCAAGAGAAGGTGTGGCAGCATCTGCCTCCTAAGATAAACATGACCATTTCCTGCAGACCTCTTAACAGCTTTACGGAAGTAAAAATATCATACAGACTTTCTCTACAGATACCATTTTTACTGCTTTAAAATTTTTTAGGGCTAGGGTATATTCCAGTGATAGAACACTTGTCTAGCACGCATGAGCCCTGAGTTCAATCTCCAGTACCACGAAAAATTAATATTAACATAAATGTTCATGGTGGAAAACCTGGCATAGACAGGACATTCAAAGAAAAATATAAACGATCCAGGGCCGGGGATTTAGCTCAGCAGTTTTGCCACCTGGTGCATAAGCACAAGGACCCGAGTTCCATCCGCGGTACAAAAAAAAAAAAAAAAAAAAAAAAAAAAATATATATATATATATATATATATATATGATCCAAATATCATAATTTAGAAATAATTACTCCTATTAAGTAGTTAAAAATACTTACCTGGCCTAATTCTAATCAAGTAATTTCCCCCTTGACATTATCGCCAGTGTCTCCCTCACTACTGACCCCTGGAGAACATGTCCTCCATCGGGGAGGCCCAGTAAAGATGTGGGTCTCCTGGCCAGAGTGACAATTCAGCCCCAGGGCAGGTGTAGCACAGGACACACCAAGAGGGACTGGGGCAAAGGACTAGCAGCTAGCCAGAGACACCTCTCTCAGCCTGTGAGCTGGACAGGGCCTCATCTGAAGCAGCCTACTCCGAAGGCAGCAGCCAGTATGGGCTGTCTGTGTGCTCTCTCTTCAGTACAGAAACTGCCAGTCATGGGGACTGTGGGGACACAGCCTGCTCTTTGTGAAAATTCACAAAAGAGAGAAATCCAGAGAAACTAAGAGCTACTTCTCATACAGCTGGAGTTGGACAGGATCCCCCAGAGAGATCCCACAGGACAGGATGGTGGCTGCCAAGAGACACAGGCAGGGACAGCGGGGTACTTCCCCAAAGGATGTCTGAGATAGGAAGTACATCTGCCTCTGGTCATGTGGACAGCCTGGGGTGGGGCGAGGGTACCTCCTATGTGGCCCTAGGAATGAGTATAGGCACATGAGGTGATACCCAGAGACAAGACCCACACTGTGTGGGGCTGGCCCCAAAGCAGCCTCTGTCCCCAAGGCTGGGAGAGCAGGTGCGAGGGCTGAGCCTTTTCCCTCTGCTTGCCTAAACTTCCCACGTGACATGCTTCTCTCAATGGAACCAAGAATATCCCTTATGCTCGTAGTCCCACTCTTAAGCATGACCTATGCCCAGCAGACTCCACATGGAAAGGTGCTGCTCACCCATGGCCAGCTTTCCTGTGCCTGCTGATCTCTTTTTCCCCCTCAATGATCCACTGCATGATCTTCTGGTTCTTCTCTGCATCCTCTGTGGTGCCTGTCACCTCCGTGTTGGTGTTCTTCCCAGAGTCGGCCTTCTTGGCATTTCTTTTGGAGGGCACACCTGCCTTCCCACTGCAAGAGCGAGACCTGTATTTACCCTGGCCTTCCACACAGTCCCCTCACCCCCAGCTCCTCACACCCAGATGGAAGGCCACTGTATTCTCTGCAACCTATGCTGTGGTGTGGGGCCTGTTCTGTTTTGACTTCCTGGAAGATGAGAACTATGCTCATCGCTGTCTACTGTGCCCTTCTCACCTCACCACCTAGATACTACTGCCTCCCACCCTAATTCCCTGTGGCTTTTACAAGGGAAGCTCCAGGCTCATGGGGACACGGCCTTAAGCCCCAGCTCTGCTTCAGGCCCTCTGGACCACAGCACAAGTAGGATACCACTGTTCCCACCACTAGGGCATGAGGCAGTGCTGATGCAGGACTCACCTGTAGGATGGGTCACTGGCACTGGGGGTGGCACCTGTGTTTTCTGAATAGCCACGGGGCTTGGCTGGGTGGCTGTGTGATTCTAGGCCCCACATGCTCTGGACCCTGCGGGTGGCCTCAGCCTCAAGCTGCTCCTTGGGTCTGGCTGTGCTGTGGTGAACATGGTGGTGAATATGCCTGTGATGGTGTAGGCCAGTAGCATCCAGCTTCGCCCCTAACTTGGGCATGTGCTTCCCATGCCCTGAGGCTGCACCCCCCAGCATAGCTATCTTGGCCACATGCCCACTGTCAGGGGAGCGGTGGCCTGGCCCAGGTGACTGGCAGCCAGGTGTCCTCATGACTCGCTGCACATGTTCATCCAGGATGCTCTCAGGGTTCTCCTCGTGGGTGTCCCGTAGCCCAGTGCATCCCATGTCCACACAGCGGGGTGGGAAGTGGTGCCAGGCTGGGGCAGAAGGCAGCTTGTGACTCACTCCTGGGGGCCCAGAGGGCAGGTCGCCATCCTCGCCTTCCTCCTCCTGTGGGGACAGGGCAGCATCAACACCAGCTGCACTGTAGAAACCTCCCATGTGGGGAAATAGGCAAGGGAGAAGCCTTGCTGGCAGTGGGCCATGTCCTGGAGGTCAGGGCCCAGCATGTAGCCAGGCCAGGGAGAACCATCCGACTGGGTACTTCGTGTCCAACCTCTGAGGGCTATGGAAGCCTGCTCTGATCTGCTGTCCCACTTCTGCCAGGCTTGGCTGCAGGCCTAGGGCAGTGGGGCAGGACACCAAGTGGTCATGGACACTGAAAGAGCTCTGCCTGGGTTTAGTTTTCTTTGTATATTTCTCACTAAGGTGTTTTCCTTCAATTGTGTTTCCCTATTATTTGATTTTATTATCATATATATTTTCTACAGTACCTATTTCAAAGTGAATGGTGCTCCTGTATGTCGAGGTCTTTTACTTGTCTGGCATACATGTCTTGATAAACTCTCATATTAAGCTAGCAGAATTTCATTTTATTATCCAAGAGTCAAAAGATACTGAACTATCTATGATGACTACACTTGAACACTTTAATTCTAAAAGTCACACTTCATATTTATTTTCTTGTTGAATTAATTTGGTATTAACCAAACGTTGAGGGTGGGGGATAAAATATACCACACACACACATACATTTTTTTGAGACATGGTCTCACCAAGTAGTTCAGGGTGCCCTTGAATTTATTATGTGGCCCAGACTGGCCCAGAACTCGTGACAATCCTCCTGCCTCAGCCTCTTGAGTACTGGAATTACAGGTGTGGGGCACCATGCCCAGTTTAACCTATTTTAATATAAACAAATTTCTAAAAGTTGGAAACCAAATTCTTCACAAATACAAAACATTGGGGCTGGGGATTTAGCTCATTGATTTTGCTGCCTGCTGCACAAGTGCAAGGACCCGAGTTTGATCCCCGGTACCAAAAAAAAAAAAAAAAAATACAAATACAAAACATCTCAATGCAATCAAGACTAGTGCACACTGCTGCTAGAGGACATGGGGTGATGGCTCCTCAGTTGGTGCTGGGTGCAGATAGGACAGAGTTGAGGGTACAGAGACCCTAGGGACATTGCCTGTCTGTGAACTCTGAGGACTCCAAGGGCAGTTCTTAGCTCAGTTTTGTGTGGACTGAAAATGCTTCCAGTTTGGGGTTTTTTTTGGTTTTTTTTTTAATACTGGGGATTGAACATGAGACCTTGCGCTTGCGAGGCAGGCGGCGGCATCACTGAGCTAAATCCCTGGCCCAATGCTTCCAGTTTTGATGCCACTATCCTCTAGGTACAATAAGGAAGGGAGACCTCCAAATCCACTGGAAACTTTGGGCCAAGATACACTTTTTAGTACTAGCTCCTCACAGAAATTCAACTGTAGGGTTTATTCATATTTTATAAAGGGGATCAACCCAGGGCTTTGAGCATGCTAAGGAAGTGCTTTACCACCAAGCACCCCAGCCTCAGTTGTAGGGTTTAAAAACATAATAGATTAACTTAATTGTTCATCTAATGGTTTTTGCTATAATCTTGGTGTTATTTCCCAAATTTTACAATGACATTATCTTAAAAACAATGCCCACTGTCAGGGGAGCAGTGGCCTGGCCATTCCTTTTAAAAGGGCTATTATCTATCTACTGTGTGATGCATATCAACTACAGAATCATATCCTGCTATAGATTTGTGATTACACTGCCAACTGCTTGACAGCTAGCCCAGGCTACAGGGAGGCACACGTCCAGAGGCAGCAGAATTAGGCTAGGGCACATGGCAGTCTGCCTGAGCTGGAGGCCATCTGCCCACAGATTATTTCCTGAGTTGACATGATAGAAATGCATGGAGCATTCGTTCTAACATTTTCTGTTAAGTCAGAAAACACTGCTCTGCCCCATTGTTGTAGTCAGCCTGGCCCCTCCCTTTTGAGAGTCTCTGGGCACACTGCCATGGCCCTGCTGTCCTCTCTGTTGCTAGGGACAGAGCCACCCCACCTGGGCACAGCCAGGGATTCCACTGAGTTGGGGGAGCTTTAGCACTCAGCTATCAGAAAAGCATATTGAGCCAGGTGAAGTGGCATACACCTGTAATTCTAGCACTTTGGAGGCTGAGGCAGGAAGATCACACATTTGAAGCCAGCCTGGGCTACAAGGCAAGACCTGGTCTTTTTTGTGTGTGTGGTACTGGGGATTGAACTTGGGACAATGAACTTGTGAAGCAGGCGGCAGAACCACTGAGCTAAATCCCCAGGCCAAGACCCAGTCTTAAAAACCAAATCAAACCAAACCAACCCAACCCAACCCAGAAAAGCATACTGAACTTCTATTTATCAGTGTCTTCATAATATCTCTATAAGCCAGGCATAGTGGTGCACACCGATAATCCCAGCAGTAGGGAAGCTGAGGCACAAGGACTGCCACAAGTGTGAGGCCAAGTTGGACTATACAGTGAGTTCAAGACCAGCCTGAACTACACAGTGAGACCCTGTCTCAAACATAAAACAAAACAAAACAAGCAAACAAAAAAGCCTCTCTAAAACATTAACTTGGCCGCACCACAAGCAGGTAGAGCAACAGCCAGAGGAGTTGCTCAGCAGGTCACACACAGTAGCCCAGCCTCACACTCAGCATGGTGAGCTCTTCCTCCCCCCAACCCCCCCCCCCAATTTTTTTTCTTGAGTGTGTTCACAGAATCAACTGGGACATCCTCAGGACCACCCTCAGGGAAGAGAGATGATGTCTGTGAAAAGGTCTGCTACACAAAGCAAGACGCTAACCTGGTCACAACACTAGGGCTTAGCACCTGCCAAAATTTATGTGGCAACATTGCTCCCAAAACTTTGGTTTTTGGATAAGACTACTAGAATGCAAAAACTATGCACCTCAATTTCCTAGTGCCCACAAGGAGGGTTGGCTTCAGGGTGCATACATCCAGTGTCCTTGTTGTCCACCAAACATTACTCCTGGGGCCACAACCCCAGGAGCAACAAGGGAGCGCTTCCTCTGGACAGCAGGCCCATAGAACAAGTTCTTATTCCTGTCCATCAGAACCACGTAGCGGGTGATGCTCCTTTTACACAGAGGCTGGCAGGAATGGTGGCTCTGGCAAGTGGCTTCAGGAAGGTTCCTGAACCTGGGGAACCCAGGGAACTGTGGAGAGGGTGGGCTAGCCAGCACCTGCCTATGGTGTGCTCCCCTGAGAAAGGGTCATCTGAAGACCCTGAGCATCTCTAATTGCCTGAAGGGAGAGAAGAAGACAGGAGAGGACAGGATGCGGCTTACCTCAGTGGTAAAACAATATATATATATTTTTTTTTTTTTTGGTACTGGGGATTGAACTTGGGTCCTTGTGCTTGCGCAGCAAGTGGCGAAACCACTGAGCTAAATCCCTGGCCCAACAATATATTATTTACACGTGTAGATGAGTGTGCACATATGCGTATCAATATATACATGCAAACCCTCTCTTTGAAAGCTCCACTGTCTGGCTATTTATTTCACCCTCTGGTCTGTGGTGATCACACCAGGTCCCACCATGAATTAAAGCTTCTGATGGGCTTGTGTGAGATCTGCTGTTACCTTAATGGGGAGCTGGCCCTATTGTTTCCAGCTGGCACCATAGGAGTATCCACCCTATGGTGGTCTCTGACAGGCACACACACCTAACCTGAAGAGCACCTGAGAGAGAGGGCCGGCACTACCGAGAGTCTCAGAGGCCTGGGGAGTTGGGCTTTACATGTTAAATGGACACAAGTGAGTGGGTAGACACAGAATTCCTTAGAGAAATATTACTGTTTGAACTTCAAGTATGGAAACTCATAAAAATGTTTACCTGTCTTTGCAATACCAGGGCCTTTGTGTCCCTGGCCCTTATTAAAAATTTATTTTTATGGGCCGGGGATTTAGCTCAGTGGTTTCACCGCCTGCTGCATAAGCACAAGGACCCAAGTTTGATCCCCAGTACCAAAAATAAAAAATTAATTTTTATCTGTTTTTGTTTTATTTTTTTATTTTGATAGAGGATCTTGTTAAGTCACTAAGTTGTCCAGGCTGGGCTCAAACTTGGGATTCTCCTGCCTCAGCCTCCCAGACTGCTGATTATAGGCATATTCTACCATCCACAGCAAAATGCTTGCATCTTACCATGTATTTATATCCATAAAGTACTGCACAGAGTGAAAGCTATGTGCTAACTGTGTGAGTACTGTAGGAGGCCCACTGAGGCCTTTCCATGAGCAGCACAGAGGAGTGCAAGTCTGAGGATGAACAGCTGAATACAGAGGGAAGGGGGATAGGACTTTAACACAGAACTTGCACTGTCTGTCATTAGCACCTCAGCTATGGCAGCCTTCTGGACCACAGCTCAGGTGCTGCCGCCACAAAGGGCAGGGAATGAAAATGGTCAAGGCCTCCTCCCAGGAGATGGCCAAGGGCACCTCTGGGCCTCTGAGGGTGGAAAAGATGAACATTGGGGCTCAAGTAACAGTGATGGGGAGGGCATTACAGCAGGTGGCCAGAGGTGGCACTGTGTCAGGAGGGGTGGTGACAGCCAAGCCAAGGAGACTCCCTCCTCAGGCCTAAGACTGCCCTGAAGCCAGAGCCACTGAGCCCGGGGGAAACATGGAGAGGTGCCTCTCTTCGGTGTTGCCCACTCACCATCCGAACACGTTTTAGCCGCTCCTCCAGCTTCTCCTCAGCCTCCCGTGTGCGCTGAACAGCCTCTAGGCGATGGATGAGCTCCTCAGCAAACTTCTGTGGCTCTACACGGATCTCCTTTGGCATTCGGTAAGTGCGCTGCAGCAAGACAGTGGTGAGTGGGTGTACCTTGCAACCGTGGACCTCCACCCTCTCCCACACAGCATATCGTGAATATTTGGTGAGACTTGGCACATGAAATCCTCATCCTATTTTAAAATAGGTGTTTGGTGCCGGGGATTTAGCTCAGTGGTTTCGCCGCCTGCTACGCAAGTGCAAGGACCCAAGTTCGATCCTCGGTACCGAAAAAATAAA
Source organism: Heterocephalus glaber (assembly GCF_053883595.1). Lineage (NCBI taxonomy): Eukaryota > Metazoa > Chordata > Mammalia > Rodentia > Bathyergidae > Heterocephalus > Heterocephalus glaber. Next base: position 2,117,262 of record NW_028258467.1, on the reverse strand, counting down.
ATAAAATAAAATAGGCATTTGTTCTTTCCTTTCATTTGGGCACCAGCCTTCTCATCAACCCCTCTTGTCTCCATTCAACACTGACGCAGAGAAGGAAACTTACTTTCCAGCCACTCATGACCACAGACCTAGAGGCCTGGGGAGGGTACTCCTCTCCAGGGATAGAGCTGCAGACGGGAGATTAGGGGGAGGATGGGTGAGTGCAGGCTGCTGCACCCCTGGGCCGACCACGAACCACTGGACAGAGGCCAGGGCCTCACCATCCTGCTCTGACCCATGCACCTCCAGAGCTTATTCACAGAGAAATGACCTTAAAGTAACTCACAGGTGGGGATGGGGTTCCTGAGGCTCAGTGTGCAAGGACCACTGAGGACAGGAGAGGCCCATGAGGAGTCAGCATAGCACTGGCCACCAGAGCCTCCAGTTGGCTTGTGGTCCTGTTGGCACAAGCCCATGGCACTTCCAGGGCTCCCAGCCTGCAGGAAACCCCACAGCACCACTGCACACACATATGCATGGGCCCTGGGCTCAGAACACAAACAAAATTCAAAGTGCAGGAAAAAGGCTGGAATTCAAGAGGGCTTTTCTGTATAATACAATATAAATCAGCTGGGCATGGCGGTGCATGCCTGTAATTGCAGCATTCAGGAGACTGAGGCAAGAGGATTGCAAGTTGAAGGACTACACAGTGAGATCCTGTCTCAAAAAATCAAAAGGGGGAGAAAAAATATATAAATCCACAATATATTTTATAATAATATACTGCGTAACTTTGGGGGGGCCCTTTATTTTGAAATAACTTCAAACTTCCACCAGTTATAAAGAACAATACCAGGCAACCCCATCTTCTTCAGATCGGCCACCCAGGTGTGTGCTTCTCTGCCAATTCACTTTATCACCCCTTACGGACACACACGTGTGCACACACATGCACATAACCTGTGCACACACTTTTCTGAACCAGCTGAAGCATATGTATTGAACAAAATGTCATTCCTGTTCCCTAACCACAGAATATGGGCAAGAGAGGACTGGCCTTGTCACAGTGCTGTGACACAGCAGACCTTGCTCCAATTTTACTGCCTCAGAAACGTCCTTTTCGACAAAATACATTTAAAATCCAAGCCACTAAGGTCTATGGTGGGAGGGACATCAGCTCTCTCCTGACTTGGGAGCAGGGAGGGGGGGCGCTAGTGACAAGGGAGGTGACCTGACAGGTGACAGATGGCTGTTGGGTATGCATAATCCAGAATTCAGAGATGGTGGAGCAAGGCCAGGTGGGAAGATGGGGGGTGGAGTGGCTGTGTGTTTTACTCCCCCTGCCTTCCCACCAATGGACTCTGGCACAGTCCTAAGTGCACATACACTAGTATCTCATCAGTAAGACTGTACCTAATCACAAAATGGTGTGGGCAAAGACAAGAAAAACAGGTACAGGCCCTGAGGAAATCTGATGCACTGAGGCTGAGAACAAGGAACTTTCTAAACAAAGATCCTAGACACACGGAGAGCCCAAACCACAGTGTGTGCCCAAAGGAAGCCTGCTGAGTCAGCTTCTCAGCCTCACAGCTTCTACCACCTGCTCAATGTGCTCTAGTGGTAAAAGGAGCTGGGTGTTCTCCTGTTTTATAGAACCTCAGATCACCTCCTTGAAAAAAATGGAGCACTTTCTAGCCAGACTCGGTGATGCACATCTGTAATCCCACCACTTGGGAGGCTGAGGCAGGAGGATTGCTGTGAATTTGAGGACAGCTTGGGCTACACAGTGAGTTCAAGGCCAGCAAGAACTGTATAGTGAGACCTTGTCTCAAAAAAAAAAAAAAAAAAAAAAAAAAGCAGCATGTTTTGCCATTGTGACAAAAAGAGTCTAAGCAAAGAGGACTACTAAGCCCTGCTGAGAATCCCACACACCATGGCATCTGCTCTCTTCTTCACCCACTGCCTCCCTTGGCTTCTTCTTTCCAATTAGTGTGATCTTCCGGAACCTATAACTCTGTGCCTTCTTCAATTCCAAAACATGCTCACAACAACCCCTCTGACTGCTCTCCCACTTTGTGCTATGTTTTGAAGTCTTTTCAGGTCTATAGTCCATTCACCAATTTGCTAAGTTGTTTTTTGGTTTTTTTTGGTACTGGGGATCGAACTTGGATCCTTGAGCTTGCGCAGCAGGCAGCAAAACCACTGAGCTAAATCCCCAGGCCCTTGCTAAGTTTTTTTAAATATTCTGTTTAATTTCACTAAGTTTTTTTACTTTCAAACAATTTGAAACTTATAGTGAAGCTGAAAGAATGATGCAACGAATGTCTTTCCTGGATCTTCTGAGAGTATGCTGCCTGCCTGACTCCCATCACCTTCTCCTTGCTGTCACTGCCCACACCCCCAACCCCACCCAGAAGCCATCACAGCCCCAAGCTTCCCACCACTTCAGCCAGCACAGACAGGGCACACAGAGGTCCTGCTTTATCAGTCTCTCCTGACATCCAGGATCCTGTGGTATCTGGAGACCAAAGGCCAGGTACTGTGTATGAACCTCTCACTCAGGTGTGACCTCATGATCTGTTAGTTCACGTACTGCCCTTCCCTCTGTCCTCACAGAGGAGCTGCAGGAGCCCCTTCCTAACCAGGCCCCACTGCTAACTCAAGAGGATCCTCCCCACTCCAGCCCTCTAGGACAGTAAGGCCACCCATTCCCCATCCCTACACTGAGAACCTCTAGGCTGAGAAGACACATGTCCCTGCACATGCAGGTCATGAAGGGACCCGTTACTCTACTCAGGCCCAAATGGCTCCAGACATGTGAGTGCCAGGCACTCCACAGATGATCTGCAACACAGGTATACATGGGCATATATGCAGACACGTTTGCACTGGACACACACATGCAGATGTGTGTAGATACCCTCATGTATGTACACACTGACACACACATGAAGATGATCTGCACATGTTTGTACATGCAAACAGCCTCTGATACTGTCCACTCTGACCAAGAGACAGCACTAAGGTTTAGTCTGATCCAAGTCTGTGCAAAGAGTTGGCCAGGAGGTCATCCTTTCTCAAAAGTATCCTGTCATAAACATCACTTTCCTGATTTGGAAATTAAAGATTCTGCCAAGAAGCTGAAAGATCCCTTCTATGAAACACTGTCAAAGGATATGTGAGGCCCCTAGGCACCGGCCTTCCCAGAGCAGGCAGTGAACAAGTAAGTGGTGGTTCACTCACTGTGGCAGGACCCAGACGTGGAAGGCACTACTGCAAGCTTTCCTATATCCCTCTAAAATTCTTTCTGTTCAAAGTCAACATGTCAGAATAGGGAAAGCTAACCATTCCATTTATCGACAGAGAAACTCTGCAAACAGGGCTGGGTGTAGCCCTGACCTATGGCCAGCAAAATCCCCAGATCAGGAAAAGCCATGATCATTTCCTCTGACAGGCATAGGCAGCTTCAAAATCAAGATGTTCATGTGGTGGCACTCATTGCTCAGCCATAAAAAGACTAATTTATCAAGTTTCACCTTGAGCAGAGCCCACTCACTTTCTGACAGATTCCAGGGTTAGGCGGCCATGCTGTCATGAAGCAGCTCAGATGTTCTCCTACTGAGGGAGCAGGGGGCACTTCACCTCACAGCAGTGAGAAAAGAACACCAAGTAAGGGCACTTCACAGAGACTCCTCTGGTCATACTGTGCCCACTGTGCCCTGCTGCTTACCACTCTGACATACTAACATCACTAAGCTTACACACTAGGCCCAGGGGGCAAGCTGAGCTCCCAGGAACCCAGGCAAGCTCCTCTCCCATTGGTCAGTGTCACTGTAGCCCAACTCTGTGGGGAGAGCAGGCAGGCACACAGTGGCAGTACTTACAGGAATGTGAGGTAGAGGCACCCGCCCGTTGACCTGGACACTCTCCTGCATTTCCCTGCGATGCTGCTTACGGGTCCTGTACGGGGGGACTCCATCCCTGTGCAGAAGAAGAGGACACCCATTAGCTCTACAGAACACAAGGCAGAGCCCCAGCAGGACCCTCAACTTGACTGTCAGCTGGCAGGTGTTGGCGACAATATCCATAGTGCAGTAGCCACATAAGCATGCATGCACAGGATAGCACACACACACGTGTGCACTCACAGTCACACCTGACAGTAAACCTCAGGAACTCAGCCATGGTATATTCTTCTACCCTGTACTTCTTAGCATTTCTACAAAGTTCAGCTGTACTTGCTTTACATATTTGGGGTCAGCAAACTACAGCTTGAGGCTTTATTTTTTGTTTGTTTTGGGTTTTTTTGAGATGGGGTCTTACTATGTACTCCAGACTGGCCTTGAACCTGGTATGTACTTAATATGGCCTTGAACTTGATATGAACTTGATATGAAAACCTCAGTTTTCCTGCCTCAGCCTCCCAAGTGCTAGGATTGTAGACATATGCTGGACCTGGCTTTTGAGGCCTTTTTTTTTTTGGTACCAGGGATCAAACTTGGGGACCTTTCGCTTGGGAGGCAGGCGGCAGTTGAGGCCTATTTTAGGTTTGATAGCTAACAATGATTTTTACATTTTTAAAGGGTGGGATAACATACATGACAGAGTTCGCAGGTGCTGGCAAAGCCTAAAGTATTTTTTGCCAGCCATTCCTGGCAATGTATGCTGACTTGCTGTATTTCCTAGCCCAAGCACGATGGACCTGCCTTGGAGGGGCTGCTAAATGGACTGAAAATATATGAGGGCTATGAAAAAGGGTCAGGGGAGACAGGAGAGGGGCAGGAGAAATCCCACTGAAAGTTTAAAGGTTTCCACAGTTCTTCTGCTTTCCTCCAGGTAAACTGGCAGGGCAGTGTGACCTCTGAGGAATACCAAGCTGGTTGTCTTACATGTCAAAATTTAGTTATGAACCATCAGAAAATAAACACGCAAGTCAAATCATATAGTCTTTGGATAGTTCCATATTCCAGGATTATGTCAATAAATGCAACGCTTTTTTTTTTTGGTACCAGGGATCGAACTCGGGTCCTTGCGCTTGCAAGGCAGATGGCAGAACCACTGAGCTAAATCCCCAGCCCTAATGCAATGCTTTTATTCCTTCAAGATAGACACCAAATTCAACACCCTGAAAACTTCCCAGCCCTCTTCTACTGTTAAAAAAGCAACTCTGGGTCGGGGATTTAGCCCAGTGGTTCCGCCACCTGCCTCACAAGCAGAAGGACCCAAATTCAATCCCTGGTTCCAAAAAAAAAAAAAAAAAAAAAGCAACTCTGTCCAGGGATTTAGCTCAGTGGTTCTGCCACCTGCCTCACAAACACAAGGTCCCGGTTTGATCCCCGGTACCAAAAAAAAAAAAGCAACTCTGGAAGGCACATGGCAGAGAACCCAGCACGATGTGAAGACACCCTAGAGCCCTGGGAGACAGGATGCTGAGGGTGCAAGCACCATTTCCTTCTCTGCCTGTCTCTGGCAACACAAAGGATGGGTGGGGCTCCCATCATCTGGTCACTGAAAGACCTCAGCTTCTGTCTTCTGAAGGGCAGAGCTGAGAAGGCCTGTTTCTATACTCCCTTCCAACTACTGCTCATGGGGGCAGTGAGGACACACTGAAGACACACAAAGAGGCTAAGTACTACAAACAGCTCTGTTCTCATCTGGCAGCAGGATGAAACACAACCACCATTCTGACCCAGGGGAGGACTTTGAGGGCTTTGTAACACTGACGTCCAGTGAGGATCTTTTGGCCCCTCTGCTTTACATGAAGGCTGGGTGTGCCCAGGGCAGGACAAAAACCTCAATGGATGCACAAATCTCAGAGCTTCGTCCAAGAGGAACAGTGCACTTAGGTCAGAGTAAGGTGCCAGAGGCTGTTCCCGCTGTTCTCAGGCACCTTCAAGGTGCACTGGAGGTGCACGTTCAGGTCCATTGGAGCTGTGGACAGCAATGCACCCAAGAGGTGGTCAAGGATCAGAGACAGCACATCCTGAGGCTGGGCTGCGAGCAACGGAAGTTTCAAATGTCTTTCAGGTGCTATTAGGTCTGTGTAGGCATCCTGAAGCCAGTGTCTTCTTTGTTTCTTCTACATTGACCACTTTAAAATCCCACGTGCTTCTGCCACATCTTCCACATCTATGTTCCATGCTGATACATAAGGGAGCACCTGGCTGAGCACTTGTAAGTCTGACCCCAACAGAAGTGATAAAACGTGCCATTTCATTTTTTCCTCTAATGTCAGGACAAACCACAAAGAATAGAGCATCAAAGAAAAAAATGCAAGCATATGTTTATTTTAGATCCTCCCTTTGGAAAACATATGTCCTTTTTGTAGAGAAAATAAGAGATTTTTTTGAGAAAATTGCATTGGAGGTTTTTGTGGGGGTTTTTTTGTACTGGGGATCGAACTCAGGACCTTGCACTTGCCAGGGAGGTATGGCGGCACTGAGCTACTACATCCCTGGCCCAATCAGAGGTCAATTTTTTTTTTTTGGTACTGGGGCTCGAACTCAGGACCTTGTGCTTGGGAGGCAGGCAGCGGAACCACTGAGCTAAATCCCCGGCCCTAGAGGTTAATTCTTTTTTTTTTTTGGTACCAGGGACTGAACTCGGGTCCTCACACTTGTACAGCAGGCGATGAAACCACTGAGCTAAATCCCCAGCCCTGGAGGTTAATTTTTGAATTGGAGGTTAGTATACATGTTGCTGAAGTGAGCACGAATTGGAGGTTAACTCTGCCACACTAGGACAAGAAAAGCCAGGTGTGGCAGATGCTCAGGGCTGCAAGGTCTGTAACTGCTCTGTACATGAGGCAGCACATAGACCTCCAGTGATTGCAAACGGAACAGCCTCACCATACCGTCAGAGTAGTGGGAAACAAAACACCCCAAGATTTGCCCAGGCAGGGTGGCTACACTGAGTCCAAAACAGCTCTGTACATCTGGAACTCTGCTGTCGATTTTTGTTTTTATTTTTGTTTCTGAGATAGGTCTCAAGCTGGCCTTAAACTCAGCAATCCTGCTTCAATTTACCTAGTGGTAGGACTATAAGAGTATGCCACCATGCCTGACCTTCGAACTCAGGTTTTAAAAGAATGTTTAAAGACTGGCAGATGAGAACAGCAAACCATAAAAATGGTACATAAAGAGATTTTAAAAATGAACATTCACCAGAGATTTAGCTCAGTGGTTCCGCCACCTGCCTCGCAACTGCAAGGTCCCAAGTTTGATCCCTGGTACTCAAAAATAAAACAAACAAACAAACAAAACGCACATTCACAAAACAATGGACTATAAAAGTTAAAGAGAAAACTAGAGCCCAAAGCACTGGGTGGTTCTGGATTTGCCTAAATTTTACCTCTGATTCTCCATCTTTCAAGGGCATCAGGTAGCCTTGGGATCAGAGAGCAGCAGTCAGTGCAAATGTCAGTTACAGCTTGGGTTTATTTTTGGTGCTTGGGACTGAACCCTGAGCTTCCAATGAATAATATCCCCCAGCCTTCAGCTCAGTTTTTAAGAACACTGCCCATAGTACAGGTCATCTGTGCTTTAGGTGCACTAAGACCAAGTTACAGGGGAACCAGGGAAGGCAGAAACAAAGCCAGTAGGTCCAAAAAGAATGCAGAGGCACATGGCCCACCTCTAAGCCGCTGCGCTCCACAGCAAGGGTGCGACTTACACACTGCTGTCTGTGAGGGACAGGGTGTCGGCATCGCTGGACAGGCTCTGCTGCTCACTGTCATTGGTGCTGGTGGCTGGGGCCAGGGCATAACCGGAGCTGACGTAGTAAGGATTGGCTGGCTCCCGCCAAGGTCCACACCTGTGAACAAGGAGGGCATGTGAGTGGCAACTTGGCAATATCTTTTGGTTTTAATCCACATTTTTTGAGTTATCTGGATTACCTTAATGTACAAATTTAAAATGAAAGGAATTCAGAAAAAGAGTAGAAAGGGCCCATCTCTTCTATCTCTCTCCCAAATTCCTTATAACTCCATCCTTCCCACTGGGGTGGCATCTTTCCACATCTTTCTTCTGCTTTAGGAAGATCTTTAAGTATACACATAGATATCAAGCTAGGGATGGAGGCACACGCCTGTAATCAAAGTACTCCGGAGGCTGACACAGGTGGATTGCCTTGAGTTCGAGGTCAGCCTGGGCTACATAGTCAGTTCAAGGCCGGCCTGAACTACATAAAGAGGCCTTGTCTCAAACAAACAAACAAACAAACAAACTAAGCAAACATATATAGATTATCATTTGAGTTTAGTTTTTATGCATTTAACTGGAAACAACTCTGTCTCTTCCTGAAGAGCATGCTCAGAGATGATCCATTATCCTTGGTACTGGCTAACAAATAACCCTGGTTCCCTGGCTAATCCTCAAGGCATCTCAGAGCAATAGTGGTGGTTCCCGGTCAGGGCTCCCAGGGCTCTGACCAGGCCCTCAGCTTCTAGTAGCTGGGGTGCTTGGCACACGGCCACCTTTGCCCTTGGGCACACATGTGAGATCTGCCACAGGCCTCCCCAGCCAAGAGCAGCAATGTTCACTTGCTTCCTAGAGGGATTTCCCTCTGCTTGTTGGTCAGAATTGTGGCCAACAACTGGCCAAAAAGTGAGACTTTGTTGTGGAATTGGGGTTCAAACCCAGGGAGGGTTCTACCAATAAGCTACGACTCTAGCCCTTTACACTAAATTTTTTATTTTGAGACAGAATCTCGCTAAATTACCCAGGCTGGATTCAAACTTGAATCCTCCTGCCTCACCTCCCTCAAGCTAGGATTAGAGATCTGTACCACTGAGCATGGATAAAACCTCTTTTTAATTTGCATTTTTCTGACTAACAGCTAGGTTAGAGTTATTTGCTATTTATATTTCTTTCATCTGTTCATAGCATTTGTCCATTGTCTTGAGTTTCCATTGGCTTATTGGTTTTCCTTTTTTTGGTTGTTTTGTTTTGTTTTTTGGAGACAGGATCTTGGTACGTAGTTCAGCCTGCCTTGAACTCATTATGTAGCCCAGACTGCACTGGAACTCAGGCTAATCTTCCTGCCTCAGCCTTCCAAGTGCTGGGATTGCAGGTGTGCATCACCACACCTGGCTGAGCTTCCTAAAGATTTACAGAAAGTTTAAAATAGTCTTACTATTAATCTCTAGTTATATACATAAAAAATAATTTCTCAAAAAAAATAATTTCTCCCTAAATGTTATTTTTCTTTTCTTTTTTTGGCAGTACTGGGGATATAAGCCCTCTATCCCTGTCATTTTTCTAACTTGTTTATACTGATTTTGCTCATATAAAAGTTTTCTTTTTTTTTTTTTTTGGTACCAGGGATCGAACTTGGGTCCTTTCACTTGCGAAGCAGGCGGTGAAACCACTGAGCTAGATCCCTGGCCCAAAAGTTTTCATTTTTATGAAATCAGATTTCCTAATATTTTCTTTTGTAGCTTTTTTGTATCGTACATAAATAGGCTTTCCTCATTCTAAGTCGCAAATATAGTCTTCTAATTTTTCTTTATGTGCGAAAAGTTAAAAAAAAATTTTTTGAGACAAGGTCTTGCCATGTAGTTCAGGCTGGCCTCAAACTTGTGGAGATCCTCCTGCCTAAGCCTCCTGAATGCTAGGATTACAGGTGTGTGCCACCACACCCAACTATAATCAATAATTTTAAATTCCATTTGTGTGTGTGTGTGTGTGTGTGTAGTACTGGGGATAGAACCCAGGGCCTCATGCATGCTAGGTAAGCACTCTACCACTGAGCTACATTCCCAGCCCTATTTTATTTATTTATTTATTTTTGGTACCAGGGATCAAACTCGGGTCCTTGCTCTTGTGCAGCAGGCGGCGAAACCACTGAGCAAAATCCCCACTCCCCTTAGGGGTTTTTTTTGTTGTTGTTTTTTAGGGGCCTTTTTTTTGTTTTGTTTTGTTTTGTTTTGGTACTGGGGATTGAACTCGGGTCCTTGCACTTGCAAGGCAGGCAGCGGAACCACTGAGCTAAATCCCCAGCCCGGGCCTTTTTTTTTTTTTTTAACTTTTCTTTTTTGGTACTGGGAATCGAACCCAGGGGCTCGCACTTGCCGGGCAGGTGCTGCGCCAGTGAGGTACATCCCTGGCCCAGGCCTATTTTATTTTATTTTGACACAGAGTCACACACTACATTGCCCAGGCTGACCTGGAACTTGTGATCTTCTTGCCTCAACCTCCTGAGTATGTGGGATTGCAGGTGTGAGTCTCTGCATCTGGTCTCAAGGGTACTTTCAGTCACATCTTGACCTCCCTTTCATATATAAATCTACCTGTGGACTCCATCTGTACCACTGCCTGGATTCACCCTCTGGCTGCCTCCTGTACCCCTGCATGGTGTTCTAACCAGCTTTCTCCTTTCTAAATATGGCCCCCACTATTTGTTGCACCTCTACAGGTTGGTGAAACAGAAATAACAAAAATGGCTCAGCAGGGGCTGGAGCAACGGACCCTTGTGAATACTCATGTTCTGAATAGACAGAACTTTCTGGAAAGGCCCAATTCCACCAATTCATGCCCTTCAACAAGACAGGGCACCAGGCATCTTCAAATCATGGGCCCTTGTCACCTAGGACATGTGGACTGTGAGTTGGGGCAGGCAGTGGGCTGGAAGAGGCCCTGATGTGTGTCCTTGAGGGCGTGGTCTAGGCCAGGGCCTCTTGCACCCTGCAGGGCCAGCATCTGAAACTGCAGATGCTAGAGTGGGATCTTTGTAAGATCACGACACTCCTATTCCATCAGTAGAAGGACATGGGAAGACTGCAGCAGCAGACACTGAGGCCACCTTGTAATCCATCTCCTGAGGCAAGCACTCACCTCCCTTGTCATTACAGCGGGAAACATAATCAGCAAGCTTAAGTCCAAGCGGGAATCGGTTGGCAAGTCTCTCTGGACCACCCGCTGCAGCTTGAGGTCACTTGGGTTAGGCTACAAATGTGTCATGGATAGGAAAGGTAGGAAGGATACAGTACCCTCGGGCCTGGGGAGTGCATCACCAGACAAGAGGCTGACAGTGAGTGACTGACTGGGTTCTCTGGAAACCAGATGTGACAGAATGAGGCCAGCCTGCAATCACACATTTTCTTTTAACTATAATGAAGCAGTTTTCAACTGATGTTATTTCTTCTGTATTTAAAATTACAGGGCCGGGGATTTAGCTCAGTGGTTTCATCCCCTGATGCACAAGCACAAGGACCCAAGTTTGAACGCCGGTACCCAAAAAAAACATTAATTTTTGGGCCAGGGATTTAGCTCAGTGGTTCCAGCGCCTGCTTTGCAAGCGCAAGGTCCCGAGTTTGATCCCTGGTACCACACACACACACACAAAATTTAATTTTGGGCTGGGGATTTAGCTCAGTGATTCCGGCACCTGCCTGTTGCGCACAAGGACCCAAGTTCGATCCCTGGTACCAAGAAAAAAAAATTTTTAACTTTTAGCCTAGAGTAGTGGTACATGGTTGTGATCCCCATTACTAAGGAGGCTGAAGCAGGAGGATCACAAGTTTGAGGCTACCCTGGATAATTTAGCAAGATCCTATCTCAAACACTAAAAAAGGGCTAAAAGCCTGGTGGTGCATACTTGTAAACCCAGCACCCTGAGTGGCTAAGGGAGGAGGATTGCAGTTCAAGCCCAGCCCAGGTGACTTAACAACTTAGTGAGACTTTGTCTCAAAATAAAAAATAAAAGATAGCCAGGAATGCAGCTCAATGTGAAGGCCCTGGGTTCAATCCCAGTACTGAAAAAAATAAAAATATTTTAAATCTTAAAAAAAACCAAACAAACAGGGCCGGGGATTTAGCTCAGTGGTTTCGCCACCTGCTGTCCAAGCGCAAAGACCCAAGTTAGATCCCCAGTACCAAAAAAAAATAAAAAATAAAAAATATAAAAAATAAAACTTAAAAAGGGCTGGAGATGTAGCTCAGTGGTACTGAGGAAACCACACCTCCACATGGAATTAGGCAACTATGGGTTAACTGGATAACTATGCTCTTTGTGGAATGAACCTAAGTAACCATAACAATTTCTGTAATCTGTCACCAAAGGAGCAGAATGGACTCAGAAAGTCCTGCTAGAACTCTTTGCTCTTCCCCCTCCCTGCTGCTCTGCTTTGTGTAAATCCTGCTTGCTATATTCCCAGGGAACTCCAATGAAATTAAGCCTTGTACATGTAAAAAGAGTAAAGAAGAGCAAGCTTCTATTCCAGCGCTTATAAAGGTGACAAGAGTCCCTTCTGAGCCACTGGCATTAAAGTTGCTTTTGCTCCTAACTCTGTGTTGGAGTAGTCTGTCTGGGAATCCCCTGCAGTTTCCTGCTACAGTAGAACACTTGACTAGTATTCATGAGACACTCAGTTTAATCCCCAGTACCAAAAATAAAAATAAAATAAAATAAACTTTGGTAACTTTCCATAAACTCTTTTGGTCAATACATACACAAAAAAATCAAAGTGAGAAAGCCCCATCAGATTTTGAACATGGAAAATGAGTAGACCTGCACAAAGCATGGGGAATTTAAATAATAAAATACATTATAAAAGGGGAAAAAAGCCCCATTAGAGCGTGCATGGCCAAAGTGAGTGCTCCCTTGAGGCTCCATGTTGTTCACACCCCTGGCCACCCATCCCCAGTGCCAACCCCACCTCCCTCTCCAAACCACAGTTCCAGCTACCCTTCACATGTTGGGAAGCTGGCCTATAAAACAACCAGCAGGAAGCAAAGGCTTTGAATTTTCCTCACAATCCAATGTCAAATGAGAAGAGAGAAGGAAAACTCAGATAAGAGAAAAGCAGCAGGGGGCTACCAGCTACCTATTTACCATCTACAAAGCCTGGGGAGCAGTGCTGGCTCTAAGGATGGTGGCCACCAACGTGTCCTACAACTTTAGCCTCAGAGGACAGGTGCACAGACTAGTGCAGGGGCAGTGTGCTATCCACTGCCATGCAAGGTGGAATGTTGGAGAGGCCACAGGACTCTCCCAAGACAGCTGGTGGCTGGCCTGCATGAGAGTACGCATGTTCAGTGTGGCACCTCTACACGATCATGTGTGTGCGTCCTCACAGAGATGCATACAGCAATGTGGCTTACTAAATTCCTCTTCCATCTTCTCTGCGGCTTTCAAGGTTCTCAAAATAAAATCCCAGTAGAGTTCACACAAATGTGCTCAACTGATCTTTGACAGAAGTGCAAGAATAATTTAATATGGAAAAAGTGGCCTTTTAAACAACTAATGCAAAAACAAACAAAACCACCTAGATCTACAGCCATAGATGAAAATGATTTAAAAAACAAAACAAAACAAAAAAACAAAAAACTGACGCTGAGACAATAGGACATTTCCCAGGTGAAAAAAAGGAAACCTGGGCCGGGGATTTAGCTCAGTGGTTTGGCCACCTGCTGTGCAAGTGCAAAGACCTGAGTTCGATCCCCAGTACCAAAAAAAAAAAGGAAACCTCAGCCTAAGAGTCACACTTTACACAATCATCCTCTCACAATGAATGGCCTCTGAGGTCGGTGGGCTTTTCAGTGCCGCTCCCCCCCAGTGCCAGCCCACCTCCACTTCAGTGTGCTCAGTACCCTGTAGTCCCTTCCCACCCCAAAAACACTGCAGCTGAGCTGGGGAGGGGGTGGCCTTTGAAGAAGACCAGCATGGATCCACCTGCTGCCTGGTAATGCTTAGAGCCTGCTGTTTGCTCAGCGAGTTCACCATTGTGATGAGACCAATGTCCTGGGCTGACCCCTCTGTGTTCTGTACTCAGGAGAATCTCAACTACACAGCCAACCTATGCCTCCCCAACTCTGCCAGACTGGGCATGGGCCTGGTCACCACTGAGGCAAACAGATCCTCAGGCCACGAATCCAAAGATAACACCATAGCACAGGGTCCATTCATCGAAGGGAACCATGCTGTCCCCTCTGAGAGCCCTGTGCCCTCAACACTGGATGTGACATGACAGGCACAGTGAGGTGACCCTGCCCTCAGGATATTTGAAAGAAGGCCATGAGCTCATACGGGCAGCAGCATTGGGGCCACCTCCGCTGAGTCTTGAGACAGGGCGGCATCCTGCTCTTGGAGCTTTCCACTGGGCCACTGTGCACCCAGACACAGTCCTAGGCACAGTAATCAGCTGGCACCTGGGACATGGTAAGAGTTGCTCTGGCTCCATCTGGCCACTCTGGAACACACACTATTCATTCCATGGTGCTTTTGAGTCACCTCCACATGTGACACTAGCTCTGCCTGGCCCACTTGCACCTTGCTTCCTCCCTGCTGCATGCCACTCTAGGTGTAAGTGCCCCAAGGTTCCCCCTGACTTTCTACTGCCTGTCAATGAAAATAATCATTCCCCTAAAAATATTTGGCAAATTTATTCACTTGCTATCAGCAGATTGTAAGGTTGATCCACAGATCTCATGTGATAATTTTGAATTAAACTACTGCAAAGAGACAAATGCCATAAAGCAACTGGTACATGACAAAACACCACCAAGAATGCAATACAGAGATGAATAAAGTTTAAACTGAAAAATTACAAAAAATTACATAGTTGCACTATCATAGTATCATTTAAAAATTTAGTGCCAGGTATGGTGGCGCACTCCTATAATCCCAGCACTCCCAGCACTCGGGAGGCTGAGGCAGGAAGATCGAGGAGAGTTTGAGGCCAGCCTGGGCTACAGAGCAAGTTCAAGGCCAGCCTGAACTACATAGCGAGACTATGTCTCAAAAAAACTAAAATCTGGGCCGGGGACTTAGCTCAGTGGTTCCGCTGCCTGCCTGGCAAGCGCAAGGACCTGAGTTTGATCCCCAGTACCAAAAAGAACCCCCAAAAAACTAAAACCTAAAAAAAGTAACAAGCCAGGTTTCAAACTCTTCTACCACATTCCTTAATAGACCCCCCACGGGGCTGCACATACACAGCAGTGTTGAAGTACTTGCCTAGCACCCAAGCAAAGCCCTGGGATCCCTCCTGAATCCCTTAAAACAAACAAAAACTTGTAAATTTGAGAGACTTCAGATCTTTCTCACAAATGTCTGAAGAGAATATTAGTAAATATCCTCAAGGATATATAAATACAGGCAAAGTATATTTAAGGGCAAAAGACCAAAAAAAAAAGGCTAGCATATGCGGGAGGGGGGGTGTTAAATGGGTAGGCTGTCCAAATGGGTAGGCTAAGGAGACCAAGGGAAAGCTGCTCATTAGGAGTCATGAGAGCAGGCTTTCTAGACCCTGACCGGCCTACCCTGGGGTCTCCCTCCTATTATACCAGGTCCCTGTTCTCAGAGAGAAGAGGGTTCCAGGCAGCTTGGGGCCCATGTGGCCTCCCCACTGCTGCCCTTGTCTTCCTCATCACAGCAGGAACAGTACCCATCTTCCCCATAACAAAGGCCACTGTGTGGTTCAGCTAGAGAACATCACTGTAGACTACAGCAAGGAGAGCTCTGAGCACACCTCAAGACCTCTGCATTGCTCAAAGAATGTTCTGATGGTTCCATTCAAGCAGCATGGGTCAGTATATCCCTTTAGGGAGAAAGAGGCTGGGATCTGGAACTGATCCCAGGGCATTGCCCATGCTAGGCAAATGCTCTATCACTAAGCCACATCCCCAGCCCAGAAGGCAGCTCCTGTCTAGAAATAATCAATCACCCTTTTCTCTCTGACAGAGACCAGAACAGTAAAACTCAGGCTGAAAGCTTGTTTGTGGGAACAGGATGGAGGGCCAGGGATGAGATGATGACAAGGTAATTCCAATTCTAGGTCAGCATGGAAGACAACATAGACCCAGAGTGGTGTGCACTGAAGAAGACACTTGGCACTTCTCATGAGCGCCAGTTCTGAGGCAGGAGGCATGGTAAACATCTGAAGTGATTTTTTGCAGTGCTGAGACTAATCACTAGAATACACAGCATCCTCAAAGAGGCATCTTGAAGCAGTAAGCTTCTTGCTGCGGCTGTGCTGGCTCCGCAGTTTTGGTGTGGCAGGGGATGATTCCCCTCAAAAGCAAAGACCACTCCAACTCTCCACCAAAAGCGTTGGGTCTGAGCTCTGTGGAAGGCACATCCTGCCACACTGACCTTGCACTGAGTGTGCAGGAGCCAAGAGCTGGCAGGTGTGCTCAGTCTCGGGGCACGTGGGTGCTGGTCCATGCACCTCGCCTTGGTGCTTGGAGGCAAATAGGACACACTGTCCCTGTGAGCAACAGTGAGGACTGGAAAGAAGACCGCCCCACAGACTGTGTCCCTAGCCATCTTGTTCCTAGACTGAATGAATTTCACACACAGAATTGCTGGCTCTATATGGCATCTTTCAACTCTCTGGACTCAGCAGTGAGGATAAGGTGCTTGTTCAGCACAGCACAATATAAGGGCCTTGTCTCAGAAGGGGGCAGGTGGGCTTAGGCACTGGCCAGGCTTACTGCCTGCAGGCTGTGCCATCTTTGGCCCCTTCCCTGAGATCACCTCATCTGTCCGACCAGCTCCTGCCTGAGCCCAGACCCACACTTGACCTCAGGTCAGAGACCAGGATCAGCCATGTTCCCACCTCCAATGTGTAAAGGTGTGTAAGGATGGGGGTCTGGCACCAGAGGATAGGAATCATCACCCAGCAGAGACCACAGATGCCACCACTACTGGCTTCTTGGAGGAAAAAACTGAGGGGATGGCTGAATGTCTCCTGCACAGCAAGACAGTGGCCACTTGGTCTCATCTCCACTGGGGACACAGGAGACCATGTGGGGTGTAGAATGACAAGCCTCAGCACACAGGCCCATGGGGAGGCACAGAGCACCCACCCAGGACCACTTGCATTGACAAGCAGTCTCCCTGGTGTGTAGGTTTTTGGCCACACATCAGGGAAGGTCATTGATTATGGTATAGCTCAGCATCAAGTGCAAGGCCACATGCCCATGGGTTCTAGCTCCACAGGGTGGAAGCTAGCTTCTGTTCAAGCATTCCTGTCTGACCCGAGTCCTCCTGGGAAGGAAGGTAGTGGATGAAGGCACACATGGTGGAGAGAGGACTGGGAAGCTGCCCAGGCAAGCATCAGGCAAGCGTTCAGCTGATGGTCACTGGTAAGGCTGCCAAGACACACGACCGGGGGGGGCAGCTTCCAGACTGACTTGTCAATAGTCCCCTGCCAACCAAGCTCAACAGTGATAAGCTCAACAAAATGACTGACCAAACAGCACTCTGATGTGGTGAGGTCCTTATAGGCATGATCACAAAGCCAGGAATTACACATGAACTCATGATACAGACAAAGCACTTACCTGACAGCTTCTTTCTTTCTTTCTTTATTCATTCACTCATTCATTCATTCTGGTTCTGGGGATTGAACCCTTTGCACTGAACTACATTCCAAGCCCGTTTTTTTTTTGGTACCAGGGCTCAAACTCAGGACCTTGTGCTTGTGAGGCAGGCACCAGAAACACTGAGCTAAATCCCTGGCCCATTCCCAGCCTTTTTAAATTTTTATTTTGAAACAGGATTTCACTGAGTTGCTAAGTTGCCTGGGCTAGACTTGAACTTGCAATCCTCCTGCCTCAGCTTCCCATGGTGCTGGGATTACAGGCATGCACCACTGCACCCAGCTCCTGACAGCTACTCTGATGACACACCACTAATCTACACCATCAGGGGGTAGGGGCATCCTGAGCGAGCCATTGACTCTCACACAGTCCGGTGGCAGGCCAACGTCACCTTAGCACCAGATAGCACAGACAGCAGACAAGAGGTATATGCCACAGAACACCAAGCACAGCCATTTCCCAAGGGAGCACCGTAAGTCCTGCAGATTTTAGTCCTCCCTAAGACTTACAAGAGACTCTCCTCGAGTAAGGACCCAGCTGGGCTCTACCCTACCCTTTAGGGAAGCAGATAACCCTACACCTTCAGGTCCTACAGCCCAGCTCCCCAGACAGACGACGTCAAGAAAAATGCTGCTAAAACCAGAGTTACTGAGCCCAACTGATGAACAAAGAATGGTATGGACAGTACAGCATGATGGTGCTTGACTCATGGCCACCCATGGGCCACAGTATAGTGCCAACAGTCCTGACATACTGCCACTGCCGGGAGACCATCATCATAACCAAGACATGGCATGCCCTTCGCCTCATGTTACCTTGGGCCCAGGGATCCATCTGTCCAGTCTCCTTTGGCTCTGTCACTGTCTTGCTGTCTTCACTAGCGGTTAGTTCACATGTTCTGGAACTCTACATATATGAAGTCATGCAGGGAGTTAGACCCCTTTTGTGGCTTCTTACACCTGACTCGTGACTTACTTGACTCCATGCAGCTGTGTATATCCAGCCGCCCCTTTGGCTGAGTGTAGGGTGTGGCAGGTGGTGGCCATCTGGGGACCTCGCCTCCTACAGTAATAGTTTACACCCAGTGTGTGTGTAGTCCACAGTCCCTCACAGCTGGAAAAGTCCACCTTGACACCAAAGCCAACCAAACTCAGTCCACCTCACCACCTTCCCACTTCACCACAACAGGATTGTGGATCTAGATACTGTACAAATCCAAGCCAAGGGCTCCCAGACCAGAGCTCTTTTCCATCACCCTCAAGGGGCCCACAAGTGAGTGAGAAGGCCTCACCTAAAGCCAAAGACACATTCCTGAGTTACTTACATTTGATCTGTGGGCTGCCAATCCCAACCCTGGGAAGGAGAGAGGAGGGACCAGTTTCTAAACAAGGCAACGCTTCTTCCAGGGATGGGAGTCTTCCCACACTAGCAGGCTTCTTCAGAAGGGTTAGGACAAATGTTTCCTCATTCCAAATTAGTGTTTGTCTGAATGCAAAACATACCCGCAGATAGGATCTGCTTCTGGGGGTCAGGGGCACAGATTGGTGGCACATACCTTGCAATCCCAGCTCTCAGGAGGACCACAGGGAGTTGGAGGACAGCTGGGGCTACTTAGTGAGTTCAAGGTCAGCCTGAACTACATCATGAGACCCTGTCTCAAAAAAACCAAACAATAAAACAAATCTGCTTCTGTTTTTTAGCAGCCTGGACTGACCTTCATGTAGAAATACTGTTGCTTGGGTCTGGGATTTAGATAGCAGCACCATGCCTGTCTCACAAGTGCAAAGTCCTGAGTTCGATCCTTGATTGGGGGGGGGGGGCTGCTTAAATTCTTTTATTGGAACATTTTAGGTATGCAATATTTTTACATTTATCATTGGGTGCTTGTACCTGTACATGATGTATCTTGGTTCTTATTTTTTCCCCATTACCTGTCCACCCTTCCCTATTTACACAGACTTTGTTTCCATTATTTTCTTTTCTCATAATTTTTCCTTTCCCTTCTTTTCTTTCCCCTTCCCCTCCCACTTCCCCTACCCCTTTGGACCTTTTCTTCCTATTTCAAATTATCAATTATTCATTTTAATCATTTTAATCCTTATTTACACTTTCAGTTTCTCACACTACAGAAACTATTTGGTATTTACACATGTGTGTCCTATTTATTTCACTTAAGAGTATGGCCTCAATATGCATCCATTTAGCTATAAATGTCTCTAGTTTCTCATTCTTTATGGCTGAGGAGTACTCCATTTTATTAAAAAACCCCAAATCTTCTTTATCCAGTTTCCAGTTGATGGGTACTTGGGCTGTTTCCAAGCTTTAGCTATTACAAAGTGCTGCTATGAACACGGATGCACATATATTGCTGTGGTATGATTCTTTTAATTCTTTTGGGAAGATACCCAGCAAGGGAATAGCTGCGTCAAATGGGACCTCTAGCTCTAGTTCTTTGAGGTATCTCCATACTGATTTCCACAGAGGTTGCACCAGTCTGCACTCCCACCAACAATGGAGAAGGGTTCCTTTCTCCCCACACAGGGGGGGGGGGATTTTTTAAAAAAGAAATACTGTTACTTACATAACCAGTAAGTTATTTCTGTACCTAAAGGTCAAAATATATATGCTCAAAAACATGATCAATGGGGCTGGGGATTTAGCTGAGTGGTGCTGCTGCCTGCCCCACAAGCACAAGGACCTGAGTTTGATCCCTGGTACAAAAAAAAAAGATCAAAGACGTCCAGAAAGCCAGGCTTGGTGGCACACTCCTATAATCCCAGCATTCGGGGGGGGGGGGGGGGGGCACGTGACGGAGAAGGATCAAAAATTTGAGACCAGCTTGGGGAACCTAGTCACTCAGCAAAACTTGTCTTAAAATATGCCGCCTGGCTCGAAAGCGCAAGGACCCGAGTTCAATCCCCGGTCCAAAAAAAAAAACTTGTCTCAAAATAAAATGAAAGAAAGAAATAAATAGGCTGGAAGCCCTAGGTTCAATCCCCAATATAGAAAGAAAGAAAGAAAGAGAGAGAGAGAGAGAGAGGAAGAAAGAGAAAGAGAGGAAGAGAAAGAGAAAGGGAGAAAGGGAGAAAGGAAGAGAGGAAGAGAGGAAGGGGGAGAGGGAGAGAGAAGAGAAGAGAAGAGAAGAGAAGAGAAGAGAAGAGAAGAGAAGAGAAGAGAAGAGAAGAGAAGAGAAGAGAAGAGAAGAGAAGAGAAACAATCATGGGGCCAGGGATTTAGCTCAGTGGTTCTGGCGCGTGCCTGGCAAGCTCAAGGTCCCAAGTTTGATCCCAGGTACCAAAAAAAAAAAAAGAGGCAATCAATCAATCAGGCCAATATCAGCTATAAGAATCCCTATTTTACTTCCTCCTTGAAAAATCAGGAACTTGGCCTATACCCAGAGATGGACCACAGTCACCAGTACCTCCACCCTACACTCACCACAAAGACACTCAGGCCCCTCAGGGGGAAGGGGCAAGCACAGCCTGCCTGCTACCATCTGTGGGGCCTGAAACAGGCAGATGAGCACTCTGGTCATACCTCCATGGGATAAGAGAATGCAAAGAAAATGAGTCACAGAGCAGCACTGGCAGGAGCTTCCTGTCACATGTGCCTAGCTCAGTCAGTCACATAGCTTCACTTCCCTTCAGGTGTTTATGCCTGTAATATCTGTGGTACTAATACCCACCCATTCTGAATTGCACAACACATCAAAGGCTCTTCATGATCAAAATCAAACAGTGGGACAGCGAAGGTGTATGCTCCAAAAACTAGAGGCACAGCAGACTGGGTGGGGGGAGTAGCGCCCTGGGGCCACTCACTCTTGTCCTTGACCCTGGGCAAACTTCCTGCTGCCACCACTTACTAGCCACAGTCCTTGGACAAGTCACCACTTCCTCATCTGCACAGCGGAAATAACACTGGTCATTTCTTAATAAGATTTTTTTTTTTGGTACCAGGATCGAACTCAGGTCCTTGCGCTTGCACAGCAGGTGGTGAAGCCACTGAACTAAATCCCCAGCCCTCTTTATAAGATTTTTAAGCATCTTTGTGAATGGCACACATGCTTGGGTAAGGGTCTGAGATACAATGCAGAAAGCCCTCAAGACACAGAGAAGCAGGGCCGGGGATTTAACTCAGTGGTGCCACAGCCTGCCTCACATGCACAAGGTCCCAGAGTTCTGTAACAACAACAACAACAAAAGATACAGAGTAGCAACCCTGCTGTTCCTGGCCCAGAGTCCTGCACATCATTCAGGAGGAAGATGGGGTGGTAAAAGCTGTAGGACACAGTTGAATTGCTACATGTGCTTCACCAAATTCAAGGCCCTGATGGCAGAAAAAATGGAGGGAGCCCAAGCACTGGTGAAGCAGAGAAGCATGGGAATGGGAGGCGCTGCAGACAGCCACTGCAGAGGAAGTGGACAGAGGAAGGCATCCCAGGCATCAGGCTCTTTCTCCTCAATTCCTACACATTTACATGCTACTCAAATAGTAACTTGGTTTGGGGTTTTTTTGTTTGGTTTGGATTTTTTTGTTTTTGTTTTTTGCTTTTTTGAGACAGGGTCTTATTATGTAATTCAGGCTCACCTCAAACCATATACCCCAGGCTGGCCTTGAACTCATGGTGATCCCACCTCAGCCTCCCCAGTGCTGTTATGTGCCACCATGCCTGGCTCTGCTCTTAAGTCTTCCTTCTCAATGGCTTTTTTTTTGGTATCGAGGACTGAACTCAGGACCTTGTGCTTGAGAGGCAGGCAGGGTGCCACTGAGCTAAATCTCCAGCAAGGTTTTTTTAAAAAAAAACAAGTCTCACTTTACCAAGTAAAGATTCAAAACCACTTATGACAAAGCCAACAACATGGCAGCATCAAATGTTCCTGCAAGCTAAAGACTTCATGATGACAAGTAGAAAGAACAGCAACCACAAAAAAAAAGGCTTGGTGGGCTGGGGATTTAGCTCAGTGGTTCCGGCACCTGCCTCGCAAGGGCAAGGTCCCAAGTTCGATCCCCAGTACCAAAAAAAACAACACACACACACAAAAAGACTTTAGACTACTTTTATCTACAAATCTTTTTGTTCATCGTCCCTGAACTATTTCAACAAAATTGCACACAGCACCACAATTTCACATTCCAAAGGGAATGGAATTTCCAAGAACCATGGGGCAAGTCTGACAATTCATGAACCCTTCATCTCCTGACCTCACTTTGGCTATCATCAAGCTTCCAATGAAATGTATCTGTCACCCTGATCTTCTGGTTGGCTCCTCAAACCTGCCACCTGCAGGCCTGCAGATTCCAAAGTCCATTCGGTAGTCGGGCCCAGACACTGACTAGGGCCTTAGAGTCTACAGTGCAGCGTGACAATCCCACAACTCCTCACTATTCACTTGCTCTATTCACAGGACACATAGCCTTCTGTGGCCACAAGAATGATGACAAAAGACACTCAAGGTGCTAGGAGCTCCTAGGCATGCAGTGCAATACCCCAGGAACAGTAACATCCTGACCATGAGGAAAACATGTTTAACTCTTTAAAATGATATCTATAATGGGATCACAGTATTAGGAAATGTGTGAAGATGTGACTCACTTCTTCAGAGTCTTATTTTTTAAACAGAAAGTACAGAAATAGGTGAACGTGGTGGCACATGAGTGTAATTCCAGCCTTCCAGAGGCTGAGGCAAGAGGATAGCTAAGAGTTCAAGGCCAGTCGGTGCTATACAGTGAGTTATTAAAAAAAAAAAAAAATCCTATCTCAAAATAAAATATTTAAAAAAGAAGCCAGGTGTGGTGACACACACCCATGATCTCAGCACTCAGGAGGCTGAGGCAAGAGGATTGTCCCAAGTTTGAAGACAGCCTCAGCTACATACTATGTTCAAGGCCAGTCTAAACTACATAGTGAGACCTGTCTCAAAAAAAAATTTTTTTTTAAAGAGAGCTAGGGGGCCAGGGATTTAGCTCAGTGGTTTTGCCACCTGCTGCGCAAGCGCAAGGACCCAAGTTCGATGCCTGGTACCAAAAAAAAAGGGAGCTGGGGATGTAGCTTGGGCAAAAAAGCTCAGTGCAAACTTACCTGGCCTATGGTTAGGCCCTGGGTTAGATCCCAGTACCCCCTCAAAAAGTATTAAGCATTAAAAGCATAAGGACATGTTCATATTAACATGACTATGCATAAAGACACTTAAGAAAAACACAATAAATAATCTAGAATCTGTGCCTCCAAAGGTGGTTTCTGAAACTTAAGGACTTGAATGTTAAAGCAGGGCAGAGCGCAATGGGGCATGCCTCTAGTCCCACCACTCAGGAAGCTGAGGCAGGAGGATTGCTGTGAGTTGGGAGGCCAGCCTGGGCTGCATAATGAGTTTAGGGCCAGCCTGAACTACACAGCAGAGATCCTGCCTCAAAAACAAACAAACAAGGGCCGAGGATGTAGCTCAGTAGCACTGCCCCCTGGCAAGTGAAAGGTTCTGAGTTCAATCCCCGGTACCAGAAAAAAAACCCACTTAAATCAGAGCTTTAAAACCAGCCAGGCATGGTTGCCCAACATTATGGTCCCAGCTCCTCTGGAGACTGAGACAATAAGAACACTTAAACCCAGAAGCTCAAGGCCAGCCTGGGAAAGTGATACCTTGTCTCAAAATACAAAAACAAAACAAAACACCAGTGAGATGGCCGGGTGTGGTGTTACACACCTATAATCCCAGTACTCAGGAGGCTGAGGCAGGAGGATCGATGTAAATTCAAGGCCAGCCTGGGCTACACAGTGAGCTCAAGGGCAGCCTGAACTATAAAGCAAGACCCTGTTTTCTTCATAAAATATGAGCTCCTAGAAGGGAATGCAAATTGAATACACAAGGCCATCAAATCCTGCAAGCCTTGCACTATTTCCAAACAGCTAGAGTCAATTCAATTCAGTATAATTTAATAAGAGCAGATCTGCAAGACACTATCTATCTTAAGCCACGGGATACGACAGATGCAGTCCCTACTCAAAGGGCTGAGTTATTTAAAGTTAAATTTGAAGGTCATTTCCAATGTGCTTTTACCACCTAGGACCACCAAAATTCATAGTCACCAATGAGTCAGGGGCACGGATGACCCCACACTGCTGAACCTGAGGGTTCATCAGCAGTCCGGGTCCTCAACTGTTAGCAACGTGCAACATTCACTCCATCTTCGGTTTTTTTGAGGCAGGTTCTCCCTTTGTAGTCAGGCTGGCCCTGAACTCACTATGTATCCCAGGCTGGCCTCGAACTTGCAGCAATCCTCCTGCCTCAGCCTCCCGAGTGCTGGGATTACAGGCATGCACCACCATGCCCAGCGTGACCCTACGCTTGCAAGGCAGGTGCAGTGCCACTGAGCTAAATCCCCAGCCCACTCCATCTTTGTTAAGATACTTTCTTCCTCAGATGACACCTGCAGGCTCCCTCCTGCCTCCCCAGAAGCATCCTTGCTTCTCCTGCTCATCTCCCAAACCCAGCAGTGAACCACAGGCAATTTCTTCTTTTGTTTGCATTCATTGCCCATAACCGTTAGGGCTCATGCCTTTAAATACCATTAATCAACTGATGACTTGAGATATCCTCAGAAAGAGCAAACTACTCTGAGTTTCTGCCACTACACTCCCCTCAGGCCCTCTGCTCCATTCCAGCTTTCCCTCTTTACCCTCTGCATGGACTCACTCTCCTTACTGTACCTTCCATGGTGTGCTCAGTCACCTGGTATTTGTTCAAGTGTCATGAGATTCTCCAGGACCACTCTTATTAAACCTGCAGACTCCCCTGGCTTTCACTGCTATGCCTTCCCTACCTGTACTTCTCCACAGTATTCACCAGCCCTGAGACACTGCATTGACTATCTTTCTAACCCCTTATCTTTGCATCAGCTCCACAACCACAAAGGGTTCTGTCTGCTCTGGTCAAGGGTGAGTGTTAGTCCCTGAGGGGACTCAGTACACAATACACTCAATGAACAGATGAATGCACGAGGGACTCTTCAACCAGTAGCTGTGCAGAACCATTGCAATCTTTTCCTGTAGGTGCAAACTTAGCTTTTCTGGGGTCCACATCCATTTTCCCTGTCTCCTTTTGTTCTCTAAAACACTGTGCCTATATAACAATCCACTGCCAGGAAAGGGAATAGCTTTCTTCTCTAAGATGCACGGAGGTCCTCAACAAGGTCCAGTAAGAAAACCATGAGTTACACAAGAGAGCTGCATTTACCCCAAGACACCAACACTTTCAGTTGTATCCCATGTGGGATAACCTGCTGCACAGAACGTTGCATTTCTTAAAACAGGATATTTTTTACTGAAGGTATCCTAATGTGTAATTCCATGAAAAAGAACCCTCGGCTATGCAGCCACTTCCAGGTACATATTGTGTAGAATCACACTGCCCCCTCTAGTATGCTGTGCTCCACATGTCCTTTTCCTCCACTCAATTCTGTGTTGCTGAAAACAGGCACTGTCTAGGCAGCACTACAGGGTGGCTAGATGCCAGAGACTGTCCTTGTCCATGCCCCTGCAGGTCTTCAACTCCACCCTCCAGGGCACAGGAGACAGACAACCCTCTTAGAAAGGAATACACAAAGCTCCTGGTTTAGGGAAAACAGGCAGAGGGGAGACAGGATGAAAATCAGGACAAGAACAGAGATGAAGTCTACTTCTATATACTGACCCATGGCATCCCACAGTTCCAACAACACAGAACATGACATTAAGTGTTATTTTCAAGGGGAAGCAAATCACCCCAAAAGACAAACTATAGTACTGACATCCAAGATGCCCAAGTGAAAAAGCATCCTGAACACTCTAAGTAACCCAATAAAAAAGTCCTTTCGGCCAGGCATGGTGGTGCCTACCTGTAATCCTAGGTAGTAGGGAGGCTGAAACAGAAGGATCCCAAGTTTGAGGCCCCCTGACCAACTTAGGAGACCCTGTTTCAAAATCAAATTTTAAAAAGGCTAAGGTTGCAGCTCAGTGGTAGAGTGTTTGTGCAAGGCCCTAGGTTCAATCCCCACAATCACAAAAGGAAAAAGGCCCTTCCGCACAGAGCCTTCAAGTGGTATCTTCATGCTTAAGTAAGAGGGGATAGCCAAGGGCCAGTAGTGGTAAAACCTCACACCAGGAAGACAGAAAACAAAACAAATCCTTAGGAAAGAAACTCCAGAAACAAACACTACACTATGCAGAAAGCAGTACAAAACAGCAACTGACAAAATCACAATTAACTTCTCCAGGAAGACTTTAAAATGTTTGTTATAAATGAAAAACTATTTTTAGAGTATATATTCAGAAAATAAGGGCAGGAAAACGATGTGCTAGATCTAAAAACACAACAAAAACAAATGGAAAATAAGAGAAGGATTTAAAACTTAAAGGATCGCTTCAGATGGTTCAACATCTCAAGCACAGTTCTAAACGAGAAACAATGAAAATGAAAGATATTAAGAAAAGGCAAAAAAAAAAAAAGAAAGAAAAGAAAAGGCATTAGGGCTGGAAATGTAGCTCAGTGGCACCGTGCCTGCCTGACAAGCACAAGGTCCTGAGTTCAATTCCTGATTCTGAAAAAAAAAAAAGTTAAAACAAAGAAAAGGCATTAAAACAACCCCAGAACTGAAGGACATGTTTCCTCTGCATAATGAAGGAAAAAGCCCCTGAGGCTGGGCGCATGGTGGCTGAGGCTGACGCAGAAGGGCAGAAGGATCGCCAGAAGTTTGAGGTCAGCCTGGAATACACAGCAAGACTCTACCTCAAAAAAAGTCCCTCCCAAAGGCCCCAAAGCAAAATATAGTATTATGAAACAAAACTGCTAACAAAGAATGCATCCAAAACCTCCCAAGACAGGGAAGGAGTCACAGTCACAGGACAAGAGCGGAGTGAGTCACACCTGTCTAGCATACTCCAGGCCAGAGATGCAACACCCCAAGCTCGAAGGAAATGTCACCCAACCAAGTCTCATCCCGGCCAGGTTCCCCTCAAGCACATTCAGCATCAGCATGTAACAGTAACACCACAGCACCCCAGTAACACAGCACTCAGCATCACAGCAGCCCAGTAACACAGCACCTAGGACCATGGAACACCTGAAAAGTAACCACTGGAATGCATAAGGCCTGTCTCCCAGAGAAAAGTATCTGACGGGTTTTACAGTGAAGAGAAATATCCTCATTTGTATCTTATAGAGCTGATGGAGTATGTAGGAAAACTTATGACAGAAAACCAACTATCTAGTCAAATGAAAAAGGTGCAGCAGTTATTAACTTAAAAACAAACACACAGGGCCGGGATACAGCTCAGTGGTGCTGCGCCTGCCTGGCAAGCACAAGGTCCTGAGTTTGATCCCTAGTTCTGAAAAAAAAAAAAAAAAAAAGTGGAGGGGGCTAGGAAGCCAGGGATTTAGCTCAGTGGCACACCAGCCTCGAAAGCACAAGGTCCTAAGGTTGATCCCTGGCCCCCCCTGGGGGGGGGTGCTGGGGATGTAGCTCAATGTCAAGCCCTGGGGTTCAATCCCCAGTACCAAAATACAAACAAAAAAGCTCACTCAACCGAGTTCGATCCCCGGTGCCAAAAAAAAAAAAGCTCATTCAAATTATGCAAGAAAGGAAATGTGAGCCCACCATGGAGGCACATACCTGTAATCCCAGTGCTCTAGTAGGCTGAGGCAGGAGGATTACCACAAGTTTGAGGCCAGTCTGGGCTACACAGTGAATTCAAAGCCTGAACTATATAGTGGGAGCCTGTATTTAAAAAAAAGGGGGCCCGGGGATTTAGCTCAGTGGTTCCGGGGCCTGCCTCGCAAGCTCAAGGTCCCGAGTTCCATCCCCGGCACACACACACAAAAAAAGTGTTACATATCCTATCATTTCGGGCTGGGGATTTGGCTCAGTGGTTCTGGTGCCTGCCTCGCAAGTGCAAGGTCCCAAATTCGATCCCCGGTACCAAAAAAAAAAAAAAAAAAAAAAGAGGGGGGAGGGGGGAGGGGGGAGGGGGGGAGGGGGGGGGGGAGGGGGAGGGGGAGGGGGGGAGGGGGGGGGGGGGGGGGGGAGGGGGGAGGGGGGGGGGAGGGGGGAGGGGGGGGGAGGGGGGGGGGAGGGGGGGGGGGGGGAGGGGGGGGGGGGGGGGGGGGGGGGAGGGGGGAGGGGGGGGGGGAGGGGGGAGGGGGGAGGGGATCTAGCTCAGTGGCGCCACACCTGCCTTGCAAGCACAAGGTCCTGATTTCAATCCCCATCCCCCCCCCAAAAAAGTTCAAGTCCAAGCTGGGCAATTTAGTGACTTAGGGAGAACTTGTCTAAAAATTTAAAAAGAAAAGGGGCATGGCCAGAGCCCCGGCGTGCAGAGGGCGGGCCACGATCTGGCCTCAAGTCGGGTGTGCGCACAGCTGCCCGTCCCATAGCCCGCGCTGCTGTGGTCCACGCTCGCGGAGAGCGCGCTGGGTCCTCCCCCTGCGTGCACGCCTGCTGCTCTGGCCTCTGGTCTGACCCAGCCCGGCCATGGCTTCAGCTTTAGAGGAGTTGCAGAATGATCTAGAAGAGGTAAAGGTGTTGTTGGAAAAGGCCACTAGGAAGTGAGTACGAGATGCCTGACAGCTGAAAAATCCAAGATTGAAACAGAAATAAAGAATAAGGTGCAACAAAAATCACAAAAGAAACCAGAATTTCTTGACAATGAAAAACCAGCTGCTGTGGTTGCTTCCATCACAACAGGATATACTGTGAAAATCAGTAATTACGGGTGGGATCAGTCAGATAAGTTTGTGAAAATCTACATTACCTTAACTGGAATTCATCAAGTTCCTGCTGAAAATGTGCAGGTACATTTCACAGAGAGGTCATTTGATCTTTTGGTAAAGAATTTTTTTTTTTTTTTTGGTACTGGGGATCGAACTGGGGTCCTTGCACTTGCAAGGCAGGCGGCGGAACCACTGAGCTAAATCCCTGGCCCTTGGTGAAGAATCTAAATGGGAAGAGTTACTCTAGGATTGTGAACAATCTCTTAAAACCCATCTCAGTGGAAGGCATTTCAAAAAAAATCAAGACTGACACAGTTCCTATCTTATGTAGAAAGAAAGCAGAAAACACGCAATAGGAATACTTGACTCAGGTTGAAAAAGAATGCAAAGAAAAAGAAAAGCCATCCTATGATGCTGAAACAGATCCTAGTGAGGGATTAATGAATGTTCTAAAGAAAATTTATGAAGATGGAGATGATGATATGAAGCGAACTATTAATAAAGCCTGGGTAGAATCAAGAGAGAAGCAGCCAAAGGAGACACAGAATTTTGAGACTTTTAAGTCCTTTTGAGAACTATTATGTGGAAATACTGCTATTTCTAATAAGGGAATGTTGGTGAGCTGCACATATAAATTTGGCAGACAAGGGCTGGGGATTTAGCTCAGTGGTTCCACTGCCTGCCTTGCAAGCACAAGGACCTGAGTTTGATCCCCAGTACCAAAAAAAAAAAAAAAAATTGGCAGATAACTACAAAGCCTTCAAAGTAAAGGCAATGAATTCTCCATTTCTTATTGGGGGATTTATTTAAATAAGATATGCATATTAAACATTTCCTCCAAAGGAAAAAAAAAAAAAGAAAAGGGGCATGGTACTGGGGATATAGTTCAGTAAGAAGACCCTGGATTCAATCCTCAGTACACACATAGGCACACATAGACACATAGATAGACACACACACACACACGTACACACAAAGGAAATGTGGGGCCCAACTTTGTTCAGTAATAAAAAGACCAATCTATAAATATATTAGGACATGTGGTAGGGGTGGGAGGCCATCAACAAAGGCTATCTAAAAACAAGGCCTCCAGCTAGCCGTGGTGGCAAACACCTGTAATCTCAGCACTTGAAAGGTTGAGGCAGGAAGATCCCTGAAAGTTCAAGGCCAGCCTGGGCTATATAGTAAGTTCAAGGCTAGCCTAAACTATATAGTGAAACCCTGTCTCAAAAAAAAAAAAAAAAAAAAAAAAAAAATATATATATATATATATATATATATATAATAAAATAAATAAATAAAAACGAGGCCCCCAAAGATAGTGGTAGGAGCATATGTCACAGAACACAAGTGTTAGAGACTGCCTGTGCCTCCCCTTCCTATGCTGAAACCTAACCGTAGTGTAGCTCCATATGGAGCAATGAAGTAATTAGGCTAACTGACATCACAGGTGAGCCAGATCCACACTCACCTTCACAAACCCCCTACACACCCTCCTAACCTTGTACCCCAGCAAAGGCCTCAGTTGTTTTGTTTTGCCTTGCCTTTCTTCTCATTTATCCTTGTGGGCAAGAGATTGAACCAAGAGCCTCATGCATGCTAGGCATTCTGAGTTATTTCTGCAAAATACACACCTTTTGGGGCTGGGGATTTAGCTCAGTGGTTCCGCTGCCTGCCTCGAAAGCACAAGGTCCCAAGTTTGATCTCAGGTACCAAATAATAATAATAATAATAATACATACCTTTTGGAATTAACAGGGTTTGAGAGGATGCTGAGTGGCTCACAAAGGAGTGTATTCTTTTTTTTGGTACCGGGGATTGAACTCGGGTCCTTGCGCTTGCGCAGCAGGCAGCGAAACCACTAAGCTAAATCGCTGGCCCAAGGAGTATATTCTTAATGATGAGATGCAGTGGGACAAGCAAAACTGATTTCCTTCCACATGCAGTGGGGCCTCACACTGGACACCATCTGAAAGAACCGCTAGGCTGCCCCACTTCCTAACCATCACCATGATAGCCACAACCTATTCTAACAGCTGCCAGGTACACATAAGTCAGGATTTTAGGAAAGACTGACAAAACCAGTGAATAAGAGCCAAATTCAAATCTCTATGTGATGCTGACTGGAGCACAAACATGTGGATGGCTAGGTCACCAGGCAGTTGATCATGGATGGAGCTCAGTCCCAAGCAAGACCATGTAGATCTCATAATGAAGTAGATGTGGCCTGGCACCCTGTGCCAAACACACCAACTCATGACCTCCTAAAGCAGCTGCCAATGGCAGACCCTGAGCAGTGCAGTCCACAGATAGCCCCCATAAACACTGTCTACTCAAATGCCCACTGCACATGTCCCCATTCATAAGCACATCCGAACAGTGGCACGTACCAGCATCACGACTCCCAGAGCTCAGGACTGGATCTGACCCAGGCAAACAGGCTTCTCTGTTGCAGAATTCTTCAATCTAAGGGCTGGGGATTTAGCTCAGTGGTCCTGGTGCCCGCCTCAAAAGCACAAGGTTCTGAGTTCGATCCCCAGTATCAAAAAAAAAAGAATTCTTCAGTCTAAAAGGTAACCACCTCTTGGTGGAAGATGGACACTCAGCAGGGCCACTAGAGAGTCTCCAGGCACACTTTGGCTCTTCTAAGGGGAAATCCTTTTTCTCAAAGCTTCAAACATGTGTACTAGGAGAACATGTGGCACTTTATTATTGATCACTGTCAGTATTGTTATTGTATTACTATTTTTATTAAACCTCCCTCAAGCAAAGTGTGAGAGGCAAAATCTCCTCAAACACCACATTCCAAGAGGGATAGACCATGATGCTCTGAGAAGCAGCAAGTAACCAATAAAGCCAACTATGGAAGAAAAAACAACAACAAAAATTGCCACAAACTTTGTGGGCTCTGTAGAAATCTAACAGACAGGCCGGGGATTTAGCTCAGTGGCACCACAACTGACTCAAAAGCAAGAGGTCCTGAGTTCGATCCCCAGTACCAAAAAAAAAAAAGAAATCTGACAGACTATGGAGCTTCACATGACTAAAGCAGAAAGTGTGACTTTTGAGTTCTACCCTAACAGTGCAAATGCAGGCAGTACAGTGGATCTGTCATACCATACCTGTATCCCAAGGAACTTGGGTCTCACTCCTGACATGTGGAAAGACCCTCTAGCCCTGGAGAAGGAACATCACTCACACACAGTCCCTCTGGCACCACAGAGACCCATCAGGAGGCTCTTAAAACAACCTGGGTGGGAGCATCATGGGAACAGTAGAGTCAACACCTAGAGGTGAGACTAGGGCTGGCACTGAACTGGATATGGGTAAGGCAGGAATTGAAGTGCTCTGGGTGACCTGGTAATAGTGATGCCACTTCTGAGATTAGAAAGCTCAGAAGAGGTACAGGTTTGGGGTGGGGAATTAATATGCCTCACTCCAAGGAAGTCTAATCATTAAAATCTGAAATGTGTCAGTCACTTGTAATCCCAGCACTCAGGAGGCTGAGACAGGAGGCCTACAAAGTGATACCTTGTCTCAAAAAAATCAAAAAGAAAAAGAAAATAAGTTTTCCTTGAACAAACAAAACAAAACAAAAAAATTTTTTTTTTTTTTTTTTGCAGTACTAGGGACTGCAAACTTAGGGTTTCACAACATGCTAAGTAAGTGCTCTACCACTGAGCTACATGCCCAACCCTTATTATTTTTTTATTTTGTGTCAGTCTTGCTAAATTGCACAGGCTGATCTTGAATTTGCAATACTATCTCAGCCTCCTAATGAGTTGAGAGTAAAGTTGTCCACCACCATGACTGGTGACAAAAAATATTTCCCTTGGGCCAGGGATTTAGCTCAGTGGTTCCACCACCTGCCTCACAAGCACAAGGTCCCAAGTTCGACCCCCGGTACCAAAAAAAATTTCCCTTTGGATCTGGATCAAATATGGAAAGTGCACATTCCAAAGGAGACTACAAAAGGTGCACACTAGTGCATATCTGTGTAGCTGACCTCTTGGCACATCACAGAACCTCTCACTCCACAACCTACTGTGGAGAAGCATGAGTTCTAGAAGGGCCAACAAGCCACCCAGCCATCAAAATGAATGAGAACACTTACCAACTGTTGCTTTGTAAATACCAGAACTACACACAATGGCTGTCTGGCAATGTCTTCAGTCCCCTGGTCTGGGATCATCTGTTCAGGAAAGAAGCTCACTCTATACCAGTCACATACCTGGAAGACGGTGGGGATAGTGGCAGGACCATGCTCTCCCCTCAGTTTGGAGACCAGTAGGAGAAAGTCAGAGGGCATCAGGGAGATCAGACTTTAAAAAGAAGCTGCTTTTTGTCACCAATGGCCATGAACAGAACATGCTAAGCTGCCCAGGCTAGCCTTGAATTTGGTCAGTCAAATTAGTTTGCCCACAATGTCCTGTGCCCTACGTCTTCAGGCTCAGGCACTGCCGCCCACAACCTCCTCTGTGGGCCAGGTACTTTACTCCCTCAGCTCAGAATCCAAAGTCAACCTTCCAAAATAAACTTTGTGCACATTTTGGGTACTTTTTAGAATTTCTCCTCTTGACCTTTTAAGCTATCACCAGAAATAGCTAATAAACTAACAGTAGGTCTGACAGTTTCTCAGGCAAACTCCAAAGGGCCTGGAGCACAAGGACTGGTCATCACTTTTAAAGGACTCTCGTGTTTTCTAAGTGGTCAGGAGCTGCTTGCCAGGAACCTAGCCCAAACCACTGTGTCACTCTTGCTGTGAACAGCAACCATGGCTCATTCTCTAGCAATGGCTGCGGCAATCAGTCCTAACTGGAGCTCCTCACTGGCCTGGCCCCAGGAAGACACAAGAAAATATCCAGGGAGACCCTGTCTTCAGGGAACTACTCAGCCAGCAAGGAATGTAAGAGAAGCAAACAGAAGTAGAAAAGCATCTGAAAGGTTAGAGTGAAAACCAGTAGACAGTTAGCTATAGGACTGAGGTAGCTGGGCCGGCT
The DNA here is from genome assembly GCF_053883595.1 of Heterocephalus glaber. Lineage (NCBI taxonomy): Eukaryota > Metazoa > Chordata > Mammalia > Rodentia > Bathyergidae > Heterocephalus > Heterocephalus glaber. The sequence goes on along the minus strand of NW_028258467.1, from coordinate 2,083,224 downwards.
TCAGCCCTGATGGAAAGGATTGGCAGGAAAAAGAAAGTCAGATTGGCTTGATGGCCCCTGTAAACCAAGTCAATCTGCAGAAAGGAATAAAAACCAAGCCTACCAACTGGTCTGTCACAGTCTGTGTCCAACTGTCAAATCATTCAATAAATAGCCAGAAGCCTGCTAATGCACACTAGTTAAAATGGTATATATAAACCAACCCAAGTTATGTTCAAAGTTCATGGACAATGAGCTATAAAGATAAGAAATGTCGGGCTGGGGGATTTAGCTCAGTGGTTCTGCCGCCTGCCTCATAACCACAAGGTCCTGAGTTCAATCCCCGGTACCAAAAAAAGTATCTAAGAGAAATTTGGGCCAGGGATTTAGCTCAGTGGCGCCACTGCCAGCCTCGCAAGTGCAAGGTCCAGAGTTCGATCTCAGGTACCCAAAAAAAGATGAGAAATGTCTTCAAAAAGATATAAAGAAGAAGGGTGCCAAGGAGCAGTCTGTAACATGTAGGTACAAGGGCTCAAAGTAACAGCAGAAAGAGGCCAAGAGTATCTGGTTTCTCAGTTTTGACAGAGAGCTGTGTAAAAAATTCATTTGAGGGCCAGGGATTTAGCTCAGTGGTGTGGATGCCTGCCTCACAAGTACAAGGTCCTGAGTTCGATCCCCGGTACTAAAAAAAAAAAATTCGTTTGATTCTCTCATGTCACACTATATGAAAGTGTATGGAATGAGGAGGACAGGAGCAGCAGCTCCTGCAAGGAAACAAAAGAAGAGACTCCTACACTGAGGGGACACAGTAGGGAGGCCAGCACCTGAGCCTCTCAGCGTCTCAGATGCAGTCCTCCCAACATATCCCTCCATACATTAACCTGCTCTCCACAGTAAAGGCTTCCCCAGCAAGGGAGATTCAGCTCCAGGGCCAACCCTGGTGGAAGCTCCCTTTTTGCCTAATCAGCACCTCCTCTCCTTTTCCTTTTCCCTATCAGCCCCATTCTTCCTTTGGTGGACCACTCTTCCCCTGCTGGTTTGGGTGTGTCACTTCACTTTCATTACAGGATGGCCCTACTATTTGAGCCCAATGGCACAGCCTCAGGCTCTGAGTGGGCTGAGACAGACAGGAACAGTCAGCAGCATAGTGTACCCCTACTCTGAGCAAATGCAGGGCCTTCCTTTGCTGCTGTGGAAAACACTTATAAACAATGACACCTAGAGCCCAGGGTTCCAGCAGCCACCTCCAACAAAGCCAGTCACCAGGAAGGCAGGGTCAGTGACACACAAGGAAAACAGCTGCATCCTGATCAAAGCACATGCCGCTGGAGTCACCAATCTCAGTGCTGCTTAAGCCCAGGTGAGCCTTATTTTCCATTGCTCCCTACCTAGTGCTTCTAAATGCATGCCTTGACGTGACAAGTAGATGCCTCCAAATGAGACCTGTCTGGCAGGGCAGTAGGCACTAGTTAGTGGTTAGATCCCTAGCATAGCAAAAAAACACAAACTAAAACAAAGACAACACACAATGGAGCTTTGACTAATAATGACTCCAACATCAGAGACTATCAAAGAATAACACCACACCACAGGCTTCCTCAAGCAACAGAGTATGGATGGCAGAAAGGACTCCTTAACACCAGGGTCCCTCTGCCACCAGCAGCTCCACAACAGCAAATAAGCCAGACTGACCCCATCCTCACAGCTGGACACCACCCCACAGGAGAAGCCCAAGTTCTGCTTACTTCACAGCAAGGCTGCCTGTTACAATGGAGCAAGCCAAAACAGGAACAGAACTGAGGTCAATTTATTTTCCTATATCCCAGCCTCAAATTTAGTGCCTTTTTAAAAAAACAAAAATGTTTCTAATCAAATTTGAAAACTTGGGGCTAGGGATTTAGCTCAGTGGTTTTGCTCAGTGCAAGGTCCCTAGTTTGATCCCTGATACAAAAAAAAAAAAGAAAAAAGAAAACTTTTAGGCTAGGTTTTAGAAACTGGCCTTAACAGCACCCAGCTGGCAAGCGTGGTGGGGTCCTGCGTTTGATTCCCAGTACCAAAAAAGACCTTGTTGCCCTTGCTACCTTGTGTGAGCCACGTTGTTTCTCCTCTGTGATGTCTGTTTGCAATCTCTGTTTTGGAGCCAGCCAACTACAGACTGAAACCTCTATGAACTGTAAGCCAAATAAACCCCTTCCCCAAGAAAGAAAAGAAAAGAAAAGAAAAGAAAAGAAAAGAAAAGAAAAGGAAAGAAAAGGAAAGAAAAGGAAAGAAAAGAAAAGAAAGAAGGAAGGAAGGAAGGAAGCTAGAGAGAGAGAGAGAGAGAAAGAAGGAAAGAAACTGTCCTTAATTAACAGGGTAATTTCATATAAAATATTCTGTGCTAAAACACATAGCATTTGGTTAGGGACAATGAGCAAAAGGAACAGAAAGGATAGTCTGCCTTGAATCATGTCACCTAAACTAGGAATCTAACACTCAGAAGAGTTAATTCTGTATTAATGAACTGGCCCCAGTCTTTACTACATCCACCAGAGCCTCATACTTCATGACAGGTTTTCAATTTCTTGCTTAAGTCAGCAGGGGTCCATAGGTTCCAGGCCTTCAAAGTGTCACAGGCTGAGGGCTCAGTCACCAATCTAGGAAAATGAGCGGGAAACACAAGTATCTGTTCAGAAAGGCAACAGACACCGACCTGCAAATCAAACAAGCCTCTTGTAACCACATAAGGACTATAGAGAAGAATGAAGAAACCGGTTTCAAAGCTGTAGAAACTGCATAATAGCATTGTTGCTCCCCCAAGCTGCAGGTGGGCCAACACAAACACTCAGTGAAAACAAACAGAACACCCCGGGCTGCTGTGCAGACCCTACACTACAGCACTGATACTGCTGGCAAGGGAAAAAGGTCCAAATCCTGGAGCTGCAAGCACTGCTGCTGGGAGTTTTGAATGGCTCTGATAACTCACCACACAGAAACTCAGCCCCACCCCATCCCCACCTCAGGCTCCAGGAAGAACCTCAGAAGATGGTTTTAGAGTCCAATCATCAAGTTGGGTGAAGTGACATACTTCTATAATCCCAACATTTAGGAGACTGAGGCAGGAGGCAGCTAGCCTGGGCTACATAGTGAGTCTGAGGCTAGCCTGAAATATATACCGAGACCCTGTCTCAAAAAACTACAAACGGGGCTGGGGATTTAGCTCAGTGGTTTCACTGCCTGCTGTGCAAGCGTATGGAACCAAGTTCGATCCCCAGTACCAAAAAGAAAAAAAAAAAAATTACAAGCACTGCTGGGGATTTAGCTCAGTGGTTTTACCGCCTGCTGCACAAATGCAAAGACCCGAGTTCGATCCCCGGTACCAAAAAAAAAAAAAACACTACAAGCACACACATACACACTCAGGCACATGCACAAATCCAATCATCAGGCTGAGCACAGTGGTGCACACCTGTAATCCCAATACTCAGGAGACTGAGGAAGTAGAATCATAAGTTTGAGGCCACTCTGGGCTACATAGTGAGTTCAAAGACAGCCTACTACATACAAAGACCCTGTCCCAAAAATACAAAAAAGCAAGCAAACAAACAGAAAATGAAACAACCATTAAATCAGGTGTGATGACACACACCTATAAGCCTAGCTACTCAGAAGATCCCAAATTTTGAACCCATCCTGGATAACTTAGAGAGACCATCTCAAAAGTGAAAAAACAAAAAGTAAAATTAAAAAAAGGCTAGAGACAGAGCTCAGTGTGAAAGCCCTTTGTTCAATTCCCAGAGTGTAGGCAGGGTGGGGGATGTCAGAAATCCCTAAATATGGATGCATTTTGTCTGCTCCTCCCTTATCAAGTTCAAAGGATGATGTCTCTAACTAAATCCATCCTATGCAAGAGGACAAGAATTTTTTGCTCAAAGATCAAGTTTAAATATCAGTGTGATTTCTAAGAATTCCCATGTTCCTAAGAATTCACAAAACCATACATAACGTCAGTTCTTGATAAAAGTATTCTCAACATCACAGATATAAAAAATATCTAACAAATGTGAAGGTATCACAAACAGAAAATAAAGTCATTATACAGCCACATTTTTCCCTTGCTCCTTCTCCAAGTTTCGGAGGTGAGTACAGAAAACGGACACCTTGTGCCCAGACTCACCTGAACTCTCTGCCTTCGCTGTACCGTCTACTCGAGGAGGCCCTTGGGGTGGCTGTCTCCAGGAGCAGCTTCTGAGTGAGTCTGCTGGGGGGACCCAAGTCTCTGCCATTGTCCTCCTGGGCATCTTGGTCACATTTCCACTCCTCATCTTCATTCAAAGTGGGCAGGTATCCAGATATTCCCTTCCCTGTCCCTGACCCCGAGCTCTGATCACTGCAGACCTTCGGGCTCTCAGACCCTGTCCTCGTGTACTCCAAATAAATGTCAGACTTGAGGAAGGAAGGGTAGGTGTTTTCCTCCATAGTGGACTGGATTTCTGTCTGGGCCTGGTCGAACATGGCAGGGTCAATCTGCTGCTTCACAACACAGTCCTTTATGAAGCTCTTGGTGGCTGGCTTGGTTTGCCTGGACACAATGCCATTGCTATCCAGGATGTACTTTCGGTAGATGGCTCGTGCCAGCTTCAGCCTTTTCTCCTCGTTTGAGCCACAGGGTTCGAGCTTTCTGAAGCCACTGCAAGCAAACCAGAAGTCCAGGAGGTCGGCACAGCCCTCCTGCTGTAGAAACGTCCTAAACAAGCTGATCCCATCTTGATCATCCAGTAAGGAATGCAGCGACTCAGCCCACCTCAAGTACGGTGGGGTGGGGGAGGCGCTGCCCTCAGGCTCATACCCCAGATCCAGATCTGAGCGCCTTGGGGTGGCTGTCGAGGTCTCACCTTTAATGCTGGCAACTTTCCCAGGACAGAAACTGTGGCTGACAGGCCTTGGCTCTGTGGACACCAGTTCTCCCTCCTCACCAGGCACTGGGGGTCGGGGGGCATCTTCAGTGAAACTCGATCCAAGGTCCAAGGGGAAACCCTGTTCCTGGATATTCATTTTGGGACTCTGTGCGTCAATGAACAATGAGCGCTGCACCCTAATACATCAGTACTTACAGCTCCAAAGGGAATCAATCTGTCCTGTTGAAACCATTAAGAGGACAAGGATTAGGAAAGGTGGTCCACGGAATCACAACCAGAGGTTCCCTAGAGACAAAGCTCACAGTGATGCCCTCCCACTCACACTCAAAGCAGAAACTCACTGTAAATTTCCAACAGAGACATTCTGGTCACAAAGCTTGTTCTACATTAAGACAACTTCTGGAAATTGTTACAAATACAAGAATGCCTCTCACACTAAGTGAATGCCAAGAGCACAGAGGGTACCTCTCCCCTCAAGTGTCCTTCTTTCTGAGAAAACCTCACAGAGAGACCAAGGGTCTGAAGATCTCTCATCCTAGTTGAAGAGCTGAGTGACTAGGAAGGAAGAAAGCTGGAAGAATGAAAGCAGTGAGCTGGTACCTCATAAGTGAGGACAGTCATCCTCCCTGCCCTGGCAATTCTCAGAGATAGAAAATAGGGATATGACAGACCTGAAGGCAGGTATGCAACTTCCTTGTCCCATAGCCTATGTCTTCAGCCTACTCCATCACTTCACACCTGATATGTCTTGCAACATGTGCAGGCACACAGCAAGGTGTCTCTCCTGCTCTCAACACACACCTGAAAGAGCAGTTAATCACGGGTAACCTTCAATTCCACAGACCAAGTAACAGACACGGTCACATGTAAAGGCATTCTGCTGTCATTAATGTAGACAGTTTTAGAAATGAGAAAGCTGTACAGTACTTAGCTGTCAATGCTTATTATATGGATACCCTTTTGATGGTGACTGGGGACTTTAAGGGACAGAGAAGGTACAGAAAATAATGAAAACCAAATCCAAGTGTGCTTTTTATCTAAAGAGCCATACAGCTCACACAATTTGGCGGGGGGGGGGGGGAGACAGGATCTTACTATGTAATTCAGGCTGGCCTTGAACTCACTATGTAGCCCAGGCTGGACTTGAACTTGCAGCAATCCTCCTGCCTCAGCCTCCCAAGTGCTGGTATTGCAGGTGTGTGCCACCATGCCCGGTAGCTCATATGATTAACTCCATAAGGTGAAACCAAACCACTCAGCCTCTTAGAGGTCACCCAACTGCAGTTTTTATGCTACTGCTCCTGCAAGTCTGCAGGACTGTGCAAAAGGCACTGCCCTGGTTTCTATCCCATGGTCTTTTGGTCCTTCCTCCTACATTCTACAGGAGCCCACAGAGCCATGAGCTCTGGTTATGCCTCTCAATTTAGCCAAGGAGGAGACTGCAATACAGCTTGCCATGATGCAAGTGGTCCTGGCAACAGAGGGATGGAGAAGGAGTTTTACACACGTCAGGACTAAATGCTTGAAGCAAGCACTGAATAAGCCACCGAGTACAAAATAAATCCCTAAAGCCAACACCACTCTACACTGCTGGGCCCCAGCCTCCATGAAATCTCCCCTCAACACCTAGTCTGACACTGTACACCCTTCACCTGCCAAGAGCTGCTGATGGCTAGAAGGAAGACACATGTGTAGATGGAGGGTAGGTCACAATCATGCATCCTAAATAGCATCTCTGCAGCTAATAACTTCTTAGGTAGGCTATCATTTCGGCCTCAGTGGGGCCAGCCTGTTTCTTAAGGTCAAGGCCCTGTGGGCTATGGCCCCCTGCTGCTCACACACTCCTCTCCCGCAACTGAGGTCACTTTCCAAGAACCTGTTAGAACGGAATGAGCATCCTGCAGCTCCACACCAGCTCATGATGTCTGGCATTGTTTTGTCTAGGCTCCCACCCCAAGAAAAGAGGGCCTGCGCCCCTAAACCACCTGACCTTAGTCATACAGACACACAGCAGTCATTAGCCTTGAGAAAGAACCAAGTCACTGGAAACTGAAAAGCAGTTAAGCAGACAGGGTTCAAATCAGAGGCTAGTTACTGCTGCTCTCCTCAGGTGTTCCTTTTCCACATAAATCATTCAGCAAGGTCCTCCATACCTAACACAGTCTTGCAACCAAGGGGGACCTGGAACATTTACTTCACTGATAAATGGAAGCCACTTACCCTAGACACCAGACACTAGCTTTTTACAGATGCTGAACTCTCCAGAAACAGCAGCAAATTCAAAATGCAGCCCTTGACTAAAGATCTGCAGCTGTCGTTCAAATCTCACATTTTATGTCATGTATGAACCAAGTCCATCCTAATAATTTCAAACTACATTTCAGAGGCCAGAGGAAGCATGTCTCACAATTCACATCTATTTTTGTATGTCAACTGACAGAAGACCTTCAGTGACTCTGAAAACATGTGAATACCCCCACAAATTACTGATGTTGAAACACTCCAATTCCCAAAATCTCTAGGCTCCCACAGGGAAACACACCTAGTGTTCAGGGCACACACATGCACCCTTCACATAAAGCAGCTATGTTAATTTGGGTTAGAGTCCAAAGCCCATAAGTACCAAATCTGGCCCACAGCCTGTAACCACCATCAATAAAGTGATTCTATGAAGGAAATCTACAAGTGTGATACCACATTTAAATTTCCTGAGGCACACACCCCAGGGTTCCATGGCAGCAAGCTCAATCCTAAAGGTGTGTATGTGTATTTATTCTACTCAAACACAACTTTCAAAGTTCTGATTTACATGGAGTGTGGATGTAGCCAAGTGACTAACATTTTCCTGTTTGTTGATTAAACTTTTTTTTTTTGGTACCAGGGATTGAACTCGGGACCTTGAGCTTGCAAGGCAGGCAGCACCACTGAGCTAAATTCCCAGCCCAGTTGATTATAAACTCTTCAAGGATCACATGTAAACCATTCCCCCATTACTTAAATTCTCAATGATCAATGTAGCCTAAAAAAGTCCACTTAGTTTCTCTGAAGCAAAAAAATCTAAGACAAGTCAACACCTGCTGAAAATCAAACAAAAACTATGCTATGTCCTTTCCCACCTTTGTCCCTGAATAGAAGTTCCTAAAACTGAAACCTGTAAGTGCTTGCTATCTTGGGTAGTCAAGGTTACACTGCATGTATTCTCTGAAACAGGGCCTGCGGGTCCAGGTAACATGCATGTGAGCAAAATGGTGGGGTGCAAGCACATGCACACACAAAATAAGAATCTTTTTTAGGTTATCTTGGAGATAGGCTGAGAAAAATTCCTAGAGGACTGATGTATCTTTCCTCTACTATCTTCATGCTGAGCTAAAAATGTGCAGCTCTGGTTTCATGGGGGGCTGAATTCAAAGTGTTTGGTGAGGACAGAATCTAAAGCCTAACCCCAAGAGAGCTGTGTTTTGGCAGCAAGGCATCAACGTGAAGGCGGATGGACGCCAGGAAAATTGGATACTCTAACAGACAAACCACAGCCTGGACCCTGACTGTGCCCTACTTGGGTTGCAGACTGATTCATTCCTACATTTTCGAGGGGTGGGGGCGATGTGAAGGAGAGGAAGGAGCATTGCACACACTGCCTGACCCTAGCAGCTACCCTATATCCCACTCAACCTCTAAACATGTCAGAGGCCCAGGAACTTCAGCAAACATCCTACACCGCAACAAACATACTTAGGTGCACACCCTCTCCTTTCTCAAAATCCTGGGTCTTCTTGCCTTCCCTATTCACACACCCCAATGCCCAGGCCCTCGCCTCCCACAACCCATTAACACCCCCCCCCCTTGCACAAACACTCTTTCACAGCTTCTCAAAGTACACAACTTCCTAGAGCACCAGTCAAGTCCTCAGGCCTGCGAGCACACCTTTGGAACCGCACATTTCCCAGTACACATACGCACCCTCCGGAGCCTACCTAGCCCGCACTCCTTCAGGCCTCCCTGCACATTCCCTTGCCCCGCACACCCCGCGCTCCTGCACACTATTGCCCCTGCACACACTCGGGCCCCGCAGAGCCCGAGCTCCTCCACGCCTCCCCGAGAGCCTCTTCCGGGTCCCCGCCCGCCGGCCTAGCGCGGCCTACCTCGGCGGCAGCGGACTGCAGGCCCTCCGCGCCGCGGGAGCGCGCCCACCTGGCTCGGCACTACTCACCGGCGCGCGGCGGCTGTGGAGGCGCGGCGCGGTGCTGTACGGCCCAGGAGCTCAGCGGTGGTGCGGCGGGCGGGCCCCGGCGGGGGCGCGGCCCGGGGCGGCCCCCATAGTGGCTGCAGCGGCTCAGCGACCGGAGACCCGGAGGCCAGCACAGGCAGGCCGCGGGGCACCGCCGAGGCCCGGCCGCCCGCTCTCAGCGGCCTGCTCGGCGGGGACAAGGCTCTGGCCCAACTCGGACGGGCTCGTGAGGCGGCGGCTGCAGCAGCCGCGATCGCTTCTCTGAGCCCAGCGCCTGAGCCCAGAGCGCGGAAGCCCAGGTCCGAGCGCCCCCGCCGGCACCGCCCGGAAGTGCGGGGGCGGGGCCGCGGTGTGGGGGGCGGGGAACAGGAAAACGATAGGGCGTGGTCTCGAGAGTGGGACGGGGCTACGGGGTAGAGGCGCAGCGTAGGCCGGGCCGCTTCAGCCAAGGTAGGGCGAGACCAGAACTTTGCTGACCGCGCGCGCACTCGGTGACGGTTTAGTTCGAGAGGGTGGTCTGGCGCAAGTACCACTGGGAGAGACCCTAGGTCTGCAACCATCAAAGAGCGCTGGGCTGGCACACTGAGCGGACGGCCCGCCCCAGCTGCCTCCCACCCCTTAGCAGTCCAGCGGGGCCAGGGTTACGGGAGGCGGGTCTTTCCGCCTGGTCAGCTCAGTACTGGAGGCCCTTCACTCTTCGCTGCTCACGGCAGGACAGAAACAGATGTCGGTGGACAGGATCAGGCTCATCAGGAGCCATGCCCCTAGCGACATGCAGCCCCTCACTTTCCCCTTTCTTAATACCACTGCCCCCAGCTGCCCAGGACCCTGAGAAGGTGGGCTGGGGGTCTGCTCTGAGCAGTAGGGACTCAGACAGGACCAGGGCATACAACAGGCATCCAATAAATGCTGGCTGTCACCTGGCAGGAGCCACGGTCTCCAGTGCTGTGGCCTGGGGCTGGCCAAGGCCCTACCGGGATGCAAACACTTCTCCCTTGATTTCTCCCAGACACCATCCAGGATCCAGGTTGGTCTTTCCTTCCCATCCCTACCCAGTGGTCCCCCTCTCAGGCCAGCCTGAGAGAGAAGATTCTGCATGTCCTGACCTGTGGCCCCACCACTGTCTCCATGGCATCACTTGCTGAGGTCTGGGGTCCAGACCCTGCAAGCCTCATGGGATAATACATATAACCTACACATCACAGGCTGCAGAAGACAAGGGCCACTGCCCCAGGCACCCAAGGGCAAAAGGGACACACAGCCCTGCCTGGCAGCAGCCCCTACACCCTACACTGGCTCTGGCCAGCACTACCCCTGTTAGAACCAGCACTGTTCAAGAGTCAAGGGCCCTTCCCAGGCTTCAGTCTCAATCAGCTGCTCCCCAAAGAAAAGGATAGGTGCACCAGGAATCAGTGTTCCTGAAGAACTCACCTACCATTCCATGACAACCCAAGACCCTGTCCTGACACCTCATAGGTAACTTAGGCAATCTTCATTTTACAAACAGGAGGCTTACTGCCTGCTGCCCAGGGTTCCCCGCACCCCATCCATCTCTCACACCTTAGTGACAACCCTCCCCTGTAGTGCTCTCTGCTTTAAGCCTCCCATGGATCCCTGGTGCCCACATCCTTTCAGGACTCTTCCTGGTGGTATTTCCCCCATGTCACCTACCATTGATGCATCTGGTCAGTTGCCCACCTCCATGCTCCCATTAAGATGCCCCTTGAGGGGCCAGGAATTTGGCTCAGTAGTGCCACCGCCTACCTCTCGAGTGCAAGGTCCTGAGTTCAATCCCCGTACCAAAAAAAAAAAAAAAGAGAGAGAAGCTAGATGTATTTTGGGCCGGAGATTTAGCTCAGTGGTTCTGCCACCTGTCTCACAAGCCCAAAGTCCTCCATTCAGTCCCCGGTACCAAAAGAAAAAAGAAAAAAAGATGCCCCTCCAAGTCACTTCTAATGTCATCATCATATCTACTCCTGGACATTGCTCACCCTTGATGTCCAGCCACTCATCCTTCATAGCTCCCATGCAAGTCCAGAAGTCCTTACTTGGGGCTCCAGAGCTGGCAGCTCACCTCCCATCCAGCTGTACACCAGTGGCACCTGACTTCGGTGAGCCTCTCCAGAGACTCAGAATAGCACTGGATGCCCAGGGTTGCTTGTGGCAGAAAGGGACAGCATGAATGAGGGCATGCCAGTCTACTTGACAGCACGGGCTAAGGTGATGGATGAAGCTGCACTGCTAAACCAGTATGAATCCCACCAGATCCTGGCAGCAGGTGTCACACTCACCCATGTCCATTCAGGACAGCCCCAGCTCTCAAAGTGCAGGTGCTGAGGTGCCCTTGTAGCCCTCCCCCAGCCCATTAAGCCTCAGAGCATTAGAAGAGATAGTGGGTAGCTACTAGGTGGGCAGTAGATAGTCTTCAACACAAAGACCCTCCATAGGATGAAGGAGGGCTGGATAGACAGCAGGACCCTTAGGCATTGGCCTTTGGGCTATCCCTCCCCCACTCCCCACCTCCAGCCCCAGTGCTTGCCTTGGTTCTGCAGAGCTGCTGCCATGGCCAGGCCAGACTCTTGGGGTCAAGTCCACATCCATCCTCTTCCTGGCCCAGGGTGGTGGGTGTCCCCAGGTCCTGGGACCAGAACAGGACCCTCCGGCCTCTGGCTTCTCTGAGCCTCTGCCCTGCAGGGACAGGAAGGGAGTCAGGAAGCCTAGAGGAAATGTGCAGCTCTGCTCAGGTGGGTTGTAGTGTGGGTGTGAGGGAGAGTGTCCAGGTTTGGGGGTGTGTGCAGGACCAGAGGAAGGAACTCAGGAGGCTTTCACTCAGGGGCAGACTGGAGAGAAGCTGAAGAACACTCTTTTAAAGAGAGGGGGCAGGGAGGGTAGTACTAGTTGGAGGGAAGAGGCTTGCTTGCTTCTGAGATTGGAGATTGCACCCTTCTTTCACTACACAAGGTCCTTTAAAATGCAAAAGCCCTTTGCTGGGAGCAGGAATTTGCCCCTAAAGGCTTTGATTTGATTAACTTCCATGACATTTATTCAGGCTTTCTTTTCAAGAATCAAAGGAAAAACTTAAGAGCAGAAATGAATCGGCCCGGGGATTTGGCTCAGTGGTTCCATCACCTGCCTCGAAAGCGCAAGGTCCCGAGTTCAATCCCCCGTACCACAAAAAAAAAAAAAAAAGAGCAGAAATGAATCAATCCAGACATAAAAGGAATACTTTGAAATAAAGTGAGCTTTGAAGTCTTACATGTGCTTGTCCACTTGACTCTGGAAGACCACTTACAAAAAGTGATCCAAAGGAAATTGTCCAGGAGGCACTCAGGCATGTGCTAAGGAGGGTGTGGCAGGCAATACAGGTGGAGAAAACCACAGCAGAGGGCTAGCTGCAGATAGGGGACAGCCATCATCCATGCACCAGCTCAGGAAGGCAAGCAAGAGGAAGCACAGTTCTGATCTCAGATTTTGGAGGAGGAGGGGAGTCCCTAGGCTCAGCCAGTTCCTGTCTGTCCATTTCTGCTCCCCTCTGCCCAGTCCACAGGTGTGGGAGGTGGGGGTGGCAGAAGATATGGGAAGGCAGGACTTGGAGATCTTACATAGCTTTCTTTGCAATTCTAGAATTAGGCAGTGTTCTGGACCCAGAATAATTCAGAATACTCAGGAGGTAGGATTTGGTTGGTCCAGATCTGATGAATGCGGATAGGATAACCCTGCCAGCCCATAAGTCAGCCCCGGCTCCCTTCTCATCCCTGAATCTTTGTTCTCCATCAGTTTTGAGCTGGGATCCCTGGTGCCCACATTCTTTCAGAACTCTTCCTGGTGGCATTTCCTCCATACCACATGGAAGCACCACCACAGAGACAGCTGTGAGGCCCTACACAGGTGCCAGCTTCTGCAAAAACAGAATACATGTCTACAGAGGACTATAAGCCTATCCCAGAGTACTCATACAGGTCCTGTGGAGAGCTGCATTATGAGTGGGTCCCATTTTCTTCTTTATATTTCTTTTTTTCTTTTTTTGGTACCAGGAATCAAACTCATGGCCTTGCACTTTTGAGGCAGGCACTGGAACCACTGAGCTAAATCTCTGGCCCTTTTATATTTCTTTAAAAAAATGTTTGGTACCATGGGTCGAACACAGGACCTTGTGCTTCCGAGGCAGCCTTGGTGCCACTGAGCTAAATCCCCAGCCCTTCTTCTTTATATTTCAGGGATGTCCTGCAGTCATCACATGGAAGCCACAGGCCTCTCCAGAAACCATCTTCCCACCAATGTCAGTGTAACACGTGAGTGACATAGCAGCAAAGGTGAAGAACCTGGGCAGAGCTGACCCATGGCAGCATCCAGCAGTGTGGCAGCCTATTCTGTGACTGCCACATTACCCTCATTGTCCTGGGGACTGGCAAGAAGGTACAGACATGTTCCTGAGAGATACCTTGGCACCTTGGGATCAACTGAAAGTCTATTGACATGGGAGCAAGCAAACTCTCGTCACTCTCACTTGGGCCCTCTCTGGGCCCTGACTCTGTGTCTGGCATACCCTTTGATGGGTCCTGCCTCTTCTTGGCTTCACTCCTGTGTGGCAGGTGTGTCTTCAGGCTACCATGATGTATTATTCTTGCTGTTTGGAGTTCTCTCAACCACTTGTTACTGAACTTCTCAATGCCAAACTAAGGGGTTGGAGGCAGGAGCAAGGCTTTGTCTCAAACAACTTCATGTCAGCTAGGGTGAATGCTTCATAAATAACAGCTGACATGACTGCCACCATAGCAATGAGTGGCCCTGATGGCTTCTGAACCCAGGACAGATCTCAGCTAGGTATCTGCTCCCTTTCTCTGGAGTAAGGAAGACCACCCACAGAGGGGCAGTGAGCCACTCAGCCTTGCTAGTAGGGGTTCTCAGGATCAAGTGCTGTGGTCACTGCATGCCCGCTCTGGCTCAGGGTCAGGGTTACTATCTGCTGTGGGCACTAGTCAGCTGATGTATGCCTGTCCCCTAGGGGAAGCACTCACATCCATGTCCCTTTGCACCCAACAAACCTGTTACAGCACCCTTGTCCCTGCCAACCCCCAGAAGTCAAGAGCCAAGACCCTGTGTAACTCAGTAGAGGACTTGCCTAGTGTGCATAAGGCCCTGGTTCCATCCCCAGTACTGAAAGAAAATCCAGGTCACCAAGGCTAACAGGAAAGCAGTGACAACAGGTCAGGCCACAAGGATGGGGCTCAGCCATCTCTCCACTATGGTGGCCCCACATCTCCCTCCCAGGGTACCATCCACGCCTTTTGACTAAGGTCTGATCCCTGCTGCTGCCCTAAAGGGAGTCCTCCTCACACTGTCTCTAAAGGATTTTGATTCCAGGGATATGTTTTTGTCCAGGAGCCAGGATAAAGTGGACACTATGAGACAGTCAAGTAGGGTCAGGGCCAGCAGGTGGATGTGAAGGGTGCAAAGTTCAGGACAGCACTTGTCTACCACCCCAGCCCCAGTGGCCTAGGAAGAAGGAGAGAGCAGCCTGCCGCTAGCCCAGCATCTCTTCAACTAGGAAGCCTCAGTGACATCACGTGTGCCAGGGCTGGGCTGCAACCCTGGAGGCTTGAGTGGCTTCCTGTGTCTCAATGAAGCAGGACTTATCTGACCCAGAGTATGCCCTTTGTCCAAGAGAGGGTCCTGATCTGTCTCACAGTCTTGGAGGTCCATATGCTACTCACTAGGAACAGGCCAGGGCAGTTGGATGAGCAGTAGGCCCCAGCCTGGCCGTGGTCCAGGTGTGGTGTCTGAGACATGTCTGTAAAAGAGGCAAGGGCCTGCTGGCCTTCTCCATCCCCAGTGTCATCTTCCCAAAATAGGTATCCTTGTGTGTGTGGGGGGGTATATCTTGAGGGCCTCAGCAAGAAAAGCCACACCACCCTGCAGGCCACTTCCTGTTCTCCTCTTGGGGACACCTGCCCTCCTGCTGCACATACCTGTGCTTTCCTCTGTTGCTCCCTCCATTGGGTGTGCAGCCCCATCCTGACAACTTTTTTTTTTCTTCTTCTGGTACTAGGGATGGAACTCAGAACCTTGCACTTGCCAGGCAGGCACGGCACCACTGAGCTACATCCCTGGCCCCCATCCTGACAACTTTAACCCCACAGCTTCTGCAGGTAGTGGATACCTTCTGGCACCCCATGTTAGCTATCATTTTTTCTTCTACCTGACTCATCTCTGATCCCCCTAAAACCTCCACAGTGCCAAAGACCAATAGCTACCACTCAAGCTATTTGACCAGGGAACATCCTGACTGGGAAATGAGGAACATGGTGCCCAGGTGGGCCAGCTTCCCACATCCCTCCCTCTACTGCCCTCCGCACTGCTGTCTGGAGATATCTTTCTCTGCTTTCTAGGAGCCCTGTGGCAATGAGGACAAGTTCTAAGCATGTGATTATGTATGCTGGGGTCCCTCTTGCCCCTTTGTTGCTGTAGAATCTGTTGTGGCAAACAAAAGTGCACTGGATTAGCCACAGTGGATTAAAAGATTTTCTTCTCAGAGTTTACCTAATAACCTAACAATCACATCGACAGCAGCTTTGAACCCCCAGGACGTGCTTGCTGGGCCAGCTGAGAGCCTAAGGCCTCTGTGGGCAATAGGACTATGGTCAATGGTCGCACACACAGCCCTGGTCCACCTCACAGCCAGCTCTGCCCAAACTAGGCCTACGTGTTCTCAGCTCCCATGGGCCCCTCAGGGCGGAAGTTGAGGAAGTGACCAGACACTAGTAAAAAGTGAATGCACAAGTGGGGATCTGGGCCCAGTCAGAACTGCCTTACAGAGGGTGCAGCTATCAGGTAACAGGCCTTACCTGCGCCTGGCTCGGCCCCCTGAACGCATCCATGCATGTCATACATAGCCGCAAGGACATGAGCTACATGGAAGGTGGCCACAGAGGGGAGGGGACACACTAGGCCTCCTGCTGTGGTGCTCAGCCCCTCCGTTGTCACCCCACAGTACATACTTCTGCACCACACATGCACACGCACACACGTGCACGCGCATGCACACAGACAAGCATGCCTGCCTTTGATCTCCAAAGGGGATCCCATTGACAGGCTCTTAATCGCAGCTGCTAGCAGGGCCTGTGCTCTGAAGTCCGAGTAATGGGATTTGGCGCTTCTGATCCATCTAGGCTGGCTGCTCCCCCATTATAGGTGGACAATTTTTTTCTTCCTATTGCTTCTTTTTCTTTTTTTATCCTTCTTGAAAACAACAAAAAAGCTCCTTAAATCATGCCGACGTGACATGGCTTTTCACAGAGCCCAGGCATGTTGGCCAGGACACAGAGGACCCAGGCCAGTCAGGGGGTCTTTGATGCCGCCTCTGTGTGAAATCGGACATGGGAGACCTACCAGGGCGGTTTTCAGGTCTGTGGTGTGCTGGGGTTCATTCCACCTCCTGCTCTTTCCTTTGTCTCTTCCCCTGACCCTACTTGGGATGTTTTGGGAGAGGGTTCGAGGGCAAAGGTGTAGGCGGGTGTGTGTGTGTGTGTGTGTGTGTGTGTGTGTACCTGAGGGCGGGGTGGGCCCTAGGCAGAGCCGCAGCCACGAGAACAATGGGCTACAAGGACCACGTAGTCCACCTGTCCCCCGTCCATCCTTATGTCCACCCGCCTGGCTTACCTCACCTGCCTGGCTCCGTGGGCCTGCTCACGCCCCACCATCCCGCTGTCCGCCATGATGGGCTTGGCTGTCTGTCCGAGCACTTTCAGCCACTCCAGGAAGCCGGTCCCTGCTCTTGGCCACTGTGTGGCTGGGAGGCAGAAGCGTGACTCTAGGCTGCAGCTCGGGTTCCTGCCGCCGATTGGCTGAGGCAGGGACCAGATGACGGGCCTCAGAACCCTATGGTAGCCATGGCAACCAGCCCCTTTAGACACCACCACCCCCGAGCCACTCCTGACTGCTGAGGGAACAGGCGGCACCGCCAGTGGGCCCATGCCAAGGTCCCCTCAGAGAGGTGATTGGGTGTGGCTGCATGGTAGATGTTCCTACACCAGGTATTAAGCAATTTCATGTGTATTCACTCATACTGGGTGTGATGGGTTCTTTGTCCCTCTTACAGCCTGTCCCAGGCCCCTCTGTGCCCTGCTTGACCCCCTGACAGGGATAGGAGAAATGACCTTGCTGTCCTTCTGGAGCCCCTGCTGAGAAGGACTTCAGGTCAGGCTTGCCCCAGGGGCTGAAGCCCAGGCCCATTCTGGTGAGAAAATAATAGGTAGGAGGCAGTGGGAAGAAAAAGCAGGGAGAACTCCCCACCAAAGGTGAGCAGAGCCAGGCTCTTCCTCTACCTCAGATGGCAAAAGGCCTGCAGCCCTAGCTCTGTTCACGTACCATTCTACCACATTCATTCTGGCCACTGCCTGTTGAACACATGGGTCTGTTCCCAGGATCCTCTCAACACTCATCTAAGGGCCTAAGATGGCCCTGCTCCCTATGGACCTCCAGTACTCTCTTGGCAGAATTCTGGGCCTGGTCCACATTCTGTGACACACCTGACTTTGCACCTGCTCTCCCCTTGGCTGCAGCGCCCTCTTGCGTACAAAAAAATTCTGTATCCCCAGTCCTCAGTGAGGCCAGGGCAAATGTGTCCCCCTCCATAGACTGAACATCCTGGGCATGTAAGGGTATCAACAAGCAGCCTTGAAGCCACCACCACCCCATCTCTGTCAGCCAGGAGCAGCCTGGCTGTCCAGTGGTCCCAGGAGCAACACTGCCAGGTCAAGGGCCCTCTGAAGACCTTCAGGGAGCCCTGGATATCCACATCCCTCCTCCAGGCTACCTCCTGGCCCAGACCCAGATCATACTTGCCAAGCAGAATATAGCAAAAAGCAGATCAGGGCTGAGAAGGTGTGAGCCTCAGGCTCCAGGGAAGGGGTCAGGGCTGTGGTTGGCCCAGGGGGCCAAGTGGCCGCTGTGATCCCTGCCAGTGGTGGTTAGTGGCTGGAACATGGGTCCAGGAGGTTCTCATATCCAGGAAAGCAGGTTCAGAGAGCTAGGCTGGTCCCACAGAACTGGGCTTGGGATGAGCCTGGCCACAGGTGATTTGGAGCTATAGCTGTTCCTCAGAGCCACAGGACTCTGCTACTTAGGTAGCCCCTCGACTTGGCTCCAGATTTCTTCATATTAGCCTAGTCCCAGTCTGAGCTGCCCTGTCACAGAATGGAGCCCCTAGCATCACAGGGGCTCCCCTGCCATGCTGGAAGCCACCAACACACAGTCCAGTCTAAGGGTGATATGTGGATAGGGATGCTGCCCAGGGTCAGCTGGTGGTGGCCAGGGAGAAGAAACCATTCAGGGGCACAGGATGAGCTTGAGGGTGGTGAGGTGTACCATGTCAGAGGAAGCTGGAATGTTACGGGTCCAGGCCTCAGGTGAGGGTGGCTCAAGAGGGACTGGAGAAAGCCTAGGGCTCCACACAGCCTAACCCCGTGTGGAGCCAATGGAAGGCTAGAGTTGTCAGCAGGCTGTGATGGTACAGGTGAAGGGAGGCCAACAAAGAATAACATGGGAGGGTGAGCCTGGCAGTGGCTCCCCTGGGCAGGGTCCACAGTGCCCAGGTAACCCAGCAGGACCCACTTGCTCTTCCCACTACCCTCTAGCCACCTAAGCAGGGTTCAAAAGGCAGATGAGGCCAGCAAGGTGTGAAGTTTGGCACAGGATTCCAACTGGATCCACGGGCTGCTTCATTTCCATTCTACCCCAGTGGGCATGGGCCCTTCCTACCCATGGTTGTCTCACCTCTAGGTAAACAATGTCTCTACTGCTCATCCCTAGGGAACCCAAACCCAGTCATAACAGTCTACCCTTATGTCTACCTTCTCCTCTACAGCCCAGCTATAGCCCCTACAACCCTGAGGCTAACCTTGGGTTCTGTTGTCATGGACACACATGGTCTCAGGCAATCCCTGGGCATGTGTGTGTGGGAGGATCTAGCTTGGCCCGAGCTATTCAGACCCAGCTGGACAGGGCAAGGTATGGAGCACCACAGGGCAGCTCTGCCTTTTGTAGGTTTGACCTTGATCAGTGCAGGCCCCCCACTGCAGGATGTGTGGTTCCCAGCACAAAATGAATACCCAGGATGCCTCAGATGGCCAGGCCTGGCCAGGGCCTATAGGGTGGAAGTGTGACACATACGGCAGGGAAATACAGACGACCACCCTCCTCACATCTAGTTCCCACTTCTGTGTGTGAACAACACACATGACCACAAACCTGTCTGTGTGCATGTGTGTAACTGCACATGTACAGTTTCTGCGTTCCCACATCTTAGAAGGCAGAATATTAGGACAGATCTATACCTTGTCCCAGACCTGGATTACTGCTTTATTTCTGGTGTGGGGTTATATCTGTCATTCACTGAGGACCATCATCATTTTGAGCCAAGGGCATTTGTGAGAATTTGATGAAACTGATGTGGCTTCCCCCAGCAGAGGGCTATTTTGCCAGGCATGGTGGCTCAGGCCTGTGATTCCAGCACCAGTGAGACTGAGGCAAGAAGACTTCTGTGAATTCAAGGCAAGCCTGAAATGCATAGTGAGACGCTGTCTCAAAAATAAAAGGGGGGGGGGAGGAAAAGAAGGGCTATTTCTAGATTCAAGGTCAATGCCACACCCAGAGTCTACCTCAAACTGCCTCAAGTTCCAGGGGAGATGATCAGCAGTGACTTGCTGAGGTCACAGGACTTCCATCGGCAGCTATACCAGTGGCCACCAGGTGCCCATCTAGAAGTACAACCCAAGAGTCAGTGACTGAAGGATGTACATCCCAGACACATCAAGTGTATAGAATCCTCTCCAGGGGAAAAAGAAACATCAAACTAAACCTCAGTCTGCACAGATCCCTGGAGATGGCAGCTGGAGCTACAGAGTGCACACTCCCCATGCTGGATCTGACAGGGGCAGGGGATGACTAGGCCAAGATCTCCAGAGAGAACTCTAGTCCTCCAACCAAAACAACACACACACTGACTGGCTCAGACTTTACTTGGTCCTAGACCCACAGGCACAATAAATGCTGTCCAGTATTTGCCCCACTCTGGGAAGAGCCTCCGGGATTCCTGGGACAAGAGTGGCCCCAGGAACTGTGTGGCTAGCATACAAAATCCAGGATTCACCCACTGCCCACACACAGGTGGCCCTCATGGCCATCCCAGGTTCCGTGTCCACAGTGATAAAAGACTCAGCAGGATGGCCCAGGGATTTAGCTCAGTGGTTTCGCCGCCTGCTGTGCAAGCGCAAGGACCCGAGTTCGATCCCCGGCACCAAGAAAAAAAAAACAAAACAAAGACCCAGCAGGAAAGGCTGAGCCTGGTGGTCAGACACTGAAGAGGCTGTTTGGTCACTTCCCGCTGGCTCTCTTCTGTACCACCACAGGCTCTGACAGTGCCTGTTGCTGAAGCCGCTCAACCAGCTCCTCCACGTAGATCTTGAAGAGGGGGACAGGGTCCTGAAGGAAGAGGGTCCTAGTGAGACTCACAGTGGCCAATAGCAGCTGGGACTCCAGGGAAAATGGGAACCAGCTGCTGTTGGTCAGACATCTCAGGGAATGGGGGGGCCACAGTAGGAGCTGGGCCTCTCAGCCTTGGTCATGAGGCTTGTCACCAGGTTTGTCAATCTGGAAGGAAGACCCTGCCCATGAGAAGTCTCCCCTTTCTTGGGGACACAGCAGCCAAGTGCCTGCCTCTGGCTTCCCTTTGGTCACAGATAAACTGAGCAGAGAGAATAGAAGGAGTGGAGCCAGCTGCTATGCCACAGGTGGGCTCCCTGTCCTGGCAGCTATAGGCTCCAAACCCTTCTAGAGAATAAAACACAAAAGAAAGACCCTAGGGATTCCAGACAGCCAAGTAAACGGACCCAACAATCTCGCTCTACTGCTAAGTGTGGTGGCACATACCTATAATCCCAGCACTCAGGAGGCTGAGGCAGGATTATTACTGTGAGTTCGAGGCCAACATGGGCTACACAGTGAGTTCAAGGCCATGCTGAATAACACAGCAAGACCCCATCCCCCAAAAGGAAAACGAAAGAAAGGCAAAAAAGAATCTTGTTCTTTCCACTGGTGTAGGAACAGAACAGGAGACAGAAGGAACTTCCTCCAGGCGAGTATAGAGCTATATGCACAGCAGCAGACACAGATGCATCAGGGGGTGTGACACCTGCTTAGCCAGGTTCTCTGCCCACTCCTAGAAAGGCAGCAAAAGCTGGCACTCACACCCGCTCACCTTTTTCTCCAGGAGCCTCTGCTTCTCCACAGCTTCCTCTAGCGTCAGGCCAACCCACTCAGCCTCCTCCTCTGGGATGACAAACTCCTGGGCAGGAAAAGAGGACACAGTGAGGATAAGCCTCTCCAAAGGCCATAGGCAGCAGGGAGGACAGGGGAAGCCCTCACCTTGTATTTGTCATAGATGGCTACTCTCCTCTCAGGGTCATCTGGGTGTAGCTGGGGGTCCTGCCGGGCAAGCCTCAACAGCATTCCTCGCTTTAGGTCCATCCCGAACTTGGAGCACAGGTCTTCCTTTGGGGTCTGTAGGAGGTACACTTGGGGCCAGGTGCTAAAGGCAGGGCTCCACACACACATCCCGTCAACCATCCCTCAACTTGACCAGAGCAGGCCAGGCATGGTGGGTAACACCAGCACCCAGGCCTAGAGTGGATCAGGATACAGGTTAAGCTGAAGAGTCAGAAGCAGGTAGCCATACTCAACTCAGGCCCCTTGGGTACATTAGCCACCCACATAAGGGACTCTCCTGTGGGCAGAAAGCCCCACTGGGGTTCCCCAGAAAGGGGCATGATCCTATGTTTTGCCAGTTACTCTTGAGGCACCACAGTCTCTGGTGTGGCACTCCTCTGGGCCTCCCTTGAGTCTGACTGACCACAGGACCCTGTCGTGCATTAGCCCTGCTTGCCTTGAGGATATAGAAGTCAAACCCATAGGCCTCATCAATGAGATCTAGGGTCCGCATAGTTACAGCCACAGTGAACTTCTTGTCCAGGATCTCACTGTAGAGCTCCCGCTGAAAGAGCTGTGGCTTCCACACCTTCTTCACCCTGTTTGACAGCTAAGAGTACAACAGAAGTCCCGTGAGTTTTGCTGTATGGGACATTTGTTTTGTTTTGTTTGGTGGGTTCCCCAGTGCCTTACCCTTTCCAGTAAAAGGGTAGCCTGAAAGACCTCAAAAATACAAGACTCCTCCCAGAATACTCAGACTCTCACCATAAGCAAACATAGGGGATGGGTTCTGCTCTTTGCAAATTGCCTTGTAGTCTCTCAGGCTTCCTGATTCTTCTTAAATTTTTTTTATCATTATTTTCTTGAGACAATGTCTCACTATGTAGCTCAGGGTGGCCTTGAACCTTTGGTGGTTGAGCACTGACCTCATCTCTCCTGAGCTCACAAGTCTCTACTTTTGATCGCTACAGCCACCCTCCACAAACCTTTGTACGGTCTGTTCTCCCGGAGGCTGGAACACCCCATCTCAAGAATATGCTGGTTTTCCCAGTTAAGTTTACCAGGTCTGTACCGCTTCATTTGTTAGCATATTCTTTTGGCACAGCTGAGTCCAGCAGACCGACAACGAGCAGTCCCGCACCTACCTTGTCGTTGTTAGCATATCTGTAGCCCAAGATCCAGCCCTCGCCACCCCAGAGCCCCTTCTGGGACTCAGGGGGATAGTAAATGGGGATGGGCACGTCCTCCACGCGCTCCCGTTGCCCGTTCTTGGGATTGATCTTGAACTTGGCCCCGTGAGGCTGATAGTGGACAGGGGTAGGCGTGGAGGTATTCTCCAAAGAGCGCAGGAAATGCGCGGGCAGGCGCGAGCAGATGCCCTCCCGCAGCTGCAGCCGCTTCCGCAGGTAGACCGGGAATTTGTGCAGAGGCATCTCACAGCGTTGCCGTAGCCCTCACCTCAGCCAGGACCCAGAGATCTGCGCCACCGGAACCGGAACTGCACCCAGTGCTCGCCGGTAACTGGCTACTAAACCCGTTCATCTATCTTTGTCCCGCCCCCTATCCTTAGGAACCGTGGAGAATGTCCCGAGGAAAGAGTAGAGGTTTAAGGAAATGTCGGCAAAGTGCGGCCCGGTCATTTTCAGAGAGGACGGCAAGAGGTTGGCTCTTCTGGGTCCCGCCTCACCCACCACCCCAGGAAAGAGAGCAGAAAAATGTAAAAACTCGTTAGGCATGAAAAATCAGGGTGAGGCAGAAGGATCTCCGTGAGTTTGAGGCCAACATGGGCCACATAGTGAGTTCAAGGCCAGCCTGCACTACAGTGAGACCTTGACCCACGCCCCCTCCCAAAACCACCATAAGTACACGCTTACTTTTTCAGAGGCTGGGGAATGCTTTGGCAGCTAAGTGCAGGGTGACTGCTGCGGGAGACCCCGAAGAAGACTGCACTCAGCCAGAGTTAAAAGGTAGGAGGGTGTAGCACCAGCTTCCCAGCCCCGGGGGAGGGGCAGAGCACTGCTTCTGGAAGCGGTCAGCCCAGAGTCACCTGATTTGGAAAAGCTGAGCAAGCTCTCCACAGGCACTTTTCTGAGTCTCATTTGCTCCAGTGCAGGGAGGGTAGACAGCCACCACTTCGTCTCCTAAGACTTATTCAAAAGGATGCTTGCCAGACAAGGGCCCAAGAACCTGGGGGGATGTTCAAATCATACCCTCAGAACAGCTAAGCAGCCCCCTCCCCAGGAGGCTTTTCCCAAGATCTGAGAGCAAAAGGGAAGGATGAGGTCCTGTATCCCCGGGGGGCCCATCCACTGCTGGTAACCCTGGTCTCTCCCACTGCAACTGCAGCACCATGGGGTCCCGACGGAGGCATTCGGGCACACAGGTTCAGGGATGCCAGATCACTAGGCTGCCAACCTCAGGGACTCAGGCCTTCTTGGCCCTGTAGGTCTCACATCACAACCTCACAGGGGAACAGGGCAATAGGGAGCTTTTCTCTACTGCTTCCAGCCTCTAATCACTTCCAGGCCAGCAGGGCATAAGACCCTGCCCACACACATTGTCTGTGATGCCACAGAGACATACTGAGGACCTTGTTGAGGATGTCGACAGCAGACACAGGGGACCAGGTCCTCTGTGTGTGTGTGTGTGTGTTGGGGAGGGAGTGTTCCTTTCCTCTGGAGGAGGAAGCAAAGGTCTCAGGGCAATTTTATTCAGTTGGGAACCAATCTAGACAGGGCTGGACAGGGCTGGACAGGGCTCCGCTTCCTTGGTCCTACTTCTGGCTGAAGAGATTATCAGTAGCAGATGTCCCCAAGCTGGCCACATCATGTCACAGTATATAGCTCATCCCGATGATTCTTGCAGATTTGATAGTGGCAGGGCAACTTCTGTGAGCAAGACCAGGGCTCAGCCTGCTCATTCCGTGGTGGTAGCAGGAAGGCTGCACTCCCAGCCAGGAGTATGTGCCAGATACTATGTGTGTAGTAATAGTTGTCGCTGGTCATCAGGGAGGTGTAGATGGTGATGCCCATAGAAGCCATGGTGATGCCAGGCAGGAGATAGAAGGCCCAGCGCTGCCACGAGGTGGGATAACACTGGCACCGGTGCCCACAGCGGTACACCTGAAGCAAATAGCCATGCTAGTATTGGTGCAGGCTGGCTGTGGCAGAAGCTCCTAGGGCCCTGGGTTAGGGATTATAAGGGCCCGCCCAGGTCTGGGCAGCAGAACCATGAAGATGGATAACTTGGAGAGGGTGTAAGGGCACAAGGCCACTGGTCCTCAATCCCAGACCTCTGGGACATAACCACCCTGGGCCTCTGAGTGGCAGGGACCAGGGGCAGGGGTGGGGGCACTCCAGCAGCCCTCAGCAGATGTGGGACATTTGGGCCCTAGATCTGCTGACTGAAGCAGGACTGGGAGTAGGGCCCGAAAAAGGGCCTTCTCCCAGAGTCTGGGCAGGAGCACCTGCCTGCCCTAGTCCTTACCCACATGGAAGCCATGATCATGAAGGCAAAGAGGCAGGGCCCCATCATGTTCCAGATGCCCCTTCGATCCAGCTGCAAGGACATGGCGATGACCAGTGTGCCCAGGAGAAACAGGACCTGGACAAGACACAGGGGTAACTATGGGGTAACAAGAGTTTTGGATTAAGGTCACCTGTGGAAGCACAAAACCCAGAAGAAACAAGCGGCCAGCCACACTGATCATCTTGCCACCCCCACAATCTCTCAGAAACTCTGTACACCCCCTTTGGAGCTGCTGGCAGAATTTTTCCTACTCTGTTGGCTGGGAGAAAAATGCCCTTCTTTGGCTCTTGCATGGCATCCACAGGTGAATGCAGCTTTGACATCTTTTTGTATTTTATTATTATTATTATTATTGGGGGTGGTTAAGACAGGGTCTCGCTATGTAGTTCAGGCTGGCCTTTAATTCAGTATGTATCCCAGGCTGGTCTGGAACTCACGGCAATCTTCCTGCCTCAGTCTCCTAAATACTAGGGTTATAGGTATGTGCCACTACGCTCAGCAGCCTTGACATTTCTGAGACACAGACTTGGCCAGCCAGGCACCTCTGGGGACGAGGAGATGGTGTCTCTCCCTAAGGTAGGACACAAACTGGATAGACACAAATGGCAACTCTGTGCCCACATACTCCCCTTCCCCTGCACCTCCAGGTTTGTGGAGTCTCCCATCAGGACAGCCTCAGTCTCCCCCCAGATGATAGCTGTGTAGGGATTCCCACTCCTAAGTCTCCATCAGACACCTCTGCCCACAACCTGCAAATTTGTGCCCCTACATTCAGCCCAGTTGAACCCCAGTACTTTGGAAATTTCTTCCCGTGTCTGTGCCCTGACCATGGCCCTCTCACAGATGCCCTTCAAGGTAGCTCTAAGCCTGCAGTTCTCAGAGCAGAGACAGAGAACATAGTTCACAGGCAAGATGCATCTCCATCAGCCAGGTCCAGCTGCTGCAAAAACTCCCCAGTGTTCTGGCACCAAAGAACTGGGGCTTTTCAGAGGTATGGCCCAGAGAGAGCTCCTATCTGAACAAGGCCTGAGAGTTGGGAGGTCTTTTTTTTTTTTTTTTCAGATAGGGCCTTGCTATATAATTCATCCTTGAGCTCACTATATTTCCCAGGCTGGTCCTGAACTCCTGGTGATCCTCCTGCCTCTGCCTCCCAAGTGCTGGGATTATAAGCATATGCCACCATACCTAGCTGGAGCTGGAAGGTCTTGCAGAACCCTGCCCACTACCTTCCATCCTGGTGTCTTCTGATAGCTGCCACTTTTCCCTAACAGGTGCCTGTAGCTTCTTCAGAGGGTGGCTGATCACTAGGTGAGACTTGAGGTCCAGTGCTTTCTCTGTCCTCCTACTGCCTTGCATGTGCTATGTGGCAGGACCTTTACTCCCTCAGAGCCCAGCCCCCACATCATAGGTCACTCACGTGTTTCAGAACTGTCTTCAGCCGGGCCATGGAGAGGATGGTGACCCAGGTAGACACCCCAGAGCCCAGAAAATCACAGTACTGGAGCGTGTCATAGCTGAGGATGCACAGCACAGCTTCCCCCGGTTGGTCACAGGCATGGTAGAACTGCGAGATGGGGCAATGAGCAGCATCCTGGACCTCCCCACCCTAGGGAACCCCAAGATGTGGGCTGGGCCTACCGTGGAGAAGAACATGGTGTAGAGGTAGACGGAGCCCTCCACCAGGAAGGCACGGCGCACAGACACAGCAATGGGAGCCAGGAACATGAGGTTGCTGAGGGTGAGCAGGAGTGCAGCCACCCTCTGCTGGGCCACTGTCTGGGCTGTACTGTTGTCGGTGCAGCTCCACCCACGCCATCCTGGGGGCCACAGAACACCCAGGGGCCTGGGGTGGGCAGCTGAGGCCAAGGTCCCAATATGGGATTTCTGAATTTTGGGTCAGAAGCAAGCGGGGCAGGTATAGAGGCAGGTATGGGACAAATATAGACAGGTGTGGACAGGTAGGGACAGGTAAAGACAAAAACAGACAGATATGCATGGGCAGTTATGTGTAGGCAGGGCAACTGTGAACATGTATGAGCAGGTATGTACATGTATAGGCAGATGTGGGCATGTAGACAGTGTAGACAGGCAGGAGGCAGGGGAGGCCAAGGTCAGGTGGCAGTACCACTTTGGAGATACCTCAGTCTCTGTGCTTGGGCAATAGATTGTGGGGCAATGGGAAGAGTACCCACCTCCCCACTTTGCTCCAAAGGAGTGCTCTCTACAGCCCTGGTGGAGGTTCCATAGGAAAAGGCACAGGGCTGGGATGTCAATGGCAGCAGAGACTGCCCCTAGGTATGCAAAGCCCCAGTCCTCACCTGCTTTGCAGCTGCAGGCTGCATACAGATAGCCATATCTGCGGAGCAGGAGGCACTGGCCATAGGGTCCACACTCATTCAAACAAGGGACCAGGTACATGGTGGTCTGTACTCGAATCTTGGCCTGATCACAGTCCCTATGAGGATGGGAGGCACAGTAAAGCTGACTTCAGTTTCTGCTGGCTAGTCTACCACCAGGGTTTCCGAAGGCTTATGGACATATGAGCCCAGAATTGAGCCCCCAGGCTGATAGCCCCAGAGGTGGTCCTTTCTCTTTCCAGGGCTACTGTGGAAGAGTGACCAAGTAGAGAAGGAGAAGCACTCCTAACACATGGTAAACAAATGATCTCTCACTGCTAGCAGGAAATGGGTCACTCCAAGCTCAGGGAGGCCAAGGTCTTGAACACAACTTATCCGGTTGTTCCTAGCTAGTACCTCATTGCTGGGCCCCAGGTTTACGTACTCAGTACTCTCAGAGCACACAAGCTGCAGGGAGAGGTACCAGTTGTCTGTTTCTGGGTAGGGGATGATGAGGTTGGCTGTATTAGATGAACCATTCAGAGACAGGGGGTAGCCCTGGAAAAAGGCTGCATAGAACAGGAAGTCCTGTTAGCAAGAGCAGAGGGCCTGGTCGGGGCCACCCTCCAGGTGCCACCTGGCTACCATACCTGTAGTACAGCTAAGTGAAGCGTTGAAGTTGAGGAAAGGTGAAGCGACATTCACACAGGCCACTACAAAGGTGTCATTTGTGACCTCAGTCTAGAAGGGGAAGCAGTGCAGAGTTGGCCTCTTGGCCCCCAAGAGCCAGCACACCATCTGCCCTGCCTGTCAACTCAGTCATGCAGGGTGCCTTTCTCCAAGGCTCTTGCTGCACAGGGCTAACCTCAGGCCTGGGCACTTGACCCAAGCTGTCTCCACAGACTGTTTCCTCAGGCACAGCTCTAGGACCTGCTGACAAAGATAGGGCTGCCCTAGAGGAGAGGACTCCTATCCAGAGACAGGGCCCCTATCCCGCCCAATGCTGCTGCCATCACTCTGTTGCCTGAAAGGCTGCCCTGCCTTGGTGTCCAGGCTAAAATCAGTGTACAAAGTGCCCTGAGCCAAGCCCATGCCATTTGCAGTTAGCCTATCCAGCTGCAAGGACAGTACCTTGTTGGCCGTCAGGGTGATAGTGAGGGAGCCCCCACTGTCCATGCCTGTGTCAAGGCGGAGCCGCATCACAGAGGGTTTGTCTGACCGCACCAGCACCAAGACCCCATCCAAGGGCTGGAAGTGCACAGATAGCACATCCATGTCCTCTCTCGTGACTGGGTAGCTCAGCAGGCAGAAGGGGCCACTGCCCATCCCACCACTCCTGCTCAGGTCCTGGTGGGCAGGTCTCAGGGACAGCTGGCTTGCAATGGTATCATAACTCTGGTTTGTGCTGTTTTGAATAAGGCGCTGGAAGGTCACACTCCATGGCCTGCAGGCTGTCAAAAGGATAAAAGACTCAGCTGGAAGAAAGTCTGGGGGTCAAAGGAAGAGACAGAGCCACTCCCACCCACCTTCCTCCATGTAGCTCACCTGTGAGGGCAGCCTCAGCACTGAAGGCCACTGACACGTGCGGCCCTGCCAGGCTCTCAGCCATCACTTGTAGCCACTGGCCCCAAGGTGGTGAGGGCAGCAGCAGACGGCAGGACAGGATGGGGCCGGTGCAGGTCAGCACCTTCTGGAAGTTGTTGGGCAGGGTAGCCACACCCACTGTGAGACGTACTGGGCAGCCCAGGCTCACACTGGATACACAGCCCTGCAGCTCCAGCCGAAGCTCCTGGGTGTACTCAGGGACAAAGATCCTAGGGCAAGGTGGTATGGCCTTGCTCAGGCTCCATACTTCCTCCAATCCACATGGGCAGGGCATCTGTCCCTACTTCCCAGTACAACTAACTCCAAGGCCAGGACCTGGCTGGGGACAGTAGCACCACCCACTCTAACACAGAAGGCTGAGGCTACAGGGCAGACCCAGCTCTCTCTCTCTCTTTTTTTTCTTTTGGTACCAGGGATTGAACTTGGAACCTTGGGCTTTCGAGACAGGTGCTGGAACCACTGAGGCCTTAGACCCAGTTCTCTTTTAGAACCTACTCACTTGAGGTAGCTGGGGTGGGTGAGTAGGATCTGTGGAAGGGGCACATCAGGCTCCAGGATGGTGAACTCCACCACCCGCATAACCAGCATGTCAGGCTGAAAGACGTAGGCACAGGAGGAAACAAAGCCCTAGGAAGACACCAAAGCCCAAGGGTGTCAGAGAATTCAGGGGGCAAGGGTTGGGAAACAGGCTCAGGGGAATTGGAGGGCTGCATCCAGGATGAAGTGGCTAAGCCCAGAGCAAGGTATGCCCCAAAGAGGTGGACAATAGGTTACCCATGCACCAAGGAGTCCTGCACCCATCCTAGAGGTCAGTCCCCCTCACCTTCACTTCGATCTTCTGAGATGAGGGGGGCAGGTGGGCGGCTACAAACCAGTCTCCAGGGGCTGGGTGAGACACATTGACAGTGGTGTTGCCCAGCAGCATGGTACTTAGCAGTGCCCTGACATGAAAGGAGGGCTGCACCGCCGTGTCATCAGGGAAGCTGGCACCCAGTGGATTGATGACAGGAGGGGCGCCATAGCGGAAATGCCTAGAGGAGGGAGATCAGGGCAGGAGCTGCAATTAGATGGGGGCCTTGGCCAGGCTTAGGTGCTGTGGGCAGGAGGCTCGTACTTACACGGTGATTTCTGCATCAGTGCATGTGGGGCCACTGTCCCAGGACACATGCAGCAGCCAGCGCAGCAGTATGGTGTCTGGGGGCACACGGAAGTGGAATAGTCTGGCGCTGCCATACCAGCTGTAGAAGGACAGCTTCTGTGGGGCCTGCGAGAAATGTTCAGACACCAGCCTGGCTTCTGCAGGGAGAGGATGTTATCAGCCAGTGCAGGGCACCCTCCTCCCCGAGGGTTAGTGCAGACTGGGAGAAATGAGGCACCCAGAGGGAAAGGAATTAGGAAGTCAAGTCCTAGGGCCAGCCAGAGTACCCAGCAGGACAACTTTGACCTTGGCAAAGGTCCCTGTTGTCCACCAGCCCCTTGGATGGTCTGAAAGTTGGAAATTTCCCCTCAGGCTTCATTCTTTTGCCTCCCCTCCCCAAGGACGGTAGCTCAAATGCTGGGTGCCTGGCCTCACACTGGGTGGATGGCCTCTGGCTGCCTATGGGCACATGCCCAAGCTTGGTGGTACTAGGACAAAGCAGGGGCCCACAACCCGGAATGAGGGCTCCCCATAGCACTAGGCCTTGTAGCAGCTCTTGGGTTCCTACACCAGCCCTACTGCTAGTCAGGCCTTGTACTCATATGACTTCCCCCCTCTGGCCCCCAGTGTCCATCCACATGGGTAGGCTGAGTACAGCATGTCCCTCCAAGGTTAATGAGTTGGTAACGTGCTTCCAGCATTTGGCCTCATTCTGAGCTGAGTGTTCCCCACCTAGGAAGCCTCTCTCTGGGAGAATGACTGGTCCAGGCCCTCCCAAGAGAGGGGAGGGAGTCAGGTGAGCAGCTGCCTCTCCTGCCAGCCTAGTGACTCCTCCATAGAGGATTCTGGAGACAAGATAGCAGCCTGGTGGCAAAGCAAGCACCTTCAGAGAAGCCTGGATGGGGGCTGAGCAGGGTAGGCTTCACCTACAACATGTTCCAAGTCCTGCTGGCCGCCAATCTCACCTAACAAGTTGTGGCCTGAGGAACTTCTACAGGCCCTTGGGTGACACAGGACCTACATGATAATATAGACAGAAAAACTAAAGTCCTGGGAACTGAGCCAGGACAGCCTCCCACTGCCACTGATGGCCCAACCATGGGGTCTTAAAAGAGGCAGCTTACCAGATACACACCCAGGGGCAGGAAAGGGACATCACCCTGTAGGTGCAGCTCTCCTAACTGCTAGGAACAAAGCACCTCCACCCCTATGCCTCAGAAAACCAGCCTGAGCGCACTTAGTGCCCAGTGGGTGGTTGTGATGATAGTCCAACAGATAACACAGGAGATAAGAAGCCAGCTCAAGGTCTAGGAGGCCCTCACCCAGACTGACAAGGTTGCTCCATAAACATCTCATTCACCAGTGACCTCCCATTCCGTCCTGACCCCAGGAAGAAAGGAGAAATAGAGTGTCAGTATCCAATGGAGCAATTTAATCAGGAGCATGTTCCTCAGGGAAAACTGCCTTTCACCTCAAGTGGTCCCAAGCTCAAAAACCAGCAGGAAGAACCCTCAAAAAGAAACAGGAGCTTGGAGGAGCAATATTTCAGAGAAAGCCCAGAGCACGGAAAGCAAAGGAAGGCAGACAGCCTCTGAAGCACTGGATGAGCTACCTGGTGCCCAGGGAGGGAATCGGGTGGCCAGAACCATGGAGGCTCTTGAAGCCAGACTGTCAGGGATGCATACCTCAGGGAGTTTCAGGCCACAGGGGTCAGGGGAAGGCACTTACGTTGCCAGGTGTCTAGGGCCTGGCTGTTTGTATCTCACTTCCTGACCCAAGCAGGACCCACAGAGGTAGTGCACTCTGGTCTAGCCATCTCACTGGTCTTCAGTTAGGAAGGGAACACTCAGGAAGCAGAAATGCAAAGGGAGGTAGGCAGTTTCTCTACCTGGCCCTTGCTGGCTGGACAGCTTCCTCTGCCTCCAGCAAAGTCAAAGACACTGGGATTAGGGGACACTGTGAGAGGGGTGGAAACATGCCCGTGGGATCCCCACTCTAGGGTCTAAGCAACTTTTTCCCATCTCTACCACTCCAAAAGAGCAAACAGAGGCCCCGGACTCTCACTGCCCTACCGCTCTTCCCACTGGGCCATCTAGCTGGGGTCCCTCCACTCCCCTCTCCGGCGTACTACAGTCAGTTCCCAACCCCAAACGCGGGGAGGAGGAGGGGGAAGAGCGCAAGCTCCGAGGGTCCGGGCTCGCCAGATCCGGCCCGGGAACGGAAGAGGGGGTGCAGCTGTCCTTTCTGCCCAGGCGCTGCAAGGGGGCCACCCGGGGGGAACCTCAGTCCCCGCCGGTGCCAGGTGAGCGCACAGGTGCCCCCCAGGTGAGTCACAATAGGCCCCGCCCCGGCTCTCCGCTGCCGTCCGCCCCCCGCCCCTGATGGCTGGCGCCTCGGGCCAGTGCTCACTCACCGCTCCTCCTGCTGTCGCCAGCGGCGGCGGGCTGGGGCTGCGCGAGCAAAAGCAGGAGCAGGAGCAGCGGCCCCTCCACCGCTGCCGCTGCCGCTGCCCGCGCCTCGCCCTGCGTGCCCCCCCCGGCCCAGCCCATGGCTCCGCGCGCCCCGCGCCGCCCCCGCCACAATCCCGGCCCAGTGATCCCATGGCCCGGCCGGCCGGCCGCGGCGCCCCGGGCACTTCCGCCTGCCAAGCCACGCCCCGCCCCGCGGGGAGCGAGGGACCACAGTTGGTCTGGGGGGCAGGAGGAGAAGCGGGGCCCGAAGGGAGCGCTGAGCCCCAGAACACCCACTTCAGGAGATGGAGGAGTCACGTGGGATATTGGGGAGACGGGAGATGAAAGGGTCACGCGGGATGCTTGGGGGGACAATAGGGGGAGGGGTTACCGCGGGACATGTATAGGGAGACAGAAGCGAAGCGGTCACTGAGGATGTATGGGGGTCAGGGTCCGAGGGTTCATGTGGGACGATGCGTGGGACCAAAAGCGAGGAGTCACGCAGGACTGTGGGTCGCGCGGGGCGTGAACTGTAGGTGCGAAGGGGACTGAAGGAGCTCCCGAAATTCTTCCTGGAGGCGCCGCGGGCTCCCCGGCCTTCAGCTCTAGGCAGGCGAGACGCGAGATTCCAGGCAGAGGGACCCTAGCTTTGGGCAGTTGAGATCTGCCCTGCAGCCTCACACTGGAGTGCTGCTGGACCTCTGGGACCCTCAGGCCACAGAGCACCTAGGGAAGTAAAACACTTTCTGCTCTGGGCGCTGGAGTACTCCCAGCTACTTCGGAGGCTAAACCGTGAGGATCAAGTTTGAAATCAGCCTGGGCAATTTAGAGAAACTCTGCCTCAAAAATAAAATTTATTTATTTTTTTATTTTAAGGTTTTTTGGGGGATTTTTTTGGTACCAGGGATCAAACTCAGGACCCTCAGGACCTTTCGCTTGCAAGGCAGGCGGCAGAACCACTGAGCTAAATCCCTGGCCCTACAAAAATAAAGTTTAATGCCGGGCGTGGTAGGGTAAGCCTGTAGTCCCAGCACTCGGAGGCTGAGGCAGGAGGATAGCCATGAATTCAATACCAGCCATATAGTGAGTTTAAGGCCAGTCTGAACTGCACAGCGAGACCCTGTCTCAAAATATAATAACAATAAGAATAATAAAATTTATGAAGGTCTGAGGGTGTAGCTTAAGGACAGAGCACTTTCCTAGCATGCCTGTCAAGCTTTGGTTCAATCCTCAGCACTGGGAAATAAAAAAGGTGAAACACTTTCGTGAAAAGTTGACTGGGTTTATGGAAATTTAGCAACAACATAAAGGTGGCAATTCACATTGTGTGGGATTATCAGTTTATGCAAAGGTAGATTCCAAACACATGACAGATTAAACACAGCAAAGAAACCATAAAAATCCTGGAGGAGAATTTGGAGAAGGCTTTGGTAAGTACCCAGAAACCTCGGAGGTGAGCTAGAGAAATCCAACTACATGAAAAGATTTCTTGGGCTAGGGATTTAGCTCAGTGGTGCTGCGTCCTGAGCTCGATTCCCAGTACAAAAAAAAAAAAGTGGGCCGGGGATTTAGCTCAGTGGTTCCGCCGCCTGCCTTGCAAGCGCAAGGACCCAAGTTCGATCCCCAGTACCCAAAAAAAAAAAAAAAAAGTAATAATTATAAAAATAAAGAAAAGCTGGGCTGGGGATTTAGCTCAATGGTTTTACCACCTGCCTCGCAGGCAGGCAGAAGGGCCTGAGTTTGATCCCAGGTACCAAAAAAAGAAAGAAAGAAAAGCTTTCTGCAGCACAAACCCAAGTGTGGTGGCCCATGCCTGTAATTCCAGCACTTGGAGGCCGAGGCAGGAGGATTGCCCGCAAACTCAAGGCCAACTTGGGCTACATAGTTCAAAGCCAACCTGAACTGTATAGCAAGACCCTGTCTCAAAACAAAAAAAAATAAGAAAAAGAAAATAAACTGGGCATGTTGGTGTACATCTGTAAACTATGAGGGAAGACCAAAATTTTGAGGCTAGTTTGAGCTACACAGCAAGACACTGCCTCAAAAAAAAAGAGCCAGGGATTTAGCTCAGTGGTTTCACTGCCTGCTGCACAAGCACAAGGACCTGAGTTCGATCCCCAGTACCAAAAACAAAACAAAAAACTTAATCACAAAATGCTCCAACTGATCAGTAACACTACTAACTCTCACATAGAAAATTATCAAAGCCTAGGACAGTGGTGACAAACCTGTGGCTCACGTGTGGCAGCGGGCACAGAGAGCCCTCTCTGTTGGCTTGCAACTTGCCCCAGAAACCCAGCATCAGATAACAATTGTTTTTTCTAAACCAAAACCTCAGTATGCAGGTTTAATTGCAGTGTTGGAACTTTATGATCAATAAGTGGGCTTTGGGTTGCAATTTGGGCACTTGGTCTCTATCCAAAAGATTTGCCATCACTGGCCTAGGGGCTACAGGATTCCCAGGAGGATATGCAAATGAAACCAGAGAGGTGGAACCTCCCTCAATAGAGGAACACAAAAAGTACTGGAGAGAGCTGGGTGTGGTGGCCCCCACCTGTAATTCCAGGTTTTGGAGGCTGAGACTGAAGGATTGCCACAAATTCGAGGCTAGCCTGGGCTACATAGTAGGTTTAAGGCCAGCCTGGGCTACATAGCAAAACTATCTCAAAAAACAAAAACAAAACACTAAGGTGACTTCTTTATTCACCTGAAAAATCACCAAAGATCAAAACATTTAACACAAAGGAAAGGTGAGATGGTGGACCCACAGATACTCACTGTAGGGGCACAGATTAGGATGGGCCTTGGGAGCTGCCGGGCATCCAGGAATAGCAAGAGCAGGCAGTCTCCACTCAGTAATTCCACGTTGGACTTTTCCTTCTGTGG